>NW_027507685.1:107549231-108106731 GCF_037356315.1 Lithobates pipiens | reverse complement strand
TATTTGTGCCTTTCCCTTACCCCTCACACCTCTTCCATCCCCTTTCTCTCTCTCTCTCTTTCTCTCTCATCCTCCCCCTCTCTCTTTAATTGAATTTGTTATAACAAAAAATAGTTTGCATTTTTATTTATTTATTGTTTGTAAAAGTCCCCACCAAAATCCTCAGCACCAGGCCCCTGATGTTCTTAATCTGGCCCTGCACGGGGGGACCTAGTGAATGACCTGCAGAGAGCTGGGACCAACATAACAAAGGCTACCATCAGTAACACACCACGCTGCCAGGGACTCAGATCCTGCGGTGCCAGACGTGTCCCCCTGCTTAAGCCAGTACATGTCTGGGTCCATCTGAGGTTTGCTAGAGAGCATTTGGATGATCCAGAAGAGGATTGGGAGAATGTCAGATGGTCGGATGAAACCAAAGTAGAACTGTTTGGTAGAAACACAACTCGTCTTTGGAGGAGAGAGAATGCCGAGTTGCAACCAAAGACCACCATACCTACTGTGAAGCATGGGGGTGGCAACATTATGCTTTGGGGCTGTTTCTCTGCAAAGGGAACAGGACGACTGATCCGTGTACATGAAAGAATGAATGGGGCCATGTATCGTGAGATCTTTGAGTGCAAACCTCCTCCCATCAGCAAGGGCATTGAAGATGAAACTTGGCTGGGTCTTTCAGCATGACAATGAAAACAAAAAAAGAAAGTATCCCCAAAGTGGGGTTTTTTAACAGCGTAAATTACCTGTGGAGGCTAGTATATGTATATATGGAAATAAATACTGACATGTGGCAAGAAACTAATAAGCATGACAATGATCCCAAACACACCACCTGGGCAACCAAGGAGTGGCTTCTTAAGAAACATTTCAAGGTCCTGGAGTGGCCTAGCCAGTCTCCAGATCTCAACCCCCATAGAAAACCTTTGGAGGGAGTTGAAAGTCCATGTTGCCCAGCTACTGCCCAAAAACATCACTGCTCTAAAGGAGATCTGCATGGAGGACATGGAGGCCAACATACCAGCAACAGTGTGTGACAACCTGGATTTGTTTCCACATTTTGTCTCTCGTAGTTGAGGTCTACCTATGATGACAATTACAGCCCTCTCTCAGCTTTTTAAGTGGGAGAACTTGCACAATTGGTGGCTGACTAAATACTTTTTTTGCCCCACTGTATAATTTTGTCAACTATGTCAGCGTATATCTTCAGACAGGTCCCGGTTTTATGTTTTATATTTACCTTACACGCCACGCGGTGCGGGCACAGCTTGCCGAATCCCAGGGGAGGCTGGATGCGACGTAGTAAGGTCACCACATCCAAATGTTTAATACGGCCCCTAAAGAGAAAACAAAGAGAAAGCAAAGAAATATTAAAACAAAAAAAATATAATAATAAAAAATAAAACAAATAAAAATAATATAAAATCAAACAGAAACGATCCAAATAACTTCATTCAAATTTACAAAAAATACAAAAAGTGATTTAAAACAATATAAAAACTGTGCCATACATCAGTTTCCTCCCACACTCCAAAGAAAAGAGAGGTTTGTTGGCCCTAGTTGGTGTATGAGTGATAGGGACCTTAGAAGGCAAGCTACTTGAAGGCAGAGACTGGGGGGAACGCACAGAATATATGTAAAATGTTGACTATGACCCTACGAACACCATCCCTACAGTCATTTTAAAAAAGAAGCAAAAAAAAAGAGAAAAACACAAAAACCTCAACAAAAATTATTGACCATACTGGACTTTTTAGGCATAGATGTACATTATATATATAAAAAGAGAAAAGAGGGGAGGAAAAAGGAATAATAATTTAAAACTGTTTTTATTTTTCTAAAAAGGGAAAAAACACACCAAATCTCAATATTTCATATCCTGTCTAGTATATTAGAGGTATATCAAATTCTGTATATATTCCGATACACATCCAATCATAGGAGCATTAAAGAAAAATTGCCACTCAATACAGAAACCAGTTTGTATAGACAGGATAACAATTGAAGAACAGATCAAAGATATTCTGATGCTCTACACGTTTTGCGTTCATCGTAACGCTTCCTCAGGAGCTTAACATTTTTATTTCTTTGGATAGCCCAAAAAAGAACAAAAGAAAAGAAAGGGTGCCTCTACAGGAGTAGAGTGGTATATGATATTAACATCAGACCATTGTATGTAGAGGAGCCCACAGATGAACAAGGAACTCCAAACGTATATATATATATATATATATATATATATATATATATATATATATATATATATATATATATATATATATATATATATATATATATAAAGCGACAGAAGAAGATGGTGTGAGCCGTAATCTTCTATTAGTCCGGTCAGATATCCCAAAGTGCCTTTCCACTGGGTATAGTCCAGATTTTACGGTATCATTGAGGGAGAGGGGGAACAGCAAGACCCCTCAATCACCTTCTTACTTCAACCGTCGGGCTACAGTCACACACGGAGGTGGAAACATGATGCTTTGGGGCCGTTTCTCTGCTAAAGGTACAGGCCAACTTTGCCGCATTGAGGGGCCAATGGACGGTGGCCATGTATTGTAAAATCTTGGATGAGAGCCTTCTTCCCTCAGCCAGAACACTGAAGATGGGTCGTAGATGGGTCTTCCAGCATGACAATTAAAACCAGTTCCCCCACAAACGGGGTTTTTAGGCAGCAAGAGACAGTAATAGAAGCCAATAGAAGTAGTATAAAAGGTATTTTAGTATTGTTTGGTAAAAACAAACATGAGCTTCACCTGAACATTTGTATAACAGACAAAATCATGTGTATAAGGTACATATAATGTCACATGGAAGTATATTAACAGACACAGCTATATGTTACACTGTATGGGTTAGTAGCAGTGAAAACATGAATCTAGCTGTATGTTACACTGTGTAGGTTAGTAACAGTGAAAGCATGAATCTAACGCGTTTCAACCCCAAAGGGGGTCTTCTTCAGAGATGATAGTCCGATGATGTACTTCCAGGTAGGTAAGGTGGATTATAGTACTTCGGATAGAATTCCCCCAGAGGGCAATGTCCCAATTTCCTTTACGCAACTGGAGTGGTACCTGGTCCATATGTGTCGCCAGACCGTCAGGGGGAAGAGGAGACAACGTCACAAGCCCACTGACGTGACTCGCGGGAAGTCACACAAATGCCTTGCCCCCCAGAAAAGAGAAGAATCCGGGGGGTAGGTGCGAGTAAGGGTACCGCGATGATATGGTGGGTCACACCAAACAACAGGTGCAGGTTTCTTTCCCCCTGGGTAAATGTAACATTTACCCAGGGGGAAAGAAACCTGCACCTGTTGTTTCTTCTCTTTTCTGGGGGGCAAGGCATTTGTGTGACTTCCCGCGAGTCACGTCAGTGGGCTTGTGACGTTGTCTCCTCTTCCCCCTGACGGTCTGGCGACACATATGGACCAGGTACCACTCCAGTTGCGTAAAGGAAATTGGGACATTGCCCTCTGGGGGAATTCTATCCGAAGTACTATAATCCACCTTACCTACCTGGAAGTACATCATCGGACTATCATCTCTGAAGAAGACCCCCTTTGGGGTTGAAACGCGTTAGATTCATGCTTTCACTGTTACTAACCTACACAGTGTAACATACAGCTAGATTCATGTTTTCACTGCTACTAACCCATACAGTGTAACATATAGCTGTGTCTGTTAATATACTTCCATGTGACATTATATGTACCTTATACACATGATTTTGTCTGTTATACAAATGTTCAGGTGAAGCTCATGTTTGTTTTTACCAAACAATACTAAAATACCTTTTATACTACTTCTATTGGCTTCTATTACTGTCTCTTGCTGCCTAAAAACCCCATTTGTGGGGGAACTGGTTTTATTTGTATCTACTTGGGGTGAGCAGCACCCTCCTAGCTCTTTGTAGCACTGTGTTTTTCTTTGATTGTCTTCCAGCATGACAATGACCCAAAACATACCACCAAGTCAACAAAGGAGTGGTTCAAGAAAAAACACATTGAAGATCATGTAGTGGCCTAGCCAGTCTCCAGACCTTAATCCTGTAGAAAATGTATGGAGGGAGCTGAAACTTCGAGTTGCCAAGAAACCTTAAGGATTTAGAGAAGATCTGTAAAGAAGAGTGAACCAAAAACCCTCCTGAGATGTGTACAAACCTGGTCACCAACTACAAGAAACGTCTGACCTCTGTGCTCACCAACAAGGGTTTCTCCACCAACTACTAAGTCATGTTTTTCTTGGGGATAAAATACTTATTTTATTCCCTGAAGTCCATTTATAACATTCGTATTGTGTGTTTTTTCTGGAGTTTTGGTTGATATTCAGTCTCTAACATAAAAAAAACACCAATGATAAAAATTATAGACCCCCTCATTTCTTTGTAAGTGGGCAAACATGCACAATCTGCAGGAGATCCAATCATTATTTACCCCAGTGTATGTATGTATATATACACATAAATATATATATATATATATATATATATATATATATATATATATACACACACAGTGCCTTGAAAAAGTATTCATACCCCTTGACATCTTCCACATTTTGTCATGTTACAACCAAAAACTTAAATGTATTTTATTGGGATTTTATGTGATAGACCAACACAAAGTGGTACATAATTGTGAAGTGGAGGGAAAATGATAAATGATACAAATAAATATGTAAAAAGTGTGGGGGAGGGGCATTTGTATGGCGCCCCCTGGAGTCAATACTTTGTAGAACCCCCTTTCTCTACAAGTCTTTTTGGGGATGTCTCTATCAGCTTTGCACATCTAGAGAGGGACATTTCTGTACGTTCTTCTTTGTAAAACATCTCAAGGTCTGTCGGATGGAGAGCGTCTGAACAGCAATTTTCTTCTTGTCTTGCCACAGATTCTCAATGGGATTTAGGTCTGGACTGTGACTGGGCCATTCTAACACATGAATATGCTTTGATCTAAACCATTCCATTGTAGCTCTGGTGGGATGTTTTGGGTTGTTGTCCTGCTGGAAGGTGAACCTCCGCCCCGGTCTCAAGTCTTTTGCAGACTCTAACAGGTTTTTTTCTGAGATTGTCCTGTATTTGTCTCCATCCATCTTCCCATCAACTCTGACCAGCTTCCCTGTCCCTGCTGAAGAAAACCATCCCCACCACATAATGCTGCCACCACCATGTCTCACGGTGGGGATGGTGTGTTCAGGGTGATGTGCAGTGTTAGTTTTCCCCCACACATAGCGTTTTGCTTTTAGGCCAGAAAGTTGAATGTTGGTCTCATCTGACCAGAGCACCTTCTTCCACATGTTTGCTGTGTCCTCCACATGGCTTCTCACAAACTGCAAACAGGACTTCTTATGACTTTCTTTCACTAATGTCTTTCTTCTTGTCACTCTTCCATAAAGGGCAGATTTGTGGAGAGCACGACTAATAGTTGTCCTGTGGACAGATTCTCCCACCTGAGCTGTGGATCTCTGCAGCTCCTCCAGAGTTACCATGGACCTCTTGGCTCTTCTCTGATGAATGCTCTCCTTGCTCGGCCGGTCAGTTTAGGTGGACGGCCATGTCTTGGTAGGTTTGCGGTTGTGCCATACTCTTTCCATTTTCCGATGATGAATTGAACAGAGCTCCGAGGAGATGGTCAAAGCTTGGGAGATTTCTTTATAACCTAACCCTGCTTTATCCTTCTCCACAACTTTATCCCTGACCTGTCTGGTGTGTTCCTTGGCCTTCATGATGCTGTTTGTTCACTAAGGTTCTCTAACAAACCTATGAGGGCTTCACAGAACAGCTGTATTTATACTGAGATTAATTTACACACAGGTGGACTCTATTTACTAATTAGGTGACTTCTGAAGGCAATTGGCTCCTCTAGATTTTAGTTAGGGGTATCAGAGTAAAGGGGGTGCCATACAAATGCCCCCCCCCCCACACACACTTTTCAGATATTTATTTGTATCATTTATCATTTTCTTTCACGATTATGTGCCACTTTGTGTTGGTCCATCATATAAAATCCCAATAAAATACATTTACGTTTTTGATTGTAACATGACAAAATGTGGGAAATGTCAAGGGGTATGAATACTTTTCAAATGTAAATAGTAATATAGATATATAGAAAAATATATATTTATTTTATGATCATATAAGCACCACCCACTACAGAAAACTACAGAAGGGGGCGGAGACAAGACCAGTCACCCTTCACAATCACACTTTTTTTTTTTTATACTCACTTGGCCTCCGGGTCATATTCAGACCAGATCCTTTTAAACTCATCCAAATGATGGGGGCCCAGAATAGACCAATCTCTGGTCAGATAATCAAAATTATCCATAATGACGGCTACAAACAGGTTAATAATCTGAAATCGGTAAAATGGAAAAAATACAAATAAATAAATAAAAAAAGATCACTCAGGCATACAGTATAATCAGTTTAAATCTAGTTTACATTTAGTACATAGCTCTGTATTGCGGGGTGCTCTGGCCTCTATGGGAGTGTAATAATAGATTTCTGCTCACTGTTTTGTGCTCTGAATACCAAACGGGAGCTGAAATGCTTTAGGCAGATACTAGCTTATAATACAGGAAATACATTACAGTCTATTAATATCTCAGCATTTCCCGCAGCCATCGCAAATAATCCCCTATCATGTGTCCAATAGGTTTATTTCCTATGATCATTGGCTCCACCTATTGGCCATAATGCAAATTCCTAAATATCTTAATCAGGAAAATACCGCATTACGGTCACTAGATGGCGCTGACGATCATAGGAAATAAACATATTAGCCACATTACAGGGATTAGTTGTAAAGGAGGGGCGAATGCTGTTTTTTTTTTTATTAGTCATTGAGATGCATTAGGTGACACTATATTTTTACAAAAATAATAATAATACTTATAACATATATATTATTATTCTTGTTGACATACATACATACATACATACATACATATATATATATATATTGTATATCTCTATATAATATGAATATCTCTATATAATTTCTATTTATAATTTTTATTAATATAGCTATATAATAGAAAATATTTTATAAAGTGTATATATATATATATATATATATATATATATATATATATAAATTATATATTTTTTAATATGAATAATATATTATATATTAACAATTTCAGAATCTATATATAGATAGATACATAGATAGATATAGATCTATAAATATATATATATATATATATATATATATATACACATATATATCTCTATCTCTATCTCTATATCTCTATATATATATATATATATATATATATATATATATATATATATATATATATATATATATATACATACATATATACATATATATATATATATATATATACACATATATACATATACACACACACACATATATGAATATATTAACATATATTAATTATATATGTTTTAATATTATTAAATATATATTTATATATATATATATCAATTATATATTTTTTTAATATTAATAATATATTATTATATATTAACAACTTCAGAAAGGATTGGCCCCTTTAAAGCGAGTTCCACCCAAAAATGGAACTTCCACGTATCCAGTTCCTCCACCCCCTTCGGTGTAACATTTGGGAAGGGGGGGGGAGCAGATACCTCTCTAATCCAGGTATTTTCTCCCACTTCCCACAAAAGAGCGCCTCAGATTCTGCGACAATCTGTGCCAAGTCCCCCCCCCCCCACACCACCCCTGTCTTCTGGTAGACACACAGGTCCCAGAAGCAGCAGCAGAGACCAGTCAGGACACGCAATGCGACTCGCGCATGCGCAGTTGGGAGCCAGGCTGTGAAGCCGCAAGGCTTCACTTCCTGATTCCCTTACTGAAGATAGCGGTACCTCCACCCAGGAGCCGAGGGATGGGTTTGGCTTCGGGTGAGGACATTGTGGGCGCCCTGGACAGGTAAGTGTCCTTATTTTAAAAGTCAGCAGCAGCAGTATTTGTAGCTGCTGACTTTTAATTTTTTTCTTTCGCCCGAACTCCGCTTTAATGACCAGGCAACTGACAATTGCGCTGTCGTGCGACGCTTTTTTCCCACCAATAGAGCTTTCTTTTGGTGGTATTTGATCATCTCTGCGGTTTTTATTTTTTTGTACTATAAACAAAAAAAAAGCGTCAATTTTGAAAAAAAAAAAAATAACACAATATTTTTTACTTTTTGCTATAATAAATATCCCATTTAAAAAACAAACAAAAACAAATGTATTCATCAGTTTAGGCCAATATGTATTGTTATACATATTTTTGGGGGAAAAAAAGCGCAATAAGAGCATATTGATTGATTTGTGCAAAAATAGGGGATAGATTTATGGCACTTTTATTATTATTTTATTTTTACTAGTAATGTCAGCGATCTGCGACTTTTAGCGGAACAGCGACATTGCGGCGGATAGAACGGACCAGCGATATTTATACAGCGATCAGAGATAAAAAATAGCCACTGATTACTGTATAAATGTCACTGGCAGGGAAGGGGTTAAGCCTAGGGGGGCGATCAAGGGGTTAAGTGTGTCCCCTAGGGAGGTGTTTTCTAACTGTAGGGGGCAGTGTATTGACTGGAAGTAGAGAGACATCGCTAGATCACAAAATCACTAGAAATAGCAGATCTGTCTCTCCTCTCTCTGACAGAACAGGGGATCTGTCTGTTTACATTGCCAGATCCCCCCTTTCTCTCTCTCTCTCTCTCTCTGGAGAGATCATGGGTGCTCAGCAGATACTACGTCATGCGGCACCTACGTCACGAGGTGGGCGCTCATACGCACCCGTCTGCTATGGCTATTTAAAGGGCAGATGTACAGCTACAGCGATTTGCCCAGGAGAGCCAACCTGCCGCAGTATAATGACGGCAGCTGGTCGGCAACTGGTTAATTATTTACACATATATATATATATATATATATAACAAAATCTAAAATATTTTATAAAGTGCGTGTGTGTATAAATTTTTTATATATATATATATATATATATATATATATATATACACACACACATACACACACATATATATATATACATAGAGAGAGAGAATATATATATATATATATATATATATATATATATACAAGAATAATAATAAATATATAGACATAGATGTTATAAATATCTTCTCCACTTACCAGAAAGGCGCAGAGCATGAAGAAGCTGATGAAATACACGATGGCGAAGTTGCTCCCGCAGGTGAACTCTTCCTCTGGGGCAAAGTCAGATTCACTGTCGCACCTCTTGCCCGGCAAGCTGGCCAACATGATCTCCTGCCAGGCCTCCCCCGTGGCACACCTAGGAAAGACAGAAGTCGCAACGATTTCAAAGCCGCAAGGTCAGTGCGACTTGGTTGACATCTGTGTGACACTCCTCATGCACAAATGTCTATGCAAGTCGCACCCGAAACTGCATATAAATAGTGCAGGAACTTTTTCTTTTTTAGAAACTGGTGTGGCACCGCAAAGTCGGCGTCACACCAATTTGAACGGTTCCATTGCCAACAATAGGGTGCGAGTTGGACCTGTTGCACCGGTGTGAATGTGGGGGGGGGGGGGTCTGAATTATACAGCCCTTAAGCCACATAAGAGTTGGACTAGAGTAGTGCAGGAACTAAAGTCGCACACACCTGAACCGTACTCATTGGGAAAAATGGAGTGAGACTCGTCGCGCGACTTTGGGGGTGCCAAAATCGCATTGACAAGTCACACAAGCCTGAATGTGACCTAATAGAGGAAGAAGAGACCGCTGAACCCCGGACCATACAAGGATATATTAGTGGCATTTTTCTTGACCTTTATTCGCTATGACGTGGCGGGAAGGTACCTGAAGAGCAGCAGCACGGCCTGGGGGAAGGTCTGAAAGTTGTTGTTGCGGTTGATCTGCGTTCCATCCTGCATGGCGATTTTGCCGAATGTCTATACAGAAGAAAACGAAAAGGCGAGGACGTGAGCGGTGGGATCACACCGAGGAATGGAGAAGATCTGAGGCTCACATGAGGCCGACTGACTCACCTGCATGCCGATGACGGCGTAGATAAAAAATATCATCGCAATCAGGAGAGCGACATATGGCAACGCCTGCAGAAGAAAGAGACAAGCCACGAGATCTTCAGAACATTTTGTATAATTCTTTATAAAGCAGATTAGAGGAACGTTACAGACTGTATCTGGCAAGATTTGTCCTCCGCCCATCTAAAACCAGCACCTGGCAGATTCCTCACAACCCGCCCCCCCAAGCAAAGCATGCAGGTTGCCTACTTTGTCACCTACTATGACCAGTGGTGGTCAGTGTATGGACTTCCTGGCCATACTTTAGCAGATATACTGCTACAGGGCGGCCGTTCTGTGCAAAATCCCATCTACATTATATCAAAAGTATTGGGACACCTGCTTTTACACGCACAAACTTTAATGGCATCCCCAGTCTTAGACCCTAGGGTTTAATATTGAGTTGGCCCACCCTTTGCAGCTATAACAGCTTCAACTCTTCTGGGAAGGTTGTCCACAAGGTTTAGGAGTGTGTCTATGGGAATGTTTGACCGTTCTTCCAGAAGAGCATTTGTGAGGTCAGGCACTGATCTTGGACGAGAAGACCTGGCTCGCACTTTCTGCTCTAATTCATCACCAAAGGTGTTCTATCGGGTTGAGGTCAGGACTCTGTATAGACCAGTCAAGTTCCTCCACCCCAAACTCGCTCATCCATGGTGGTCATGGGACAACGGTGATGTTCTACTGGGTAGATTTGATCAGGGTAAGAGTGGCATGATCAAAGAGGTTGGTGTTGGACGAGAAGGCCTGGAGAAGGTCTCTACTCGAATTCATCCCAAAGGTGCTATATCAGGTTGAGGTCAGGCCAGTCAAGTTCCTCCACCCCAAACTTGCTCATTCATGTCTTTATGGACCTTGCTTTGTGCACTGGTCCAAATTATTTGGAGGAGGGGGGATTATGGTGTGGGGGTGTTTCTCAGGGGGTTGGGCTTGGCCCCTTAGTTGCCAGTGAAGAGAACTCTTAAGGTGTCAGAATACCAAGAAATTGTGGACAATTTCATGCTCCCAACTTTGTGGGAACAGTTTGGGGATGGCCCCTTCCTGTGAGCGAGTTTGGGGTGGAGGAACTTGACTGGCCTGCACAGAGTCCTGACCTCAACCCGATAGAACACCTTTGGGATGAATTAGAGCGGAGACTGCAAGCCAGGCCTTCTCATCCATCAGTACGTGACCTCACAAATGCGCTTCTGGAAGAATGGTCAGGGGGGCACGCGTGCCGCCGGTGGGCCGCTTCTGCAGTGAATACTCACCGCAGAAGCCGATCTGCAGGTGCCGGGCAATGGATGTCCGCTTGTTTTGTTTAAAATTGTCAATCTTTTTTCATTTATATATTAATAAAGAACCCCACTGGTGATCAAATTTCATTAAAAGAAAGCTATATTTGTGTGAAACAAATGATATACATTTAATTTGGGTACAGCATTGCATGACAGCGCAATTTACGTTCAAAGTAACACAGTGCTGTACAAAAATGGCCTGGTCATGAAGGGGAGTAAAACCTTACAGAGCGTAAACCATCATTTTTACAAGGAATGGCATCCATTCCTGTCCCATTGTGTATAACTGTGATTGGCCACAGCTTTCACATGGTAAAGGTCCACTGTGACTGGCTCCGTACCATGTGATCATCACAATAGTACACAAAAGGCTAAGCAGGAAGGCCATTGCTTAGAACTGACATGTGATTGCTGTGATTGGTTACAGCCATCATATGGTACCGGGGCCAGGCTCAGTGGGCCGGTGCAACAGTCTGTTCTGTTGCGTCTGGTGGACACAGCAGGCCACGGGTGGCCCCTAGGGTGCACAAGAGGCACCCAAGTGGATGGACATCATAAGACATCCACGCAGGATAGCAGTGCTCCCGCCCAGCTGTATTAATACAATGAGCCTGGGCAGGAGGTGGTTAACACTTTGACCACAACAGGGAACACTTTGCATTTTCTCAAAGAAAGCAAAGCTCTCTGGATGATGTGGAGAGGCAAGGTGGTGACGTCACTATATCCAGCTCATCCTATCAGAGAGCACTTTACATTCGTTGAGAAAATGCAAATCGTCCTCAAAAATGACACCCATGTCAAATAAGTGATCTGCTGTGTTCAGTAAGCAGCGGAGCAGCCAATTGGAAGCTAGTGGAGATCACCAGAGTAGCGGTGTAGTAGCAGTGTTTGCTATGGTGACCTCTAGAGCTTCTAGAGCAGGGTTTCTCAACCAGGGTTCCTCCTGTGGTTGCTAGGGGTTCCTCAAGCAATGAGCAATTTCTGCCTCGGCTCTCAGATAAGTTCCCACTGACACCACTGATCTTTTTTGCTATCTTTAAGGGGGTAATTATTCCCAAACACCACAAGTGTAAGTAATTGGAATGGCAATGATGGCGACAGTCTACTGAAGAGGTTATAGGGACAAATTGGGTGATACATTGGGGATCTGATATTGGGCTGGTGATGTTAATGATGATGACAGTGGGATGAAGAGGGTTTCTCAACCAGGGTTTCTCAACTAGGGTTCCATGGAAATCTAGGGTTCCTCCAGAGGTTGCTAGGGGTTGCTTGAGCAATGAACAAATCCTGCCTCTCAGACAAGTTCCCATTGACACCATTCATCTTTTTAGCTATCTGTAAGAGGGTAATTCTTTCCAATGACCACAAGTGTATTGAGCATTCTTCCCACTGACCATTAAACTAATTTACCATGAGTTGTGGATATAGTAATATTTAGCAGGGGTTCCCTGAGAGCAGAATATTATTTTTAAGGGTTCCTCTGTGTTGAAAAGGTTGAGAAACACTGAATCTAGAGAGATCTCACAGGTATGGTATTTAGGTACATTGGCCTGAGCTAGCTCAAAGTAACTACGTAAAAACTGATACACCTGGAATTCAGGTTTTATGCAACACAAACCATTAGCGCACTGAAAAAGGAATACTTGAGTGTGGATGGGGTTCCTCACAATTTCCTACTCTGTCCAAAATTTCAAAAACTGTTAAGATATTTAAGATTAAATACTTGAATAGTATTTTTTTTTTTAAACTAGAGTTTAGTGTCACATTAACACTTTAAAAGTTGGTCACCAGGTTTTGACCCTAACTGCCTCACCTGGAAGGACTTAATAAAGGTCCACAGCAGTGTACGAATACCTTCCCCTTTACTCAAGAGTTTCACCAAGCGCATGACACGGAAGAGTCGGAAGAAGGTGATGGAGATTCGGGAACTGTCTTCTGAACTCTAGGAAAAAGGTTGCAAGATTATGGTTTTAATCAACATGTATGAGAATGAAAATATATATATATATAGATATGAAAAAATATGTCTGTGAAGGTTCTCCTGTACCCAGGTTATGGTATATCTAGTAGTAGTTGGTCACATCATCTGGACTTGTTCTGCAACGTTGAAGGTGTTTTGTAGCTTCTCCAAGCCACTTCTTCAGTTCATGTCAGGAAAATACCCATAAATATTCCTGTAAATGTTGGGGTATCTTCCTGAAAGTCATTGGGACTGAAGATGCAGATTGGAGAAGCTACAAAATGTCTCCAACATTACAGAACAAGTCCAGTTGAATGTGGAAAACTACTACTAAGTATGTTGTGACCACTCATATTTATGGGTTCTCATTCACCCAGGTCATGGCATATCTAGCATTGATTCTGACCTTGATCCTGCACATGATCTGGTGTCTTCCTGCTCATCTGTTACTGAACCTGGCTTGTGACCTGGTTCTGCCCTGTACTGTTCTGGGTGAAGTCGGGGTGCCGCCATCGTTGTGCTTCTATTTACCTGACACCAGCACTTCCTGTCTGAACTTCCAGGGGGGCTTGGAAAGGAATTGTAAAGGGAGGTCACTCTCATCAACTCAGGATCCTCATACAGGTACGTGACAGGGGAGGTGGAAGGAACCATTGGGTACCAAGAGTTTAACAATCCCAGATGTATCAGTTTCCCGCTGGACTTCAGAGTAATGTTTCTCTTCCGTAGAGAGGTGCTCAGAGGCACGACATTTACTATTAACTTTTTAGCACATTGTATGTTACTGGCTTTGGGAACTCTACAGCTCCAGATTACAAGTGGTGTTAAATACATAATGTGCATGCTGGCTTTAAATAAAGGCTCGCTGAAGCCGGCCAAGAGCCTGGACTCTGTCTGCCAATTTGCTTATTTACAACTACAGACTCTCTCTCTTATAGCACAGAGAGGTCCCAACTCCTGCAGGCCAGGAAAGGAAACAAAATGAATACAATAACGGTCTAGGATTCCGATCTGGGGAATCATAAAAACCACAGCTGGGGTCATGTGTGAGGTTGGGTCCTTCAATGGAACAAAATGAAATGGGGCGATTTTCTTGGAAATTTATTTGGGAAAAATACCTGACAAAGGTCACAGTGATTCATTAAATAGCAAATGAGAGCAGCCGCTGGAGTTTAGGGGCCCATTTAGACTACTTTGTTGCGTTAATGGGCGCCTAAACCCACATGCATGACCACAACACGTGCCAATATGTTACATGCATTGCCATACATTTTGAATAGCACCCCATTGCACCAAGACAATGTACCTTGGTATGGTAGTGTGTTGCGTTGCCAAATATTGTTCAAGTCTGATTTTTAGAACATTAGCGCAGTGTTTGCCTACGTAAGGTGCCACGGCACTGTGTAGTGCCATCTGGGTTTCCTCAGGGTCTCATGGGCACAGAACCTAGTTTGCTCTGGATCTGCCAGGTACCAGCTCCATAACAGTCAATGACACTCTAGGGCCAGAACACATGCCATCATTCTTTGCTATGATGATAGCAGCCAACTCACCCAGAACATGGCAACATATGAGTATAATTCAGGGAAGACGGCATGCAGGATCATCCACCTGCATTCGGGAGAAGACAGAGGGCCAGACCTCCTTCACCTCCTGCCCCCTGCTGGTGTGAAGATGTCACTGTGTGAATAGGGGGCTCTGTGATGGGAGGACTGGGTGGTTGGGGTACTCTTTGATGGGGGAACTGTGTGATTGGGGGCTCTGTGATGGGGCTACTGTGTGCTTGAAGGGGTGCTTTGATGGGGGGGCTCTAATGCGATGAGGAGACTTATGTATTGGGGGACCTCTGATGTATAGGGGCATCTCTGGTGTGATGGGGGGCCTCTGATGTATAGGGGCATCTCTTGTGTGATGGGGGGCCTCTGATGTAAAGAGGTGACTGACTTGAGAGGGTAACTTCTAACATGGTGGGGACCTCCAATGTGAAGGATAGCTTCTGATGTGATGGGGGGACCTCTGATGTGAAGGGAAGTTTCTGATGTGACATCAATTCCATCAAGGTGGTTGTGTGCATTGTCCCAGGATCAACTTTCCCATTATTAACATTTATGTGTTTTACATTTCAGAATGGGGTTCCTCCAGATTTTGTATTTGATTAAAGGAAGCCACGACTGAAAAAAGGTTGAGAAATGTTGCATTCGAGTAATTGACAGTCCATTGATTTCAATGAGTTCTATACTTTCATGTGATTCAGTGACCTGGGCAGGGGTGTATCTACCGTGAGGCAAACAAGTCTTCAGCATTGGGTGGCATTTTTCAGGTGGGTGGGGCCGACCCCCCAGGCAGAAGGGACACTACGAGCAGTGGTGTTGCTACGGGGGGGGGGGGGGCTGCAGACAGCACCTGGTTGACACCCGCCATTGGGGCAACACCATGGGCGGCCGCAAACTGACCATTCGGTGACAATGGTGCAAAGCAGAGGCAGGAGGCAACTGTGGCTGCAGCCTCTGATCCCAGAAGTAGCTCACTTGGCAAAGCAGGTCGGAGTTACGGGCTGTGATCGAACCTCAGCAGCCTCGCTTCACACAACTGGTAAAAATGAGTCAACAGGCTGCGGGAAGGTGAGAGTCCAGTGTAGTTTTGTTTGGGAGGGAATGGGAGAATTTTCTGGTGTAGTATGGGGGGATAGGTGAGCTTCCCTCTCTCTCCCCCCACCTCTTCCCCCTTCTCTCTCTCCCTCTTCCTCCTCCCTCTCTCTCTCACCTCCCTCTCTCTCTCTCACCTCTTCTCTCTCTCTCACCCTCCTTTCTCTCTCTCTCTCTTGCTCTCTCTCACAGACCCCCCTTTCTCTCTCTCTCTCTTGCTCTCTCTCACAGACCCCCCTTTCTCTCTCTTTCTCCCCCCCTCTCTCGTCAACCCTTTCTATCTCTCTCTCACCCCCTCTCTCACTAGCCCTCCTTTCTCTCACCCCCTCTTTCCAACTCTATCCAACCCTCCTTTCTCTCTTTCACCCCCTCTCTCGCCATCCCTATCCAACCCTCCTTTCTCTCTCTCACCCCCTCTCTCGCCAACCCTCCTTTCTCTCTCTCTCTCTCTCTCTCTCTCTCTCAACCCCTCTCTCGCCAACCCTTTCTCTCTCTCACCCTCTCTCTCGCCAACACTCCTTTCTCTCTCTCCCTCCTTTCTCAACCCCTCTCTCGTCAACCCTCCTTTCTCTCTCTCACCCCCTCTCTCCTCAACCCTCCTTTCTCTCTCTCTCTCTCAACCCCTCTCTCACCAACCCTCTTTTCTCTCTCGCCATCCTTTCTCTCTCTCAACCCCTCTCTCGCCAACCCTCCTTTCTCTCTCTCACCAACCCTCCTTTCTCTCTCTCTCCCCCTCTCTCTCCAACACTCCTTTCTCTCACCCTCCTTTCTCTCTCTCACCCCCTCTCTCTCCAACACTCCTTTCTCTCTCTCACCCCCTCTCTCTCACCCCCTCTCTCTCCAACACTCCTTTCTCTCTCTCACCCCCTCTCTCTCTCCAACACTCCTTTCTCTCTCACCCTCCTTTCTCCCTCTCTTACCCCCCCACCTCTGAAGAAGTGAAGCTCTAATCAGAAGAGGTGGAGCTTAAAGAGGAAGGGGTGGAGTTTACAAATGAAGGGGTGTGTCTTAAACAAGAAGGGGTGGGACAAATTTAGAAGGGGGGCACCCGATTTCAGTCTTGTCTAGGGCAGCACAAAACCAAAATACACTACTGGCCCCTGGGTTGTACATCCATGGCCAACCTCTATTTCTTGTCTATAGGTGGCTTTAGCTTGATACTAGATAGTATCATTGGCAACTTAATTCTTGCTGCAGCTCTTTCTGAAATAGCAGAGAAGAAGACCTACCTCCCCAACATGCCATCCATTCTGAAACACAAACATGATGGAAAGGGATGTTGATGGTGAACATCAGAGGTGAAGATGAGGGTGATGATGATGGATCCATGGATGCATGGGACAGTATACAAGAAGATATGATTCAGCAAAAACAAACATAAAATGCTATAATATAAACAGCTTAAGAGAAACCGTTTTTTGTTTTTTTTTAAACATGTTTAGAGATACATTTAAAATAAATCATTACATAATGTTATAAATAATATTTTAAGTTAAACACCAAGCAAAAATACAATATATGAACAGTGAGGGAAAAAAGTATTTGACCCCCTGCTGATTTTGTACGTTTGCACGCTGACAAAGAAACGATCAGTCTGTAATTTTAATGGTAGGTTTATTTTAACGATGAGAGACAGAATAAGAACAAAATAAAAATAAAAATAAAAAAGTTATAAATTTATTTGCATTTTAATGAGTGAAATACGTATTTGACCCCTTAGCAGTGGCCACCAGGTTAGCACACATCTCAGGAGGTATTTTGTCCTCTTTGGAGATCCTCTCCAAGTCATTAAGGTTTCGAGGTTGAAGTTTGGTAACTCAAACCTTCAACTCCCTCCACATATTTTCTATGGGATTAAGGTCTGGAGACTGGCTAGGCCACTCCAGGACCTTTGTGTGCTTCTTCTTGAGCCACTCCTTTTCTTGCCTTGGCCGTGTGTTTTGGGTCATTGTCCTACTGTAATTCCCAAACATGACCCATTTTTCAATGCCCTGGCTGAGGGAAGGAGGTTCTCACCCAAGATTTGATGGTACATGGCCCCGCCCATCATCCCTTGAATGCAGTGAAGTTGTCCTCTCCCCTTAGCAGAAAAAAACCCAAAGCATAAGGTTTCCACCTCCATGTTTGACAGTGGGGATGGGGTTCTTGGGGTCATAGGCAGCATTCCTCCTCCTCCGAGTTGAGTTGATTCCAAAGAGCTTGATTTTGGTCTCATCGGACCACAACATTACACCCAGTTCTCCTCTGAATTATTCAGATGTTCATTAGAAAACTTCAGACGTTCCTGTACATGTGCTTTCCTCAGCAGGAGGACCTTGCAGGCGGCTGCAAAATTTCAGTAAGGTGTAGTGTGTCACCATTTGTTTTCTTGGTGGATATGGTCCCAGCTGCATTGAGATCATTGACAAGATTCTCCAGTGTAGTTCTGGTCTGATTCCTCACCGTTCTCATGATCATTGAAACTCCACGAGGTGAGATCTTGTATGGAGCCCCAGACAGAGGGAGATTGACTGTTATTTTGTGTTTCTTCCGTTTGCGAATAATCCCACCAACCGCTGTCTTCCTCTCACCAAGCTGGTTGGCGATGGTCTTGTAGCCCATTCCAGTCTTGTGTAGGTCTATAATCTTGTCCCTGACATCCTTGGGCAGTCTTGGCCATGGTGGAGAGATTGGAATCTGATTGGTTTCTTTCTGTGGACCATTGTCTTTTATACAGGTAACAAACTGAGATTAGGAGCACTCCCTTTAAGAGAGTGCTCCTAATCTGAGCTTGTTGCCTGTATAGAAGTCACCTGGGAGCCACAATCTTGCTGACTGATAGGGGGATCAAATACTTAATTCACTCATTAAAATGCAAATCATCATTATTAAGTTGCATTACTATCGCACGAAAGAAAGGCTGCTGCAGGCAGCGAGAGAACGTCAGGACCTTAGCTTTCAGAATCTTTCCTCCAGCTGTTCACGGATCTGTCTCCAGTGACAATCGCCAAGAGACGGGCTTTAAAACCTTACCTACTGATTCTGCAAAATCAAGGCATAAAGTATAGATGGGGATTCCCCTTCAAGTTGTCTTTTACATATCGTGGACACCAAGTTCACGCTTCCTCTGTGTCCGACCTGAAACGTCATTTCCAAGACTTACAGTTGGATCTCCCTCCATCTCAGAGTGACCCACCTGTATCGTCCTCCCGCACCAGACAGGGGCACCCCCCCCCCCGCACTTCTTCACAGGCTTCTCTGCAGGGATCCCAGGCCCTGCGATCGCTTCAGGCTCAACGCTACCAGGATGTCCCTACAGGATGACGTTTGTTCTGCCTATGACCTGGTCATTTTTCTGCTCGGCACTGTGAACGGATTTTTTTTCTTTTGTGTTTTTTTGTTACATCGTAACTTAGTTCACTGCTATTTTTCTCTACATTTTACCTCCAATTTATTTTGGAGATGCGTTTATTACCCATCATGCCCTATGCTCCAGGAGCAATTCTGGGAGGGCATGTTGTGGGCACTGTGCCCTTTGGCGAGGGGTAGACCCCCTCTATTTTGATTTCTTTTCTTTTTGTGTGCGGGGTGGACTTTCCCCGGGTTCCTCCGGGGCCCACTGGTTACTATCATTTAGGTGCAAGGGACCACTTTACAGTTTATCAAATGTAACATGACTGATGGCTGCAAACTAGGGGTTGAGGCCGCCTCCGTCTTCGGATGGCGGTCACCTCCCCGGGCTCATATTGGTTCTCCTAACAGGTTCATTGTCACGGGGTTCTTGTAATTATTACCGGAGTTCGTGATTATTACATTGTTCTATTTTTGTTTACCAGGCTTGGTTTTAGTCTTAACAGTTTGTGTCTGACAAAATAACACGTTTTGTGAATTTTTTTTTTTTTTTTTTTTTTTGGTGCTCATGTTTGTTATATTTATAAATTTTTTTTTTAGATATGCCGGGTGGACCGGGTGGACCACACCGCCCCTCCTGTGTCGGTACTTGCGTGGGATCATGGTCCCGCCCAACTGCCGATCTTTAGGTGGACCCACCGGTCCACGCTTAGTGGCATTATTGCTTCATTTTATATTTCTCTTCCGAGCTTCTCTCGGCTCCATTCTGTCTCTGTTTTCTCTCTTCTTCTATCGCTCCTTCTTGGCCCTCCTGGGCTTTCCTATTCCTGTTCTTTTTCCTCTTTCCCCAGAGTCCAGGGGGGTGGCGCACAGAGCATATATTAAGCCTCCCTTTCCATACGCAAAATGACATTACACTGGCTGTCTCTGAATGTGCAAGGTATGAACTCGCCACAGAAAAGGGTTAAAATATTTAAATATCTTAGAAAACAACGTATTGACATAGCATGTTTGCAGGAAACTCACTTTTCCTCTACCTCCTGTCCTAAATATTTTGATTCCCATTATCCCCAAGTCTTCCAGGCCAATGGTCAGACCAAGCAACGGCGAGTTTTGGTTGCTTTTCGTAAGACAGTCCCATTTCGCTGTGATAGACAGATAGCCGACCCCGCTGGTAGGTATCTCCTGCTTTTAGGGAGCGTTCAGGACACCGAGGTTACTATTTTGACTTATTATGCCCCCAACTCTAACCCAGGCCCTTTCCTCTCCCATATCTGTGCTCTATTGACATTGCACCAGAGAGGGACCCTATTGCTAGCGGGAGACTCCAATGTCGCCCTAAATCCAACCTTGGATAAATGTCCCTCGGACAAGCTGGCCCCCTCCTCGGCAGCTAAAGCGTTTTCCCGTTCATTACGCTCCCATGATTTGGTAGATCTCTGGCGAGAATGCCACCCATCAAGCAGGGATTATACCTACTATTCCCATCCGCACCACTCACACTCCAGAATCGATCATGTCATCATGTATAGAAAACATCTTCCTTTAGTAGAGTCGGTGTCTATTTTAGCAGCTCCCTGGACAGACCATGATCCCCTGTTAGTAGTTTGTCGGTTTTTATTGCATAATCCGCAACCATCCCCCTGGGTCATGAATGACTCGTTATTATCTTTAAGAGATATTCAGGACAGTTTAACGGAAGCGTCTACTGAGTACTTTCGCCTTAATTCTGCCTCGGTTTCTTCCCCAGTGACCCTATGGGAAGCCTACAAAGCTGTTGTAAGGGGCCGTATTATCCAGTTAGCGTCGAAACGCAAAAAAGAAAGACAAAAGTTGCAGAGGCAGTTGGAGTCCCGCCTGGACTCTGCTTCTACTATTTTTAAAACTACCCCTTCTCGTGCTAACCGTAAGCTCCTGGACCAGGCTCGCATGGAATTAGACCTTTGTCTGACTGATCAAGCTGAACGTACCTTGCGCTGGTCTCGTCAACGCTGGTACGCCAGAGCAAATAAACCCACTGCGATGCTGGCTAGGAGATTACGGACGTTTGATTCTAAACCAGCTCCTATAGCCTTGCGCACTAGACATAATCAACTCACGAGTAACCCGGTACGTATACTGGATGAGTTCCGCCATAGACTTTCTGTTCTGTACTCCGCCCAGGACTCTGGATCGGAGCAAGATAGGACAGAATTTCTCCAGCGAGTTACACTCCCCTCCTTAACAAGTGCCCAGAAAGGCCTTATGGACCGTGATATTCGTGAATCCGAGGTTAGGCAATGTATTAAGGATCTAAAAATTGGGAAGCGTCCTGGCCCGGATGGCTTTACGGCCCTTTACTATAGGAAGCTAGTCGATGTGGTGGCAGCCCCATTGACGGCAATGTACAATTCCATTAAGAATGGGCGGAACCTTTCCCAGGAGTTGCTCACAGCTAATATAGTGATGTTACCGAAGCCTGATCGTGACCATACCTCCTGGGCGAACTTCCGTCCTATTTCCCTAATTAATATAGATATGAAAATTCTTACAAAAATATTAGCTAATCGTCTTAATTCTTTCCTTCCCCGCCTAATTAAAAAGGACCAAGTAGGTTTTGTTCCGATGCGACAGGCTGGGGATGCGATCCGGAGAATTATTCAACTGCAGCATATCGCCCATAGCCGATCATTACACTCTATGCTCTTGTCGCTAGATGTGAACAAAGCTTTTGACACGCTATCCTGGCCGTATCTTATGACCGTGCTTCGCCATTTTGGCTTTGGAGCTTCATTTCTGCGTTGGTTGGCAGCACTGTACGACGCCCCCCAAGCCAAAATTAAATACTATGGGTTTGAATCACCCAAATTCCCTATTTGAAGGGGCACTCGTCAGGGCTGCCCACTTTCGCCCCTACTATTTGTCTTGGCCATGGAACCTCTGGCGGAGGCGATCCGTTCACATCCTGACATCAAGGGCATTGAAGTGGTGGGTTTTCCACATAAAATGTCGCTATTTGCGGATGATATTTTGTTAACTTTGACCTCACCCAGACTTTCCCTACCTAACTTGTTTTCTCTCTTAGAGACTTTTGCGTCCCTATCGGGTCTAAGAGTTAACCCTACTAAGTCCAAAGCTATGTCGGTCAATCTTTCATCTCTAGAATTAGCCTCTATAAAAGCAAATTTCCCTTTTCAATGGCTTCCTTCATTGCCCTATCTGGGTATTCATATCTCCCCTAGGTATGACGGTTTGTACCAGGCCAATTTTCCTTCTCTTTTCCGCAAACTAGATGCATTGCTGTCCTCTTGGTCCCACTGCCCGATCTCCTGGTTTGGCAGAATTACCGCGGTCCGTATGACCTATCTTCCTAAGTTATTGTATTTTTTTAGGGTTCTGCCCATCCCCATTGCCCCTCACATACTGCGAATTCATCAGCGTAAGCTTCTGAAATTTATATGGGGGTCCTCTCGCCCTCGTATTAACAAACAGACATTATACACCAGACGGATTGAGGGGGGCGTGTCGGTCCCTAATCTTCGGGCATATTATCTGGCGGCGAATATAGCCCCAATCACTCGCCTTCACGATAACTACCAAATGCCATTGTGGGCCACTATTGACCTGGTTGACTCACACCCTACACCCATCTCGTCCATCCCCTGGCTTCCTCCAGCGAAGCGCCCGAAAGGGCTTGGACCGTGTATGGTCCATTCGCTACGCCTCTGGGACTCGATAAAATATTCAGCAAATCTTATATCCTCCCATTTGCCTTTACTACGTCTGGCGCACTGCCCAATGTTCCCCCCTAGTTGTGATAATCCGGGTCAGTTTTCTTGGTGGGCGGATGGGGGCTTCATAGATGTTTATTCACTGCTTACCCCCATGAAAATAATCTCTTTTGAAACGCTTCGTTCTTCCCATGACATTCCTTTGCGGGAACATTATAGTTATCTACAAATTAAGCACTTTCTCCAGCAACTCCTTCGGGCCCAGCCTACTCCGTACACTCTGACCTCCTTTGAAAAGATATGCAGGGCTACTCCTCACTCCCCGGGGACTATATCCCTACTATACTCTTCTATCATTTCTATCAGCAAACCCCCCGTAAGCAAATATTATCTTCAGTGGGAGAAGGATTTGGCGAGGCGGCTGGACCCGGAGGACTGGCAGACTATGACATTAACTCTCATGAAAAGTTCAAGGAATGTCCTTATTCTTGAAAATGCTTATAAAGTGTTTTATAGGTGGTACTATACGCCCGACAGACTAGCGAGATTTATCCCCTCTTATTCTCCTCATTGTTTTAGGGGCTGTATGACAATAGGGTCTATGGCACATATTTGGTGGACATGCCCAAAAGTTTGTAGACTCTGGGTTAGGGTCTACGCGCTGCTACGAAATATGTTTCATACCAACCTGAAAAGAGATCCATATGAAGCCCTGCTTTGTAAACCTATCCAAGAACTTCTTCGCTCAGAGCGCCAATTAGCCCAACATCTTTTTAATGCAACAAAATTGACCATTGCCCGCTCTTGGAAAACTCCTGTACTCAGTTTTGAAGCAGTTAAGAATCGCATGAATGACATCATGGTTAATGAGAAACTAACGTCTTTAACCTCTGACACACACCACAAATTTCTTAGAACCTGGAGTCCCTGGATATCTTGTAACCCGACCTCCAGGTTTGATGGTCGCTTGATGTCAATCTAAGGGTTCTGTGCACCCCCCCCCTTCGTGGAACGGACTCTCTCTCCTCTTTTTCTCTTGGTCTTTTCTATCCGTCGTCTTTACTCTTCTTCTGTCTTTTGCTTCTAACCTACTTCTTCTTTTCTCTTGTCTATATGGGCTTTCCTTCCTTTGACTTAGTTTGGGAAGGACCCACATTTGTCTTGCTGGTTATGATGGTTGGTAATAGTCAAACCCGACAGATTGCACTATATCTTCATTAACGTCCTTTTGATTTACTTTTATGTGATTGTTCACTCTGGGTGCGTTTGTTTTGCATCGTTTCTTAGTACCCATGTTGCTGTACACCATGCTAAACATGTAATATTCAGCTGTTGGGAATTTTTTTTTTTTTTTTCTTATTTGTTTTTTCTTTTTTCCTCTCTGTTATGGATATTTATTGTAACCAGCAACCATTTGGATATTCTTGTTATGTTTTATTTGTTAATAAAACTTTTGTAAAATGCAAATCAATTTATAACTTTTTTTTTAAATGCGTATTTTTGGATATTTGTGTTGTTATTCTGTCTCTCAATGTTAAAGTAAACTGACCATTCAAATTATAGACTTATTTTGTCAGTGGGCAAACGTACAAAATCAGCAGCCGATCAAATACTTTTTTTCCCTCACTGTAGATATGTGTACATTAAAGGCAAATTTTAAAGTGTCACTAAACCCACATCATAAAAAATTATCAATAAATGGTGTAGTCATTCATTCTATATATGATCCGTTTTCTGTATCCTGCTGCTCTCTATCTCCCCCTTCTGTCCATGTCCCCAATTCAGCTGTGAGATTTTGCAGGGCAGTGTTTACAACTCTGCACATGCTCAGTTCTCAGTGACTTTCTATGCTGAGCATTTCCTTCCTATCACATCTGAGCATGTGACTATAGAGTCACACATGTGGGCGTATAAACAATGACAGCCCACCCCCTTCCTCCTCCTCCTCCTCCATGCCCACCAACCAGCTAAACACAATAGGGGGTGGGATATTATATCTAGATTGGAGGCTTTGCCTTTAGGCCTCATGCACACGAGACGCAGATGAAACCTCTGTTTAAAAAAAGCTGAAACGCGCGTTTAGAAACGCGCGTTTTGCCGCGTTTGCATGCCGCGTTTAGACGCGTTTAGACGCGTTTAGACGCGTTTGCGTTTAAACGCGTTTATAAAGATAACATCATGTAGACCCTCCCCAAGCTCTCAAAGCATTTTTTTTAACTATTTCTGCTATTTTGATCAGAGTGAGCAGCAGCAGCATAGAGAGCAGTTGTACACTTGCATTTGCCGTGTCACTTGCCACGGCACCTGCCACAAGTTGTGGATTGTCCACTTGCCACGTCACTTGCCACAAGTTGGGGATTGTCCACTTGCCACATCACCTGCCACGTCACCTGCCACAAATTGTGGATTGTCCACTTGCCACGTCACTTGCCACATCACCTGCCACGTCACTTGCCACGAGATGTGGATTGTCCACTTTCCACGTCATCTGCCATGCCACCTGCCACAAGCTGTGGATTGTCCACTTGCCACGTCACCAGCCACATAACCTGCCACAAGTTGTGGATTGTCCACTTGCCACGTGACTTGCCACATCACCTGCCACGTCACTTGCCACATCACCTGCCACAAGTTGTGGATTGTCTACTTGCCGCGTCACTTGCCACATCACCTGCCACGTCACTTGCCACGCCACCTGCCACAAGTTGTGGATTGTTCACTTGCCACGTCACCTGCCACGTCACCTGCCACAAGTTGTGGATTGTCCACTTGCCACGTCACTTGCCACAAGTTGGGGATTGTCCACTTGCCACATCACCTGCCACGTCACCTGCCACAAATTGTGGATTGTCCACTTGCCACGTCACTTGCCACATCACCTGCCACGTCACTTGCCACGAGATGTGGATTGTCCACTTTCCACGTCATCTGCCATGCCACCTGCCACAAGCTGTGGATTGTCCACTTGCCACGTCACCAGCCACATCACCTGCCACAAGTTGTGGATTGTCCACTTGCCACGTGACTTGCCACATCACCTGCCACGTCACTTGCCACATCACCTGCCACAAGTTGTGGATTGTCTACTTGCCGCGTCACTTGCCACATCACCTGCCACGTCACTTGCCACGCCACCTGCCACAAGTTGTGGATTGTTCACTTGCCACGTCACCTGCCACGTCACCTGCCACAAGTTGTGGATTGTCCACTTGCCACGTCACTTGCCACAAGTTGGGGATTGTCCACTTGCCACATCACCTGCCACGTCACCTGCCACAAATTGTGGATTGTCCACTTGCCACGTCACTTGCCACATCACCTGCCACGTCACTTGCCACGAGATGTGGATTGTCCACTTTCCACGTCATCTGCCATGCCACCTGCCACAAGCTGTGGATTGTCCACTTGCCACGTCACCAGCCACATCACCTGCCACAAGTTGTGGATTGTCCACTTGCCACGTGACTTGCCACATCACCTGCCACGTCACTTGCCACATCACCTGCCACAAGTTGTGGATTGTCTACTTGCCGCGTCACTTGCCACATCACCTGCCACGTCACTTGCCACGTCACCTGCCACAAGTTGTGGATTGTTCACTTGCCACGTCACCTGCCACGTCACCTGCCACAAGTTGTGGATTGTCCACTTGCCACGTCACTTGCCACAAGCTTTGGATTGTCCACTTGCCACGTCACCTGCCACGTCACTTGCCACGTCACCTGCCACAAGTTTTGGATTGTCCACTTGCCACGTCACTTGCCACGTCAGCTGCCACGTCACTTGCCACGAGATGTGGATTGTCCACTTTCCACGTCATCTGCCATGCCACCTGCCACAAGCTGTGGATTGTTCACTTGCCACAAGCTGTGGATTGTCCACTTGCCACATCACTTGCCACGTCACCTGCCACGTCACTTGCCACGTCACCTGCCACAAGTTTTGGATTGTCCACTTGCCACGTCACTTGCCACGTCAGCTGCCACGTCACTTGCCACGAGATGTGGATTGTCCACTTTCCACGTCATCTGCCATGCCACCTGCCATGCCACCTGCCACAAGCTGTGGATTGTCCACTTGCCACGTCACCAGCCACATCACCTGCCACAAGTTGTGGATTGTCCACTTGCCACGTGACTTGCCACATCACCTGCCACAAGTTGTGGATTGTCTACTTGCCGCGTCACTTGCCACATCACCTGCCACGTCACTTGCCACGTCACCTGCCACAAGTTGTGGATTGTTCACTTGCCACGTCACCTGCCACGTCACCTGCCACAAGTTGTGGATTGTCCACTTGCCACGTCACTTGCCACAAGCTGTGGATTGTCCACTTGCCACATCACTTGCCAAGTCACCTGCCACGTCACCTGCCACGTCACTTGCCACGTCACCTGCCACAAGTTTTGGATTGTCCACTTGCCATGTCACTTGCCACGTCAGCTGCCACGTCACTTGCCACATCACCTGCCACGTCACCTGCCACAAGTTGTGGATTGTCCACTTGCCACGTCACTTGCCACATCACCTGCCACGTCACTTGCCACGAGATGTGGATTGTCCACTTGCCATGTCACTTGCCACGTCACCTGCCACGTCACTTGCCACGTCACCTGCCACGTCACTTGCCACAAGATGTGGATTGTCCACTTGTCACATCACCTGCCACATCACTTGCCACATCACCTGCCACAAGTTGTGGATTGTCCACTTGCCACGTCACTTGCCACATCACCTGCCACGTCACTTGCCACAAGATGTGGATTGTCCACTTTCCACGTCACCTGCCATGCCATCTGCCACAAGTTGTGGATTGTCCACTTACCACGTCACCAGCCACATCACCTGCCACAAGTTGTGGATTGTCCACTTGCCACACCACTTTCCACGTCACCTGCCACAAGATGTGGATTGTCCACTTGCCACGTCACCAGCCACATCACCTGCCACAAGTTGTGGATTGTCCACTTGCCACGTCCCTTGCCACGTCCCCTGCCACGTCACCTGCCACAAGTGGATTGTCCACTTGCCACATCACTTGCCACATCACCTGCCACAAGTTGTGGATTGTCCACTCGCCACGTCACTTGCCACATCACCTGCCACAAGTGGATTGTCCACTTGCCACGTCACTTGCCACGTCCCCTGCCACAAGTGGATTGTCCACTTGCCACGTCACTTGCCACGTCACCTGCCACAAGTTATGGATTGTCCACTTGCCACGTCACATGCCAGTCACCTGCCACAAGTTGTTGATTTTCCACTTGCCACGTCACCTGCCAAGTCACTTGCCGCGTCACCTGCCAGGTCACTTGCCACGTCACCTGCCACAAGTTGTGGATTGTCCACTTTCCACGTCACTTGCCACTTCACCTGCCACGTCACTTGCCACAAGTTGTGGATTGTCCACTTGCCACATCACTTGCCACCTGCCATGTCACTTGCCACAAGTTGTGGATTGTCCACTTGCCACGTCACTTGCCACAAGTTGTGGATTGTCCACTTGCAATTGCAATTGTTTAAAATATTTTTCTAATGGTTTTTCATCATTTGCAATCATTTTTGAGATTTTTAATGTAAAAAAAAAGGTCACCTTTAAAAACGCATATAAACGCAAACGCGGCTAAACGCGGGTGCCGCGTTTAGCCGCGTTTAGCCGCGTTTTGCGTCTGAAACGCAGAAATTTTTGTTTCTGAACGCATTTTTTTGCTTCTGGAAAAACGAGATTAAACGCAACTGCATATAAACGGAAAAAAACGAGACTGTGTGCATGGACACATAGGATAACATTGAATGAGTTCAGGTGCAGTTGAAAAAACTGTCCAACTGCATCTGAACGCGCGTTTAACTGCGTCTCGTGTGCATGAGGCCTTATAAACAAAGCCATCAATTATTATTTTAACTATGGTGATCCCATGGCGTTTGTTTTGAAAACAAACCAAAATTAAACGTAATCAATGTAATTTTTTAAAGAACATTTACTCTAAGTGGTCCACTGAGGTAAATTCCAGGATCATTTCTTTTAAGGCAAAATTCTCCTCATCAGTCAACATCAAAAGCAATCGACTTTTTCAACAGAGATTTTTTTATTTTTTTATTATTTACTCTGGAATACAATGTGGAAGTAAAAAAGATCAAGTTGTTCCTTTTCCTACTGCCTTCTAGAATACTTATAAATACAGCACTGCTGCCTCTTCCAGTGACAGCCAGCAAGAGATCTGAAGGTAGAGCGAAGGGGGATCTCCTGGTGGCCTTTTATTTGAGCTTTTATATGGGAGACCATGAAGATTTATAATTAGGATAGCAAAAACAAATTGGCATGGGGCTGCAAAAGGGAAAATCGACAATGGGTGAAGAGATCGAATAGAGTGTTAGGTGGGAGAGATGGTAAAGCGATGGTTGAAAGGCAATGGTATGATCAACGTGTTTTGCCCAAATTGGGCTTCTTCAGGATCCACTTGATGTTCACAATGTATTAACATAAATACAGCCTTTTTCTAATTGATGGGTATTAGAGCTCTTCTGTAATAACAAGACAAGGGTATGTGGGGGATTTATTTGCATGCCTGACAGGATAGTACACATAAGGTCAATGTATTTAAAAACAACAATATTTATTATACACGGTTAAAATCTAAGAAAACAATCTAAAACCATGCAATGAATGATGCCACGTTTATTATACAACCAATCAGAGCCAAAGGCGATGGTAGGATTGACGAGTTTTGCCCAAATTGGGCTTCTTCAGGATCCATTCAATGTTCACAACATATTAACAAGAAAGATAATAGCCCTCCTTATACAGAAGGATAGCCCAATTTTTAAACCTCATATGGCCAGGGTGATATGGGGGGGATGGAATGATAACCAATACCTTGAATGGAAAACCCACCACCCACTCACATAGATTCACAGAAAATGTCATCCCTGTGTCCAGCCAACGTTGCAACAGATGCTGCTGGAGGTAGAGTGAAGGAGGATCTCCTGGTGGCCTCCTTATATTTGAGCTTTTATATGGGAGACCATGAAGATTTATAATTAGGATAGCCAAAACAAATTGGCATGGGGCTGCAAAAGGGAAAATTTACATTGACAATGGGTGAGGATATCGAATAGAGTGTTAGGTGGGAGAGATGATAAAGCGATGGCTGAAAGGCGAAGGTAGGATGTACGGGTTTTGCCCAAATCGGGATACCTCAGGATCCACATGATGTTCACAACATATTAACAAGAAAGATAATAGTCCTCCTTATACAGAAGGATAGCCCAATTTAAACCTCATAGGCCTTGGATGGGAAACCCACCATCCATCCACATGGATCACAGAAAATGTCATCCCTGTGTCCAGCCAATGTTGCAACATATGCCGCTGGATCAGGCTGCAATGTGAAAATTTGAAAAGTGCAGGCCGATCCAGTGGCATCTTTTGTGACATTGGCTGTACACAGGGCTGACATTTTCTGTGATCCATGTGGAAGGATGGTGGGTTTCCCATCCAAGGTCTTGGTTATCATCCCGTTCCCCATATCAACCTGGCCTATGAGGTTTAAATTGGGCTACCCTTCTGTATAAGGAGGACTATTATCTTTCACGTAAATATGTTGTGAACATCAAGTGGATCCTGAGGAAGCCCAATTTGGGCAAAACACGTACATCCTACCATTGCCTTTCAACCATTGCTTTACCATCTCTCCCACCTAACACTCTATTCGATCTCTTCACCCATTGTCAATGTCAATTTTCCCTTTTGCAGCCCCATGCCAATTTGTTTTGGCTATCCTAATTATAAATCTTCATGGTCTCCCATATAAAAGCTCAAATAAAAGGAGGCCACCAGGAGATCCTCCTTCGCTCTACCTCCAACAGCATCTGTTGCGACATTGGCTGGACACAGGGATGACATTTTCTGTGATCCATGTGGATGGGTGGTGAGTTTCCCATCCAAGGTCTTGGTTATCATCCCGTCCCCCAAATATCACCCTGGCCTATGAGGTTTAAATTGAGCTACCCTTCTGTATAAGGAGGACTATTATCTTTCTCGTTAATATGTTGTGAACATCAAGTGGATCCTGAAGAAGGCCAATTTGGGCAAAACACGTCGACCATACCATCGACTTTGGCTCTGATTGGTTGTATAGCAAACTTGGCAGCATTCTTTAAATGATTGTGGTAAAAGGCCGTATTTATCATTTGGTTGCACTATATGTAGAAAATTGAAAGAGGAATATTTAAAAGGCTTAGCCTGGGGAAGGCGTGGTATCATGCATTTAGTGGAGGACTATCAGATATGTAAATGACTCCAAGTGCAGCCCAGCAAAAAAGGGACAGAACATGTCAGGTGATATGAAGAGCTTTCACCCTGCATGAACCCATCTCCCGAAGATCACAACGACGTTACTGAGGTTGCTGACGTCTAATTTTACCAGCCCAGCACTCACATTAACTTCTGTCACCGCGATATCCACCAAGCTCCCGACAACGATGAGAGCGTCAAACGTGTTCCAGGCGTCACAGAAATAATGCTGAGGAGAGATGAAGGAGTGCAGAAGGTTAGAAGGTGTGATAGACAAATAAAGGTGATGTATTTATTTAGAACCCCCAAACATTGTATATTTTTTATCTAAATAAGTGTCAACAATGACATTTGGAATTGCCCAGACCACGTGTCTCTTAGCCAACATTTAACAATATAACTTCCTGTAGCCAAACTACAAAATTTCACAGAACATAGAACTTTAAGGTCACTTTCTAGTTAACCACTTAAGGAGCGGAAGGATTTGCCCCCTTAACCGCTTGCCTACCTGCCGCCAAATGGCAAGGCTGGGCGAAACGACGTTACCTTACGTTGCTTCACCTTCTGGCCACTAGGGGCACGCGGGCGCGTGTGCACCCACAGCATGTACCCAGCAGGCGCAATGACCACCGGGCTCCCGCAAACACACAGATCCCAGTTCTTTCAGGGGAGAGGAGAACGAACGTGTACTCATACTAAGTATGAACACCGATCTCTCTCTCCTCCTAGACTAGTGATGCCGAACCTTGGCACCCCAGATGTTTTGGAACTACATTTCCCATGATGCTCACCTACACTGCAGAGTGCATGAGCATTATGGGAAATGTAGTTCCAAAACATGTGGAGTGCCAAGGTTCGCCATCAATGCACAGTTAACCCCTTGATCGCACCCTAGTGTTAACCCCTTCCCTGCCAGTGGCAATAATACAGTAATCAGTGCATTTTTAAGCACTGATCACTGTATAATTGTCAATGGTTTCAAAAATGTGTCAAAAGTGTCCGACGTGTCCGCCATAATGTCGCAGTCCCGTTAGATCGCCGCCATTACTAGTAAAAAAATAAAATAAAAATAAAAATGGCATAAATCTTTCCCTTATTTTGTAGATGCTATAACTTTTGCGCAAACCAATCAATAGACGCTTATTGTGATTTTTTTTTTAACAAAAATATGTAGAAGTATGTATCGGCCTAAACTGAGGAAAAAATTAGTTTTTTCTTTGATAAAAAATTTGGAATATTTATTATAGCAAAAAGTAAAAGATGTTGTGTTTTTTTTTTTCAAAATTGTCGCTTTTCTTTTGTTTATAGCGCAAAAAATAAAAAACCGCTGAGGCGCTCTATTTGTGGGAAAAAAAGGACATCACTTTTGTTTGGGTACAGCGTTGCACGACCACGCAATTGTGAGTTAAAGCGCTGCAGTGCCGAATCGCCCATTGAGCAGCCAAATTGTCTGAGGCTGAAGCGGTTAATGACCATGCCATTTTCTTTTTGCAATACGGTGCTGCGGCACTTTAACTGACAATTTGGTGCGGTCGTGCGACGCTGTACCCAAACAATTTTTTTTCCCCACAAATAGAGCTTTCTTTTGGTGGTATTTGATCACCTCTGCGCTTTTTATTGTTTGCTCCATTAAAAAAAAAAAGTCAATTTTGAAAAAAAAAATATTTTTAACTGTTTGCTGTAAAAATCCAAAATACATTTTTTTTAAAACTATTTTTTTCATCAGTTTAGGTCAATATGCATTCTTCTATATATTTTTGGTAAAAAAAATAAATAAAAAAAAAACTATCGCAATAAGCATATATTGATTGGTTTGCACAAAAGTTATAACACCTACAAAATAAGGGATATATTTATGGAATATATTTATATATTTATGGATCAGAGATTTTTAGCAAGACTGCGACATTGCAGCAGACAGAATGGACACTTTTTTGGTACCACTGACATTTATACAGCGATCGGAGCCGGGAAGGGGTTAACATTAGGACGTGATCAAGGGGTTAAATGTGTTCCCTGGGAGGTGTTTCTAACTTTACGGGACATGGGCTGCCTGGGAGTAGAGAGCGAGTGCTGTTCCTGATCATTAGGAACAGCGGATCTCTCTACTTCCCTGACAGGACGTGGATCTGTCGGTTTACATTGACAGATCCCCCGTTCCGTCTCTCTGTGGAGCAATCACAGGTGGCCGGCAGACATCGCGGCGGCCGGCCATGTGCCTTGGTCCCGGCGTTGCGCTGCCTGCGCCTCCTGTTCTATTTAAAGCAGCCGACGTATGAAGATGTTGATTTGCCCAGGGGAGCCAACCTGTCGCTGTACAACTGCGTGGTTAAACTGCCAATTTTGTGTAGTGTTTAGAACATGGGTCACATGGTATTTGCACAGTGTTTTTTTTGTAACACAATTTTTTCAAATTTAAAGCAATATAAACAAAACACATAACCCAATTTTTTGGTAAAATATAAAAGATGATGTTACGTCGATTAAGTAGATACCAAACATGCCATGCTTTAAAGCCTCACATGTGTGGGGCGAATGCTGTTTGCGTGTGTGTGTGGGGCCAACGCGTGCGTTCGTCTTTGTGCGCGTGCACGAAAGGGATGGGGCGCTTTCGTTTTCTTTTTTTAATTATTTCTTTCTTCTTTTGTAACGTGCCCCCTGGGTCTACTGGGGGGCAAGGAGAGACCACCAGAGGCACGGAGAGAGCCAGCACATTTATCCTACGGCTGAGTACATATCTATAATGGGGATTTTAGAACAGAAATTGAGCGCCAGTCACTTTAGATATTTTCAATTCTTTCATGTAGGACTTGAAAAGAGGTAGTGGGAGAGAGGGTTGGGGTGTATTGGTTACCAGATGCAGATCATTTACAGATTCCTTGGATCCAGAAAAAGAACAGCTTTCTCTGTTTGAGATCTAAAATACCTGTATAGGCTTCTCTCGCAGACCTAGCAGCCAGTAGAACTCCTGGATAGGCCTCTCTCACAGACCTAGCAGCCAGTAGAACTCCTGGATAGGCCTCTCTCTCAGACCTAACAGCCAATAGAACTCCTGGATAGGGCTCTCTCGTAGACCTAGCAGCCAGTAGAACTCCTGGATAGGCCCCTCTCGCAGACCTAGCAGCCAGTAGAACTCCTGGAAAGGCCTCCCTCGCAGACCTAGCAGCCAGTAGAACTCCTGGCTAGGTATCTCACGCAGACCTAGCAGTCAGTAGAACTCCTGGATAGGCCTCTCTCGCAGACCTAGCAGCTAGTAGAACTCCTGCATAGGCCTCTCTCGCAGACCTAGCAGCCAGCAGAACTCCTGGATAGACCTCTCTCTCTCACAGACCTAGCAGCCAGAGCAACTCCTAGATAGGCCTCTCTCACAGACCTAGGGGCCAGTAGAACTCCAAGATATGCCTCTCTCGCAGACCTAGCAGCCAGTAGAACTCCTGGATAGGCCTCTCTCGCAGACTTAGCAGCCAGTAGAACTCCTGGATAACCCTCTCTCGTAGGCCTAGAAGCCAATAGAACTCCTGGATAGGCCTCTCTCGCAGACCTAGCAGCCAGTAGAACTCCTGGATAGGCCTCCCTCGCAGACCTAGCAGCCAGTAGAACTCCTGGCTAGGTATCTCTCACAGACCTAGCAACCAGTAGAACTCCTGGATAGGCCTCTCTCGAAGACTTAGCAGCTAGTAGAACTCCTAGATAGGCCTCTTTCGCAGACCTAGCAGCCAGTAGAACTCCTGGATAGGCCTCTCTTGCAGACCTAGTAACCAATAGAACTCCTGGATAGGCCTCTCTCGCAGACCTAGCAGCCAGTGCAACTCCTAGATAGGCCTCTCTCGCAGACCTAGCAGCCAGAGCAACTCCTAGATAGGCCTCTCTCACAGACCTAGGGGCCAGTAGAACTCCAAGATAGGCCTCTCTCGCAGACATAGCAGCCAGTAGAACTCCTGGATAACGCTCTCTTGTAGGCCTAGCAGCCAATAGAACTCCTGGATAGGCCTCTCTTGCAGACCCAGCAGCCAATAGAACTCCTGGATAGGCCTCTCTCGCAGACCTAGCAGCCAGTAGAAGTCTTGGAAAGGGCTTCTCTCGCAGACCTAGCAACCAGTAGAATTCCTGGATAGGCCTCTCTCACAGACCTAGCAGCTAGTAGATCTCCTGGATAGGCCTCTTTTGCAGACCTAGGAGCCAGTAGAACTCCTGGATAGACCTCTCTCTCTCGCAGACCTAGCAGCCAGTAGAACTCCTGGATAGGCCTCTCTCGCAGACCTAGCAGCTAGTAGAACTCCTGCATAGGCCTCTCTCGCAGACCTAGCAGCCAGTAGAACTCCTGGATAGACCTCTCTCTCTCTCTCGCAGACCTAGGGGCCAGTAGAACTCCTGGATAGGCCTCTCTCGCAGACCTAGCAGCCAGTAGAACTCCTGGATAACCCTCTCTCGTAGGCCTAGCAGCCAATAGAACTCCTGGATAGGCCTCTCTTGCAGACCCAGCAGCCAATAGAACTCCTGGATAGGCCTCTCTCGCAGACCTAGCAGCCAGTAGAACTACTGGATAGGTCTCTCTCGCAGACCTAGCAGCCAGTAGAACTCCTGGATAGGCCTCCCTCGCAGACCTAGCAGCCAGTAGAACTCCTGGCTAGGTATCTCATGCAGACCTAGCAGTCAGTAGAACTCCTGGATAGGCCTCTCTCGCAGACTTAGCAGCTAGTAGAACTCCTAGATAGGCCTCTTTTGCAGACCTAGGAGCCAGTAGAACTCCTGGATAGGCCTCTCTCGCAGACCTAGCAGCTAGTAGAACTCCTAGATAGGCCTCTCTTGCAGACCTAGGAAACAGTAGAACTCCAAGATAGGCCTCTCTCGCAGACCTAGCAGCCAGTAGAACTCTTGGAAAGGGCTTCTCTCACAGACCTAGCAACCAGTAGAATTCCTGGATAGGCCTCTCTCACAGACCTAACAGCTAGTAGATCTCCTGGATAGGCCTCTCTTGCAGACCCAGCAGCCAATAGAACTCCTGGATAGGCCTCTCTCGCAGACCTAGCAGCCAGTAGAACTCCTGGATAGGCCTCCCTCGCAGAACTAGCAGCCAGTATAACTCCTGGCTAGGTATCTCTCGCAGACCTAGCAGCCAGTAGAACTCCTGGATAGGCCTCTCTCACAGACCTAGCAGCTAGTAGATCTCCTGGATAGGCCTCTCTCACAGACCTAGCAGCTAGTAGATCTCCTGGATAGGCCTTTCTTGCAGACCTAGCAGCCAGTAGAACTCCTGGATAGGCCTCTCTGGCAGACCTAGCAACCAATAGACCTCCTGGATAGGCCTCTCTCGCAGACCTAGCAACCAGTAGAACTCCTGGATAGGCCTCTCTCGCAGACCTAACAGCCAGTAGAACTCCTGTATAGGCCTCTCTAGCAGAACTAAAAGCCAATAGAACTCCTGGATAGGCCTCTCTTGCAGACCTAGCAGCCAGGAGAACTCCTGGATAGACCTCTCTTACAGACCTAGCAGCTAGTAGAACTCCTGGATAGGCCTCTCTCGCAGACCTAGCAGCAAGTAGAACTCCTGGATAGGCCTCTCTCGCAGACCTAGCAGCCAATAGAACACCTGGATAGGCCTCTCTAGCAGACCTAGCAGCCAGTAGAACCAGGGCCGTCTTTAAGGCAGGGCCAAAGGGGCAGCTGCCCTGGGCCCTGTCATTGTTGTGGGGAAAAAGCAGCTGCCTCATACTTGCCAACTATCCCAGTTTACATTCCCTTGTCCCTTGAAGTTTTAGTCCTGTGCTGCTACTAATGCTGCCCAGCTCTGCCCTATTGTTGTGTACAGATGACTCACCTGCAGACTTGTGTTTACATGTAAATACTGGCATTCATATGTAAATAGCAGTGACATGCATATGTAAATAGATGAGGCCCACTGCATTTATATGTAAATAAAGGCAGCATTCATAGGTATATCATGCCCCCCTGCAGTGAGGAGAAGATGCGCTGTAACCCAGTGGCGGAACTACCGCCATAGCGGCACATGCAGCCACTATGGGGCCCGCAGCTGACAGGGGCCCGTGGGAAGGATGAGGAATGCATACTGTGGAGGGGGGCATCACCTCCCGCATGTTCCCCCAGCCAGCGGAAGCGAGGAGAGGAAGAGGCAAGCTGTCTGTACGAGCAGAGAGCTGTAATAGCTTTCATTTGAATGTCCTGTGTTCCCGGGGCTCACCGTCACATAGCCCCACCTCTTGGCCCGGCGTCTTTGATAGACAGAACACCGGTCCAATGCGGGACATGTGACATCATCAAAGGCTGCAGGCCAAGAGGTGGGGCTATGTGACGGTGAGCCCCAGGAACACAGGACATTCAAATGAAAGCTATTACAGCTCTCTGCTCGTACAGACAGCTTGCCTCTTCCTCTCCTCGCTTCCCCTGGCTGGGGGACCGTGCGGACGGTGCTCGCCCCCCCCCACTCTGAGTCAGCCCCACACTTGCCCGCAGCCATTTGAGGGCTCCATACTGGACTGCACTCCACATCCTCCCCGGTAGTTCTGCCACTGGCTCGCCTCTTCCTCTGCACAGGTGAGGCTGCAATTGTGACTGCACATTCATTCAGCATTTCTCTAGTTGTTCTAATTCTAACATTAGTCATTGGTTACATAAAGGAAAATTACAAATGCTGATCTTTTAATTCGTGTTATATGGTAATTTTTTGAATTTGAATTGGCAAAGGAAACTAATGTTTAAAAAAAAATTTATGTCTAAAGAACATGTAATGTACAGTGCATTTTTGCATGTAGGAATTATCTTTACTACATATTTCTGATTTTTTTTTTTTTTTTTTTTTTTTTTACAGCTATAAAGTTAACAGTATTAGTGTTTGCATTTTTAACCACTTTCAGACCGGACCAATTTGCTGGTCAAAGACCAGACCACTTTTTGCGATTCGGCACTGCGTCGCTTTAACTGACAATTACGCGGTCGTGCGACGTGGCTCCCAAACAAAATTGACGTCCTTTTTTTCCCACAAATAGAGCTTTCTTTTGGTGGTATTTGATCACCCCTGTGGTTTTTATTTTTTGCGCTATAAACAAAAATAGAGCGACTATTTAAAAAAAACGCATTATTTTTTACTTTTTGTTATAATAAATATCCCCCAAAAATATATAAAAAAACATATATTTTTTTCCCTCAATTTAGGCCGATACGTATTCTTGTACATATTTTTGGTAAAAAAAAATCGCAATAAGCGATTATTGATTGGTTTGCGCAAAAGTTATAGCGTTTACAAAATAGGGATAGTTTTATAGCATTTTTATTAATTTTTTATTATTTTTTTTTTTTACTAGTAATGGCGGCGATCTGCGATTTTTATTGTGACTGCGACATTGTCGGGGACCCATATGACATTTTTGGGACCATTGTCATTTATACAGTAATCACTGCTATATAAATGCAGTGATTCCTGTGTAAATGACACTGGCAGTAAAAAGGGTTAACCAGTGGGTGGCAGTGTAGGGGTTAAGTGTTCCTAGGGGTGTGTTACTAACTGTGGGGGGGTTGGGCTTTCATTTAGTGTACACTGATCTCTGCTCCAATCACATGGAGCAGAGATCAGCGTCACTAGTTGCTAGGCAGAATGGGAAAATGTTGTTTATACAGCATTTCCTCCATTCGGCCGCTCCGTGAGACGATCGCGGGGATGCCCGCGGCGATCGAGTCTGCGGGTCCCGCGACCGGACTCACGGGGGTCCCGACCAGCGCGGTCAGCACGTCCTGAGTAAAGTCATTCAGGAGGGATCCAGGCCAGGTGTCGGTGAGTGGAAATCACAGTGGAAAGCTCTGGAAGAGACATGCCAGGAGTTGGATGTAGAGCCAGAGCCCCCCCACTGTGAGGCAGCCCCACACTTGCCAGCAGCCATTTGAGGGCTCCAGTATGCATTCCTCATCCTCCCCGGTAGTTCCTCCACTGGCTCGCCTCTCCCTCTGCACAGGTGAGGCTGCATTGTGCTCGGGTCACGCTGCATTGGGCACAGGTGAGGCTGTATTGGGCATGGGTCACGATGCATTGGGCATAGGGGAGGCTGCATTGGGCACAGGTGAGGCTGTATTGGGCACAGGCAGGCCACGCTGCATTGGGCACAGGTGAGAACACATTGGGCACAGGGGAGGGTGCTTTGGGCACAGGCCACACTGCATTGGGCATAGGTAAGGCTGTATTGGGCACTGGACAGGCTGCATTGGGCACAAGTGGGCACAGGTGAGGCAGTATTGGGCATGGGCAGGCCACGCTGCATTGGGAACAGTCAGGCCACATTGGGTACAGGTGAGGATTATTGAAGCGCTAACACCAGCTGTTTGGAGTATCTTTATCTGTTGATTGTTAAACGTTCTGGAATATGTATATTGCTATTGTGGTGTAGGATCTGGGCCTGTTGTCCCTCCATCCCTTTGCTTCCTTCCTTCTTTCCTCCTTCATCTCAGACTCGAACCACACCCCCTTTGAGCCACGCATTTTAAACCACGCCCACTATTTAATTTAAGCCCCGCCATTTTTTTGTGGGGGGGGGGCTGTTTGAGGGGGGGGCCCCATACAACATTTTGCTATGGGGCCCTGTGATTTCTAGTTACGCCCCTGCTGTAACCTATAGCAACCAGTGAGCAGTATTACTGTACAGCAATCTCTAGCAGCCAATCAACAAGCAGAAATGTGCTGTAACCTCTAGCAACTAATCAGTGAGCCTTCTGGAGTGCTGTAACCTCTAGCAACCAGTCAGTAAGCAGTAATGATATGCTGTAACCTCTGGCAACCAATCTCAATCGCTGCCTGATCTGATACAGTAAACTGATTTTAAGTCTAGCTGCTATTTATTGTATGTCTCAGAGAAGGTGGAGAGCGAAATTGCATGGGGGGAGGGGGGCCCTAAGAAAATGTTTGCCCAGGGTCCAATCAATATTAAAGACGGGCCTGAGTAGAACTCCTGGATAGACCTCTCTCTCGCAGACCAAGCAGCCAGAGGAACTCCAAGATAGGCCTCTCTTGCATACGTAGCAGCCAGTTGAACATCTGGATAGGACTCTCTCACAGACCTAGGAGCCAGTAGAACTCCTGTATAGACCTCTCTCTAGCAGACCTAGCATCCAGAGCAACTCCTAGATATGCCTCTCTCGCAGACCTAGCAGCCAGAGGAACTCCTGGATAGGCCTCTCTCGCAGACCAAGCAGCCAGTTGAACTCCTGGAAAGGGCTTCTCTCGCAGACCTAGTAACCAGTAGAACTCCTGGATAGGCCTCTCTTGCAGTTCCAGCAGCCAATAGAACTCCTGGATAGGCCTCTCTCGCAGACCTAGCAGCCAGAGCAACTAATAGATTGGCCTCTCTCGCAGACCTAGCAGCCAGTGCAACTCCTAGATAGGCCTCTCTCGCAGACCTAGCAGCCAGAGGAACTCCTGGATAGGCCTCTCTCGCAGACCTAGGAGCCAGTAGAACTCCAAGATAGGCCTCTCTCGCAGACCAAGCAGCCAGTTGAACTCCTGGAAAGGGCTTCTCTCGCAGACCTAGCGGCCAGTAGAACTCCTGCATAGGCCTCTCTGGCAGACCTAGCAACCAATAGACCTCCTGGATAGGCCTCTCTCGCAGATCTAGCAGCAAGTAGAACTACTGGATAGGTCTCTCTCGCAGACCTAGCAGCCAGTAGAACTCCTGGATAGGCCTCTCTTGCAGAACTAGCAGCCAGTTGAACTACTGCATAGGCCTCTCTCGCAGACCTAGGAGCCAGGAGAACTCTGGTATACACCTCTCTCTTGCAGACCTAGCAGCCAGTAGAACTCCTGGATAGGACCCTTTTGCAGACCTAGCAACCAGTAGAATTCCTGGATAGGCCTCTCTCGCAGACCTAACAGCCAGTAGAACTCCTGTATAGGCCTCTCTAGCAGACCTAGCAGCCAGTAGAACTCCTGGATAGGCCTCTCTCGCAGACCTAGCAGCTAGTAGAACTCCTGCATAGGCCTCTCTAGCAGACCTAGCAGCCAGTAGAACTCCTGGATAGGCCTCTCTCGCAGACCTAGCAGCTAGTAGAACTCCTGGCTAGGCATCTCTCGCAGACCTAGCAGCCAGTAGAACTCCTGGATAGGCCTCTCTCGCAGACCTAGCAGCCAGTAGAACTGCTGGATAGGCCTCTCTCGCAGACCTAGCAGGCAGAGGAACTCCTGGATAGGCCTGTCCCGCAGACCTAGCAGCCAGAGCAACTCCTAGATAGGCCTCTCTCGCAGACCTAGCAGCCAGTAGAACTCCAAGATAAGCCTCTCTCACAGACCTAGCAGCCAGTAGAACTCCTGGATAGGCCTCTCTCGCAGACCTAGCAGCCAGTAGAACTCCTGGATAGGCCTCCCTCGCAGACTTAGCAGCCAGTAGAACTCCTGGATAACCCTCTCTCGTACGCCTAGCAGCCAATAGAACTCCTGGATAGGCCTCTCTTGCAGACCTAGCAGCCAGTAGAACGCCTGGCTAGGTATCTCTCGCAGACCTAGCAGCCAGTAGAACTCCTGGATAGGCCTCTTTCGCAGACCTATCAGCCAACAGAACTCCTGGATAGGCCACGCTCGCAGACCTAGGAGCCAGTAGAACTCCTCTATAGACCTCTCTCTCGCAGACCTAGCAGCCAGAGCAACTCCTAGATAGGCCTCTCTCGCAGACCTAGCAGCCAGTGGAACTCCTAGATAGGCCTCTCTCGCAGACCCAGGAGCCAGTAGAACTCCAAGATAGGCCTCTCTCGCAGACCAAGCAGCCAGTTGAACTCCTGGAAAGGGCTTCTCTCGCAGACCTAGTAACCAGTAGAACTCCTGGATAGGACACTCTCGCAAACCTAGCAACCAGTAGAACTCCTGGATAGGCCGCTCTCGCAGATCTAGCAGCCAGTAGAACCCCTGGATAGGCCTCTCTCACAGACCTAGCAGCCAGTAGAACTCCTGGCTAGGTCACTCTGGCAGACCTAGCAGCCAGAGGAAATCCTGGATAGGCCTATATCGGAGACCTAGCAGCCAGTAGAACTCCTGGCTAGGTGTCTCTCGCAGACCTAGCAGCCAGTAGAACTCCTGGATAGGCCTCTCTCGCAGACCTAGCAGCCAGTAGAACTCCTGGATAGGCCTCACTCGCAGACCCAGGAGCCAGTAGAACTCCTGTATAGACCTCTCTCTCGCAGACCTAGCAGCCAGAGCAACTCCTAGATAGGCCTCTCTCGCAGTCGCCGACCTAGCAGCTAGAGCAATTCCTAGATAGGCCTCTCTTGCAGACCTAGTAGCCAGAGGAACTCCTGGATAGGCCTCTCTCGCAAACCTAGGAGCCAGTAGAACTCCAAGATAGGCCTCTCTCGCAGACCTAGCAGCCAGTTGTACTCCTGGAAAGGGCTTCTCTCGCAGACCCAGCAACCAGTAGAACTGGATAGGACTCTCTCACAGACCTAGCAACCAGTAGAACTCTGGGATAGGCCTCTCTCGCAGACCTAGCAGCCAGTCGAACTCCTGCATAGGCCTCTCTCGCAGACCTAGCAGCTAGTCGAACTGCTGGATAGGCCTCTCTCGCAGACCTAGCAGGCAGAAGAACTCCTGGATAGACCTGTCACGTAGACCTAGCAGCCAGTAGTACTCCTGGATAGGCCTCTCTCGCAGACCTAGCAGCCAGAGGAACTCCTGGATAGGCCTCTCTCGCAGACCTAGCAGCCAGAGGAACTCCTGGATAGGCCTCTCTCGCAGACCTAGCAGCCAGAGGAACTCCTGGATAGGCCTCTCTCGCAGACCTAGCAGCCAGAGGAACTCCTGGATAGGCCTCTCTCGCAGACCTAACAGCCAGTAGAACTCCTGGCTAGGTCTCTCTCGCAGACCTAGCAGCCAGTAGAACTCCTGGATAGGCCTCTCTCGCAGACCTAGCAGCCAGTAGAACTCCTGGATAGGCCTCTCTCGCAGACCAAGTAGCCAGTAGAACTCCTGGCTAGGTCTCTCTCGCAGATCTAGCAGCCAGTAGAACTCCTGGATAGGCCTCTCTCGCAGATCTAGCAGCCAGAAGAACTCCTGGCTAGGTCTCTCTCGCAGACCTACCAGCTAGTCGAACTCCTGGATAGGCCTCTCTCGCAGACCTAGCAGCCAGTAGAACTCCTGGATAGGCCTCTCTTGCAGACATAGCAGCTAGTAGAACTCCTGGATAAGCCCCTCTCGCAGACGTAGCAGCCAGTAGAACTCCTGGATAGACCTCTCTCTCGCAGACCTAGGAGCCAGTAGAACTCCAAAACAGGCCTCTCTCGCAGGCCTAGCAGCCAATGAGCCTCCTGGATAGGCCTCTCTCGCAGACCAAGTAGCCAGTAGAACTCCTGGCTAGGTCTCTCTCGCAGATCTAGCAGCCAGTAGAACTCCTGGATAGGCCTCTCTCGCAGATCTAGCAGCCAGAAGAACTCCTGGCTAGGTCTCTCTCGCAGACCTAGCAGCTAGTCGAACTCCTGGATAGGCCTCTCTCGCAGACCTAGCAGCCAGTAGAACTCCTGGATAGGCCTCTCTCGCAGACCTAGCAGCCAGAGGAACTCCTGGATAGGCCTCTCTCGCAGACCTAGCAGCCAGAGGAACTCCTGGATAGGCCTCTCTCGCAGACCTAACAGCCAGTAGAACTCCTGGCTAGGTCTCTCTCGCAGACCTAGCAGCCAGTAGAACTCCTGGATAGGCCTCTCTCGCAGACCTAGCAGCCAGTAGAACTCCTGGATAGGCCTCTCTCGCAGACCAAGTAGCCAGTAGAACTCCTGGCTAGGTCTCTCTCGCAGATCTAGCAGCCAGTAGAACTCCTGGATAGGCCTCTCTCGCAGATCTAGCAGCCAGAAGAACTCCTGGCTAGGTCTCTCTCGCAGACCTAGCAGCTAGTCGAACTCCTGGATAGGCCTCTCTCGCAGACCTAGCAGCCAGTAGAACTCCTGGATAGGCCTCTCTCGCAGACCTAGCAGCCAGTAGAACTCCTGGATAGGCCTCTCTTGCAGACATAGCAGCTAGTAGAACTCCTGGATAGGCCCCTCTCGCAGACGTAGCAGCCAGTAGAACTCCTGGATAGACCTCTCTCTCGCAGACCTAGGAGCCAGTAGAACTCCAAAACAGGCCTCTCTCGCAGGCCTAGCAGCCAATGAGCCTCCTGGATAGGCCTCTCTCGCAGACCAAGTAGCCAGTAGAACTCCTGGCTAGGTCTCTCTCGCAGATCTAGCAGCCAGTAGAACTCCTGGATAGGCCTCTCTCCCAGATCTAGCAGCCAGAAGAACTCCTGGCTAGGTCTCTCTCGCAGACCTAGCAGCTAGTCGAACTCCTGGATAGGCCTCTCTCGCAGACCTAGCAGCCAGTAGAACTCCTGGATAGGCCTCTCTCACAGACCAAGTAGCCAGTAGAACTCCTGGCTAGGTCTCTCTCGCAGATCTAGCAGCCAGAAGAACTCCTGGCTAGGTCTCTCTCGCAGACCTAGCAGCTAGTCGAACTCCTGGATAGGCCTCTCTCGCAGACCTAGCAGCCAGTAGAACTCCTGGATAGGCCTCTCTCGCAGACCTAGCAGCCAGAGGAACTCCTGGATAGGCCTCTCTCGCAGACCTAGCAGCCAGAGGAACTCCTGGATAGGCCTCTCTCGCAGACCTAGCAGCCAGAGGAACTCCTGGATAGGCCTCTCTCGCAGACCTAACAGCCAGTAGAACTCCTGGCTAGGTCTCTCTCGCAGACCTAGCAGCCAGTAGAACTCCTGGATAGGCCTCTCTCGCAGACCTAGCAGCCAGTAGAACTCCTGGATAGGCCTCTCTCGCAGACCAAGTAGCCAGTAGAACTCCTGGCTAGGTCTCTCTCGCAGATCTAGCAGCCAGTAGAACTCCTGGATAGGCCTCTGTCGCAGACCAAGCAGCCAGTAGAACTCCTGGATAGGCTTCTCTCGCAGACCTAGCAGCCAGAGCAACTCCTAGATAGGCCTCTCTCGCAGACCTAGCAGCCAGAGCAACTCCTGGATAGGCCTCTCTCGCAGACCTAGGAGCCAGTAGAACTCCTGGATAGGCCTCTCGCGCAGACCTAGGAGCCAATAGAACTCCTGGATAGGCCTCTCTAGCAGACCTAGCAGCCTGTAGAACTCCTGGATAGGCCTCTCTCGCAGACCTAGCAGGCAGAGGAACTCCTGGATAGACCTGTCCCGTAGACCTAGCAGCCAGTAGAACTCCTGGATAGGCCTCTCTCGCAGACCTTGCAGCCTGTAGAACTCCTGGATAGGCCTCTCTCACAGACCTAGCAGCCAGTAGAACTCCTGGCTAGGTCTCTCTCGCAGACCTAGCAGCCAGTAGAACTCCTGGCTAGGTCTCTCTCGCAGACCTAGCAGCCAGTAGAACTCCTGGCTAGGTCTCTCTCGCAGACCTAGCAGCCAGTAGAACTCCTGGCTAGGTCTCTCTCGCAGACCTAGCAGCCAGTAGAACTCCTGGATAGGCCTCTCTCGCAGACCTAGCAGCCAGTAGAACTCCTGGATAGGCCTCTCTCGCAGACCAAGAAGCCAGTAGAACTCCTGGCTAGGTCTCTCTCGCAGCTCTAGCAGCCAGTAGAACTCCTGGATAGGCCTCTCTCGCAGGCCTAGCAGCCAATAAACCTCCTGGATAGGCCTCTCTCCCAGATGTTGCAGCCAGTAGAACTGTCTCATAGGCCTCTTGCGCAGACCTAACAGCCAATAGAACTCCTGGATAGGCCTCTCTAGGAGACCTAGCAACCAGTAGAACTCCTGGATAGGCCTCTCTCGCAGACCTAGCAGCCAGTAAAACTCCTGGCTAGGTCTCTCTCACAGACCTAGCAGCCAGTAGAACTCCTGGATAGGCCTCTCTCGCAGACCTAGCAGCCAGAGGAACTCCTGGATAGACCTCTATCGCAGACCTAGCAGCCAGTAGAGCTCGTGGATAGGCCTCTCTCGCAGACCTAGCAGCCAGTAGAACTCCTGGATAGGCCTCTCTCACAGACCTAGCAGCCAATAGAACTCTTGGATAGGCCCCTCTCGCAGACTTAGCAGCCAGTAGAACTCCTGGCTAGGTCTCTCTCGCATACCTAGCAGCCAGTAGAACTCCTGGATAGGCCTCTCTTTGGCAGACCTAGCAGCCAGAAGAACTCCTAGATAGGCCTCTCTCGGAGACCTAGCAGCCAGAGGAACTCCTGGATAGGCCTCTCTCACAGACGTAGCAGCCAGTAAAACTCCTGGCTAGGTCTCTCTCGCAGACCTAGCAGTGCTATATGACCCTGAGTGGTCTATATTTGAGGTGAGAGGCTGGGGGAAATAAGGGGTGCCCAGAGCACTGAAGTTTGCTGCTACTGGTGGATTATCACAATTTCGGTGGTTGTTTGCATCTGGATTTCACTGCATGAAGATTATGTGAATTTGGAGCATTGGAACTATCATACCCTGAACAGCACTTTTGCTTAATTTTGTCACATATTTGTTGTGGGACAAGAACCCCCTTTTTTGAGTATATATATATATATTTTTTTTTTTCTTTCACGGATATATATATTGCACAGTTAATTCGTAGGAGTTGTTCATTGTATATTACAAGATTTTGCACATTATTGTTGCACTTTTATTGATTGGTTGAACATTGCACGTATTGCATTATTCAATTTGCATATATTTATATTGATGCGATTGTTCATATGCATATTTTAAATTATTTATGTAGATAGGTAGCGCCACATAATTTATTTATCACCATTTATTCACTAGTGCCGAGATCACTATAAATGTTGGCAGCTTTCTTTTATTGATTAGTTTAATCATTTATTTACTTGCACATTTAGTTGGAGTTAGGTTAATAGTGAAGGGCTCCGCGCAGTAGTACCTTCCTTTATACTTAGAATTCCTGTATAGACCTCTCTCTCGCAGACCTAGCAGCCAGAGCAACTCCTAGCGAGAGTGGCCTATCCAGGAGTTCTATTGGCTGCTAGGTCTATGAGAGAGGCCTATCTAGGAGTGCTTTTTATTTATTTATATATATTTATATTAATTTATTTTCTGCATAACCGCAAAAAAATAATAATATATATATATATATATATATATATATATATATATATATATATATATATATATTATAATTGCATTAATTACTTTAATGTTAAATATAGTTTAAGTATCAAATTCAGCTTCTACTTGCATTTTTTTTTTTTTTTATAATATCCATCATGTATACAATGGTACATTTTATGCTCATTGTAGGTTTCCGCCACCTGCTGGATATTAGTTGGTACTGCATCTGCACTGGAGGTTAAGTTTCTTTTGACCTTAAAGTGGAACTTCAGACTCCCAACCAAAATTTATTATTTTAAAGTGGAAGTAAACCCATGGATTTAAACAGTTAAAAAAAAAAAAGGCATGCCGGAAATGCTAACTGCACATTGGCTGTGCTCTCAGCCAAACTATCAAACCATCCAATGGCTGGTGTCATAACGAATCACATGTGCAGCACCATAGCAGTTGAAGATTAAACAGAGGCAAAGATTGCAGCTTCCTTGGCTGAAAACGATAGGGGAAGTTTACTTCCACTTTAAATCCTCATGCTGCTAACATTAGTAAATAGATAACAAAAGTATATCATACTTACTTGGTTTTATACTTTTTTTTTTACATTTCTTAATTTACTTCCTGGCTTCTTGCCTAGGCAAATTATGTCATACATACCAGGAGTCTTCAGGGGGGGGGGGGGGTTTCTCAACTAAGCACACCCTCCTGCATGCATGATTGAGCTAAGGGCAGATGGATTCAAGGAAGTAAATGCTACATGAATCAAGCCCTTAGGGTTAGATGATGGCCACGAACAGAAATGCTGCGGGGGGAGGGGTCAAAATAATTTCTCAACAAATTAAAGCAGACATGGATGGGGGATTTTGCTCTGAATATTAAAAATGAATTAAATAGCATTTTTGGTTTGTGGTGCTCGGATGCAGTGAAGATCCACTATAATACGCACCATACCAGGGATGAGTTTTGGGTTCAGGTCGGGACTCTGCACTCTGTACATAGCACGCTCCTGAACTCTGCACTCTGCACCCTGTGCATAGCGGCCTCCTGAACTCTGCACATAGCACACTCCTGAACTCAGGCACTCTGTACATAGAGCACTCCTGAACTCAGGCACTCTGTACATAGAGCACTCCTGAACTCAGGCACTCTGTACATAGAGCACTCCTGAACTCAGGCACTCTGTACATAGAGCACTCCTGAACTCAGGCACTCTGTACATAGAGCACTCCTGAACTCAGGCACTCTGTACATAGAGCACTCCTGAACTCAGGCACTCTGTACATAGAGCACTCCTGAACTCAGGCACTCTGTACATAGAGCACTCCTGAACTCAGGCACTCTGTACATAGAGCACTCCTGAACTCAGGCACTCTGTACATAGAGGACCCTTGAACTCAGGCACTCTGTACATAGAGGACCCTTGAACTCAGGCACTCTGTACATAGAGGACCCTTGAACTCAGGCACTCTGTACATAGAGGACCCTTGAACACTTGTACTCTCATGGCCTGGTGACAGGTACTCTGGTACTCTCATGGCCTGGTGACAGGTACTCTGGTACTCTCATGGCCTGGTGACAGGTACTCTGGTACTCTCATGGCCTGGTGACAGGTACTCTGGTACTCTCATGGCCTGGTGACAGGTGCTCGGGTACTCTCATGGCCTGGTGACAGGTACTCGGGTACTCTCATGGCCTGGTGACAGGTACTCGGGTACTCTCATGGCCTGGTGACAGGTACTCGGGTACTCTCATGGCCTGGTGACAGGTACTCGGGTACTCTCATGGCCTGGTGACAGGTACTCGGGTACTCTCATGGCCTGGTGACAGGTACTCGGGTACTCTCATGGCCTGGTGACAGGTACTCGGGTACTCTCATGGCCTGGTGACAGGTACTCGGGTACTCTCATGGCCTGGTGACAGGTTCTCTGATGGCCTGGTGACTGCTATTTGGGTACTCTGAAGGGCGGTGATAGGTACTCATATGGACTGTGACAGGTATTCGGGTACTCTGATGGGCTGTGACAGGTACTCGGGTACTCTGATGGGCTGTGACAGGTACTCGGGTACTCTGATGGGCTGTGACAGGTACTCGGGCACTCTGATGGGCTGTGACAGGTACTCGGGTACTCTGTTGGGATGTGACAGGTACTCGGGCACTCTGATGGGCTGTGACAGGTACTCGGGCACTCTGATGGTGTCAAGAAGGTCAGCCCAGCCACCTGTCCGCTACGGAAGGTTCGGGCTGCAAAGCCCCCGTCATGAATGTCTGTCGGCGCACGCGGGTGCGCGTTAACGCAGGTGGGCGCACGCGGGTGCGCGCCAACGCAGGTGGGCGCACGCGGGTGCGCGCCAACATAGGTGGGCGCACGCGGGTGCGCAGATGTCCTGGTGGGCGCACGCGGGTGCGCAGATGTCCTGATGGGCGCACGCGGGTGCGCGTTAATGCTATTGGGCGCACACGGGTGCGCGCTGGTGTTGCTGGGCGCTCGCGGGTCCGCGGATCCGTGGGAGCGCGGGCGCGCGCGTGCACGCGCGGGCGTGTGCGTGCACGCGGGAGCGCGCGGGAGCGCGCCGTGACGGCCCTTGGCGCCAAAGGGGTTACTTAAGGGGACCTGTTGCCTTGCCTCCTTGCTGTCCGGTCTACAGCGTTCCTGTCGTGACCCCTCTGCTCCTGCTTACTTCCTGCTCGTTCCTGTGACCCGGCTTACCCTGACGACCCCTTGTTTGCTGCCTGCCTCTGACCCCGGCTTGTCTGACGATTCTTCTGCCTGCTGATTCGGTACCTACCTTTCTGCCTGTTCCTGACCCGGCTTGTTCACCACGTTATCCAGTCTGCTGTCCCTCCACGGTGCCAGTCTTCCGGTATCCTGCCTTACCTGCTTACGGGTCTGACGTGAGGAGCCGTACTACAGAACACCTTCCCCGCTGCTCCAGCGTGTGCGTCTTCTGCTGATCTCATCGCTTGCTGGTCGCTGTTCCTGCTGCATCTGCTCCTCTCCTGCACCCGGAGCTTTACACCTGTGTCCTGCTTGGCACTTGTGCCCCTTCCGTGCTCTAGAACCTCTGTATCCTCTACCAGGAGTTCCTGAGCCGGAGGAATACGAGTAGCCGCTCCCAGCATCCGTGGGCTCAACCACCAGGTACGTGACAGTACCGGACAGCCATGTCCGAGCCCACGTCGGGAGCTTCCCCGATGGACGAACTTTGCCGCCACCTTGCCGGTCTCACTCAGGCTGTGAAGAACTTACAAGAAGGGTACAACCGTCTGGAGGGTCAAGTTCAGGCTTTGTCGGCATCTTCACCACCTTCATCAGGTTCAGCTCCCCCTCCGTCCGTGGTAATGATGCCACCCGAACCAAGGGTCCCCACGCCTGAGAGGTTCTCAGGGGATCGAAGCAAATTCAGGGCATTCCGTAATGCCTGCGGTTTATTCTTCGCCTTGCAACCCCAGACTTTCTCTCTTGAAGCCACCAAGGTGGGGTTCGTCATCTCCTTGTTACTAGGGGAACCTCAGTCCTGGGCCCACCGTCTTCTCGAGCAGAAGCATGCCTCTCTTGATAACTTGGACTCCTTCTTCCTGGCAATGTCCCAACTTTATGAGGACCCTCAGTTGACAGCTACCGCAGAAGCGGCCTTGCACTCCTTACAGCAGGGCCGAAGACCTGTAGAGGACTATGTAACTGAGTTCAGGCGGTGGAGTGCCGACACCAACTGGAATGACGCCGCCCTGCGCTTCCAATTTCGTGCAGGTCTCTCTGAAAACTTAAAGGACGAGCTGGCCCGTGTGGGCATCCCAGAGACTTTAGAAGCTCTCATTAACCTCTCCATACAGATCGACAGGAGATTAAGAGAACGGAGATCAGAACGCTCTGCCGGTCCTTCCCGTCCAGTTTGGATGCTTCCACGAGTCCCCAGTTACCCTCAGCCAGCTTCCTCTGCTCCGGTGTCTCCTTCCTCCGATTCCTCCGAACCTATGCAACTTGGTCTCCTACGGCCCTCTCTCACGCCGGAAGAACGTCTGCGTAGGAGGACTAATAATCTATGCCTGTACTGCGGGGAACCAGGACACTATGTAAGGACCTGCCCAGCCAAGCTCCGTAAGTGCCAAGCCACTACCCCTGTACCTGTACCCACCTTACCTGATTATGCTTCTCATCTGGCTGTTTCCGCTCTCTTACAGCTTCCAGGAAGGAGTATTCGGGCCACCGCAATTATTGATTCTGGAGCCTGCAGTGGCTTCATGGACTTGACTTTTGCCATCAAGAACCACGTTCCCCTGCGTCCACGGGCGAAAGGACTTTCAGTACACTTGGCCGACGGATCTGTTCTTAAGTCCGGGCCAGTTACCCAGGAAACAAGACCCCTGTTGACTACCATCTTGGAGAACCATCAAGAACTTTTATGCCTGGACATTATTGATTCTCCCTTATTCCCAATCATCCTTGGCTTGCCCTGGTTGAAGGCCCATAACCCTCAAGTGGACTGGTGCACTGGGAAGATTAACTTCTCCTCTCCCTATTGCAACCAGCATTGCTTGATTAAGCCTACCGTTACTCCCCCTTCTTTGTTGTGCCTGGAAGCTGACAAGGAGATTCTCCAATCTGTCCCCGAGACCTACCACGAGTTTTTGGACGTTTTCAACAAGAAAGGCGCCGAAACTCTCCCGCCACATAGACCTTACGATTGTCCGATTGAGCTCCTTCCGGGGGCCGAAATCCCTTTCGGAAGGATTTTTCCTCTAACTGAGCTGGAGTTGGGCACCTTGAAGACGTATATTGACGAGAACTTGGAAAGGGGATTCATCCGACCTTCTACCTCCCCCGCGGGAGCCGGAATCTTCTTTGTAGAGAAGAAAGACCACTCTCTGTGCCCCTGTGTCGATTATCGGGAACTGAATAAAATAACTATCAAGAATCAGTACCCTCTACCTCTGGTACCTGAACTATTCCAGAGACTAGGGTCGGCGGCGGTATTTACTAAGCTGGATCTCCGCGGGGCCTATAACTTGATTCGTATCCGAAGAGGCGATGAGTGGAAGACTGCCTTTCGCACCCGGTTCGGGCACTTTGAGTACCTGGTCATGCCCTTTGGGTTATGCAATGCACCTGCTACATTCCAGCACTTCGTGAATGACATTTTCAGGGACTATCTTGACTTGTTTGTTATAATTTACCTCAACGACATCTTGATCTTTTCCTCTTCTCTGTCCGAGCACCGTGAGCACGTCAAGAAGGTGTTAATCAGATTACGTTGTCATAGCCTGTACGCAAAACCAGAAAAATGTGTGTTTGAACAGCAGAGTATTCAGTTTCTGGGCTTGATTATCTCTGTGGAAGGCATTCAAATGGACCCACAAAAGGTTTCCGCCATTCTGGATTGGCCTGCTCCCTCTGATAAGAAGGGCGTTCAACGTTTCGTGGGCTTCGCCAACTTTTACCAGAAATTCATCAGGGGGTTCTCTACCATCATCTCCCCCATCACGAAGCTCACGTAGCAGGGCTATCGGTTCCACTGGACACCCGAAGCTCAGGAGGCTTTTGTGGCTCTCAAGAAGCTGTTCACCTCGGCATCAATCCTGAAGCACCCTGATCCAGCTCTACCCTACATCTTAGAGGTCGACGCTTCTGAAATTGCGGTTGGGGCTGTTCTTTCACAGAGGCAAGGTTCCAAGGCCCTCCTGCATCCGGTGGCATTTTTCTCCCGCAAGCTTTCGGAAGCCGAAAGGAATTATGATGTGGGAGATCGGGAGCTGTTGGCTATCAAATCGGCACTTGAGGAATGGAGGTACCTTCTGGAAGGAGCAGCACACCCCATCCTCATTTTTACAGATCACAAAAATCTCGAGTACCTGAAGGTCGCGAAGAGGCTAAAACCACGTCAGGCCAGGTGGGCACTCTTTTTTACTCGATTTTCTTTTCATATTACCTACAGACCTGGGTCGAAAAATACCAAGCCAGATGCCCTCTCGAGGATGTTTTGCGGACCTGAAGCCTCTTCTCCCCCGGATACTATCCTATCTTCCGGGAATTTCCTTTTACTTCAGGAAGGCCTGTTGGACCAGATTAAACGGGCCTCTCTCCATGCCTCTCCTCCTTCTGGTGTCACTCTGCAGGCAAGAGACAATCTTTTGTGGCATCTGGACAAGATCTTTGTACCCCAGGGGGTACGGGTAGCTGTTCTCAGCGCCTGCCATGACCATAAGTTGGCCGGTCATTTCGGGGTAATCAAATCACTTGAACTCCTGCAGCGGACCTTTTGGTGGCCACAACTGGCAAAGGACTGCAAGAATTATGTGGAATCCTGCACGGTCTGCTCAAGAAACAAGGGCAGCAGATCCAAGGTCTGGGGTCTGCTGAAACCTCTGCCTGTCCCTGAAAAACCATGGAGGATGATCTCCATGGATTTTATTGTTGAACTGCCTCTTTCTGAAGACCATTCTACCATCTTCGTAGTTGTGGACAGGCTCTCAAAGATGGCGCACTTCCTTCCCATGAAAGGTACCCCCTCCGCTGCTGAGACTGCTAAGATTTTTGTTAGGGAAATTGTGAGGCTTCATGGGATCCCTGCGGACATTGTCTCTGATCGGGGGGTACAGTTTACTTCAAGATTCTGGAGGGCGTTATGTGGTTCCCTGGAGATCAACCTTTCCTTTTCCTCTGCTTATCATCCGCAGACTAATGGCCAGACGGAAAGAACAAATCAAACTTTGGAACAGTACTTACGTTGCTTCTCATCTTTTTCTCAAGATGATTGGGTCTCCCTCTTACCTCTCGCTGAGTTTGCCTACAACAATTCTGTCCACTCCACCACCAAGCAAACCCCTTTCTTTGCAAATTACGGATTTCACCCCCTGTTTCTAACAAATAATCTCCCGGAATGTTCGGTACCTGCCGTTCAGGAAACTTTGACCTTCTTCAGCAACAACAACAAGCTTCTTCGGGAAACAATGTCCAGAACTCAGGAATATTACAAACGGATCTTTGATAAAAAGAGGAGAGGGGAACTTAGCCTGAAGCCTGGGGATCAAGTTTGGCTGTCAACCCTGAACCTAAAGCTGGCATGCCCCTCCAGGAAACTGGGTCCAAAGTTCATCGGTCCTTTTCCGGTTAAAAGGAAGATCAACAGTGTAGCATACGAGTTGCAACTACCAGAGTCTTTCCGGGTCCATCCGGTTTTCCATGTGGCTCTTCTTAAACCCGCTGTCCCAGATCCCTTAGTTGGCAGAGACGTTGGTCCACCTGAACCTGTCCTGATCGTCGGAGAAGTCGAATTCGAAGTAGAGTCGATTCTGGACTGCAGGAAGAGACGGGGACAGGTCCAGTACCTCGTGAAATGGAAAGGATACGGTCCTGAAGATAATTCTTGGGAGCCGGAAAGTAATATTCATGCTGAAAAGCTCATCCGGGCCTTCAAGAGAGCGCACCCAGCTAAGCTGGCCCAGTTGGGCATCCGGGGGCTGCCCCTTGGGGGGGGGCAATGTCAAGAAGGTCAGCCCAGCCACCTGTCCGCTACGGAAGGTTCGGGCTGCAAAGCCCCCGTCATGAATGTCTGTCGGCGCACGCGGGTGCGCGTTAACGCAGGTGGGCGCACGCGGGTGCGCGCCAACGCAGGTGGGCGCACGCGGGTGCGCGCCAACGCAGGTGGGCGCACGCGGGTGCGCGCCAACGCAGGTGCGCAGATGTCCTGGTGGGCGCACGCGGGTGCGCAGATGTCCTGATGGGCGCACGCGGGTGCGCGTTAATGCTATTGGGCGCACGCGGGTGCGCGCTGGTGTTGCTGGGCGCTCGCGGGTCCGCGGATCCGCGGGCGCGCGCGTGCATGCGGGAGCGCGCCGTGACGACCCTTGGCGCCAAAGGGGTTACTTAAGGGGACCTGTTGCCTTGCCTCCTTGCTGTCCGGTCTACAGCATTCCTGTCGTGACCCCTCTGCTCCTGCTTACTTCCTGCTCGTTCCTGTGACCCGGCTTACCCTGACGACCCCTTGTTTGCTGCCTGCCTCTGACCCCGGCTTGTCTGACGATTCTTCTGCCTGCTGATTCGGTACCTACCTGCCTGCCTGTTCCTGACCCGGCTTGTTCACCACGTTATCCAGTCTGCTGTCCCTCCACGGTGCCAGTCTTCCGGTATCCTGCCTTACCTGCTTACGGGTCTGACGTGAGGAGCCGTACTACAGAACACCTTCCCCGCTGCTCCAGCGTGTGCGTCTTCTGCTGATCTCATCGCTTGCTGGTCGCTGTTCCTGCTGCATCTGCTCCTCTCCTGCACCCGGAGCTTTACACCTGTGTCCTGCTTGGCACTTGTGCCCCTTCCGTGCTCTAGAACCTCTGTATCCTCTACCAGGAGTTCCTGAGCCGGAGGAATACGAGTAGCCGCTCCCAGCATCCGTGGGCTCAACCACCAGGTACGTGACAGATGGGCTGTGACAGGTACTCGGGTACTCTGATGGGCTGTGACAGGTACTCGGGTACTCTGATGGGCTGTGACAGGTACTCGGGTACTCTGATGGGCTGTGACAGGTACTCGGGTACTCTGATGGGCTGTGACAGGTACTCTGATAGGCTGTGACAGGTACTCGGGTACTCTAATGGGCTGTGACAGGTACTCTGATGGGCTGTGACAGGTACTCGGGTACTCAGATGGACTGCGACGGGTACTCAGATGGACTGTGTCGGGTACTCAGATGGACTGTGACAGGTACTTGGGTACTCAGATGGACTGTGACAGGTACTCGGGTACTCTGATTGGACTGTGACAGGTACTTTATTACTGTGATGGACTGCGAGTGACAGGTACTATGATGGACTATGAGTGACAGGTACTATGATGGGTGGTGACAGGTCCTCTTTATTGGGGTGGGGGTGCTATCAGTGTGTGTTGGTGTACATTGTAAGCGGTAACGAGATGTTACCGCAATCTCCTCCTCACACACGATTGGTGCGTGAGGAGGAGAACCCAGTAACATCTCGTTACCGCGGTTTGTTTACATTTAGTGATCGGCTGTGAAAGCATCAAGTGGGTAAACAGCCAGCCAATGGCTGTTTACCAGCATCGATGACGAGCAGTGTTCCCGGGAACACGCCGCCACTGACGTGCACGCGCAGCCGTGACTTCATCACGGCCGATCACATGGTAAACAGCCATGCCCAATGGCTGTTCACCCCCCTCAGTGGCGAGCGGTGTCTCCGTGACACGCCGCCACCGAAGGAACAGGGATGCGCGAGCGCGCGCATTCCCTGTTTAAAACGGAAGGATTTCATATGACGCCCTCCCGCCAAAATAGGTGCGCCGCCTGGCCTTCATTTGACGGCCGGCGGTCAGCATCTAGTTAAATAGCATTTTTGGTTTGTGGTGCTCGGATGCAGTGAAGATCCACTTTAATACGCACCATACCAGGGATGAGTTTTGGGAGGAGTGTGCTATGCACTCTGTACATAGCAGACTCCTAAACGCTGCACTCTGTACATAGCGCACTTTTGTGAAAAAAATGCCCTTTTCTTTGTATCTGTCTTAACATTTTGCTAATTAGTAATTTTTCTTCATACATTTTGGCCAAAATTTATACTGCTACATATCTTTGGTAAAAATAACCCACATTAGTGTGTATTATTTGGTCTTTGTGAAAGTTATAGAGTCTACAAACTATGGTGCCAATCACTGAAAATTGATCACATCTGATCAGGCCTTCAGTACATCAGGTGTATCTCATTTCTTGAGACACTAACAAGTCAGGAAAGTACAAATACCCCCCAAATTACCCCTTTTTAGAAAGTAGACATTCCAAGGTATTAAGTAAGTAGCATGGCGATTTTTTTCCCCACAATTCTTTGCAAAATGAAGATTTTTTTATTATTATTTTTTTTTACAAAATTGTCATATTATCAGGTTATTTCTCACACACAGCATATGCATACAACAAATTACACCCCAAAATACATTCTGCTACTCTTCCCGAGTATGACGATACCACATGTGTGAGACTTTTACACAGCATGGCCACATACAGGGCACCAACATTGAAGTGGCACTTTCAGACGTTCTACGAGCAAAAATGACACATCTCATTTCACAGCCACCCATTACACTTTTGAAGGCCCTGGAGTACCAGGACAATGGAATTGCCCATAAAATGATCCCATTTTGGAAAGCAAACACCCCAACGTATAATCTGTGAGGCATAATGAGTCTTTTGAACGGTTCATTTTTTTCCAGAAGTTTTTGGAAAATGTGGAAAAAAATGAAAACGCATTTTTTTTTTACACAAAGTTGTCAATTTATAAGATATTTCTAACACATAGCATGTATATAGCAAAAATTACACCCCAAAAGACTTTTGCTACTCCTTCCGAGTATGGCGATACCTCATGTTTAGGACTTTTACACAGCCTGGTCACATAGAGAGGCCGAACATTGAAGTAGTACCTTCAGGCTTCTAGGAGCATAAATGACACATCTCATTTCATTCCTACCTATCACACTTGTGAAGGTCCTGGAGCACCAGGACAGTGAAATTACCCACAAAATGACCCCATTTTGGAAAGCAAACACCCCAACGTATATTCTATGAGGTATGGGCTGCAAATAGGTACTCGGGTACTCTGATGGGCTGCAGATAGGTACTCTCATGGCCTGGTGACAGGTACTCGGGTACTCTCATGGCCTGGTGACAGGTACTCGGGTACTCTCATGGCCTGGTGACAGGTTCTCTGATGGCCTGGTGACAGGTACTCGGGTACTCTGATGGCCTGGTGACAGGTACTCGGGTACTCTGATGGCCTGGTGACAGGTACTCGGGTACTCTGATGGCCTGGTGACAGGTACTCGGGTACTCTGATGGCCTGGTGACAGGTACTCGGGTACTCTGATGGCCTGGTGACAGGTACTCGGGTACTCTGATGGCCTGGTGACAGGTACTCGGGTACTCTGATGGCCTGGTGACGGGTACTCTGATGGCCTGGTGACGGGTACTCTGATGGCCTGGTGACAGGTACTCTGATGGCCTGGTGACAGGTACTCGGGTACTCTGATGGCCTGGTGACAGGTACTCGGGTACTCTGATGGCCTGGTGGCAGGTACTCGGGTACTCTGATGGCCTGGTGACAGGTACTCGGGTACTCTGATGGCCTGGTGACAGGTACTCGGGTACTCTGATGGCCTGGTGACAGGTACTCGGGTACTCTGATGGCCTGGTGACAGGTACTCGGGTACTCTGATGGCCTGGTGACAGGTACTCGGGTACTCTGATGGACTGTGTCGGGTACTCAGATGGACTGTGTCGGGTACTCAGATGGACTGTGTCGGGTACTCGGGCACTCAGATGGACTGTGTCGGGTACTCTGATGGACTGTGACAGGTACTTGGGTACTCTGATGGACTGTGACAGGTACTCGGGTACTCTGATTGGACTGTGACAGGTACTTGGTTACTGTGATGGACTGTGAGTGACAGGTACTATGATGGACTATGAGTGACAGGTACTATGATGGGTGGTGACAGGTTCTCTTTATTGGGGTGGGGGTGCAATCAGTGTGTGTTGGTGTACATTGTAAGCGGTAACGAGATGTTACCGCAATCTCCTCCTCACACACGATTGGTGCGTGAGGAGGAGAACCCAGTAACATCTCATTACCGCGGTTTGTTTACATTTAGTGATCGGCTGTGAAAGGATCAAGTGGGTAAACAGCCAGCCAATGGCTGTTTACCAGCATCGGTGATGAGCAGTGTTCCCGGGAACACGCCGCCACTGACGTGCATGCGCAGCCGTGACTTCATCACGGCCGATCACGTGGTAAACAGCCATGCCCAATGGCTGTTCACCCCCCTCGTTGGCGAGCGGTGTCTCCGTGACACGCCGCCACCGAAGGAACAGGGATGCGCGCGCATTCCCTGTTTAAACGGGAGGATTTCATATGACGCCCTCCCGCCAAAATAGGTGCGCCGCCTGGCCTTCAATTGACGGCCGGCGGTCAGCATCTAGTTGAATAGCATTTTAGGTTTGTGGTGCTCGGATGCAGTGAAGATCCACTTTAATACGCACCATACCAGGGATGAGTTTTGGGAGGAGTGTGCTATGCACTCTGTACATGGGGCACTCCTAAACGCTGCACTCTGTACATGGGGCACTCCTGAACGCTGCACTCTGTACATGGGGCACTCCTGAACGCTGCACTCTGTACATGGGGCACTCCTGAACGCTGCACTCTGTACATGGGGCACTCCTGAACGCTGCACTCTGTACATGGGGCACTCCTGAACGCTGCACTCTGTACATGGGGCACTCCTGAACGCTGCACTCTGTACATGGGGCACTCCTGAACGCTGCACTCTGTACATGGGGCACTTCTGAACGCTGCACTCTGTACATGGGGCACTCCTGAACGCTGCACTCTGTACATGGGGCACTCCTGAACTCTGCACTCTGTACATGGGGAACTCCTGAACTCTGCACTCTGTACATGGGGCACTCCTGAACTCTGCACTCTGTACATGGGGCACTCCTGAACTCTGCACTCTGTACATGGGGCACTCCTGAACTCTGCACTCTGTACATGGGGCACTCCTGAACTCTGCACTCTGTACGTACCGCACTCCTGAACTCTGCACTCTGTACGTACCGCACTCCTGAACTCTGCACTCTGTACGTACCGCACTCCTGAACTCTGCACTCTGTACGTACCGCACTCCTGAACTCTGCACTCTGTACGTACCGCACTCCTGAACTCTGCACTCTGTACGTACCACACTCCTGAACTCTGCACTCTGTACGTACCGCACTCCTGAACTCTGCACGTACCGCACTCCTGAACTCTGCACTCTGTACGTACCGCACTCCTGAACTCTGCACTCTGTACGTACCGCACTCCTGAACTCTGCACTCTGTATGTAGTGCCCCCCAGATACAACCTACCCTTTAAGAGCAGCCATACTGCTAATGTAGCCCATGATAAAATTGAGTTAGACACCCCTGCTTTAGAGTTTATCAAGATTAATCAATTTTAAACATAAGATTTATAAGTAAAGAAAGGTATAACATATATGGAGTCATTAGTGTCTAAATATACAGAAATATAGCATAAAGGTATTTTTGAACTCATTGTCACAAAAAAAAAAAAAAAATCAAATAAAAATGAACTAAAAACACAAACATAAAAAAATAATACAAAATATAATCTAAAAAGCGTATTTTTTTGGCATGACTTAAAAAAAAAAGAAAAAAAAGAAACGGGACTGACCTTTGGCCTGAATGCGATGAGTTTGAGGACCATCTCCACTGTAAACAGTCCTGTGAAGACCATATTGAGGATGTCCATGGCATAATTAAATGGCTGTGATTGTTCATAATGCTTAAAATAGAGAAAATAATTATTTAGATATTATTATTTATATTATTATTATTATTACTATTATTATTTCACAGGAGTAGGGACAAGTTTGTGTTTGGTCAATTTAGGTCTATGATGTCACAAACATCTCCGCCCCTTTGCTTATATGCAGGTGTTGGGCGGGGAATGCAATGGGCAAGGGTGAATGGGCAGTAGTGGGTGACACCATGCTTCTGGGTTTGGTCCAAACTCATGTTCAGACCAAACCTGAGCTCATCTCTACCTAGGAGAGGGCTTCTCAACCAGGGTTCCATGGAAATCTAAGGTTCCTCAAGATGTTGCTAGGGGTTCCTCCAGAGATTGCTAGGGGTTCATTGAGCAATGAGCAAATCCTGCCTCTCAGATAGGTTCCCATTGACACTATTCATCTTTTTAGCTATCTGTAAGGGCGTAATTCTTCCCAATGACCACAAGTGTAAGGCACATTCTTCCCACTGACCATCACACTAATGTATCATGAGCTGTAGATTTTCAGCAGGGGTTCCCCCGAGACCAGAAAGTTATTTCAAGGGATCCTCCATTTTGAAAAGTTGAGAAAGGCTAATCTAGAAGGTCGGGTGCCTTTTTCTCTGTAGTTTCAATCAAAATCCCTACGCCGATACTTGGTTTGACCTCTATATAGCAGCTATCTGGACTGGGGTTTCCTCAGCACTAGCTTTAAAGGCCGTACCAGTACCCTACTAGACTAGATGTATAAGGCTAGCCTGGAATGTGACCTGCTTTGGTTGACCTCTATATAGCAGCTATCTGGATTGGGGTTTCCTCAGCACTAGCTTAAGAGGCTGTACCCTGCTGGACTAGATGTACAAGGCTAGCCTGGAATGTGACCTGCTTTGGTTGACCTCTATATAGCAGCTATCTGGATTGGGGTTTCCTCAGCACTAGCTTAAGAGGCTGTACCCTGCTGGACTAGATGTACAAGGCTAGCCTGGAATGTGACCTGCTTTGGTTGACCTCTATATAGCAGCTATCTGGATTGGGGTTTCCTCAGCACTAGCTTAAGAGGCTGTACCCTGCTGGACTAGATGTACAAGGCTAGCCTGGAATGTGACCTGCTTTGGTTGACCTCTATATAGCAGCTATCTGGATTGGGGTTTCCTCAGCAGTAGCTTAAGAGGCTGTACCCTGCTGGACTGGATGTGCAAGGCTAGCTTGGAATGGGACCTTCGGGCACTGGGCTCTACATTGGGGCACATAAATACTCCAATTAAATCGTACCTGCATTGCCAGGGCAATAGTGTTGAGGAGGATTAGCACAAACATGATGTACTCAAAGCCTGTGGAGTTGACCATATACCAGACCTTGTACTGGTATTTCGCCTTGGGGATGTACCTACGCAGGGGCTGAGCCTTCAGGGCGTACTCCACACACTGGCGCTGAAAAGGTAAATTACATCAGAGGGTCAAGGTCAATCACGAGTGTGAAGCGTGCACAGAAGTCCCCAGTGCGGGACCAAGAAGTCCAAGTCCATTACCTGGTTCTTGTCCAGCTCACAGTTCTTGTACTCTTGCTCACCCTGTGCTCGGAAGGTGATGATGACGAAACCTACAAAGATGTTCATCATGAAGAACGCAATGATGATGATGTAGACGATGAAAAAGATGGAAATCTCCACGCGGTAATTGTAAATGGGCCCCACGTTTTCCCCATTGGCATCGATGGCCTTGTACAGAAGACTATGAAGAGAATATATGAAGAGTATCAAATTATGTGTCGGGCCTTACCAATACCCTCTATGGCAAAGTTAGAGCAACTTTGAAGGCTTTATTCATTTTGGATAGAGTCGAGGAGAGGTCTCTAAACTGAGCCGCTTTACTTGACATAACGATAAGGCACCATTCCTCCAACTGATACCAATGATGGGGCACTATTCCTCCAACTGACCCCAATGATGGGGCACTATTCCTCTGACTGACACCAATGATGGACAGGGCCAGATTAAGAACATCAGGGGCCTGGTGCTGAGGATTTTGGTGGGGACTTTTACAAACAATAAATAAATAAAAATGCAAACTATTTTTTGTTATAACAAATTCAATTAAAGAGAGAGGGGGAGGATGAGAGAGAAAGAGAGAGAGAGAGAAAGGGGATGGAAGAGGTGTGAGGGGTAAGGGAAAGGCACAAATATCGTGTAACATAAAAAGTTGCAAAGACAACCATTTTATTCCATAGGGTGTCTGCTAAAACAATTTATAATGCTTGAGGGTTCTGAGTAATTTTCTAGCATAAAAAAATTGACGACTTTTACATGTAGGAGAGAAGTCTCAGAATGGGCCTGGGTGGCAAGGGGTTAATTATCATAAGTAATATACAAATAAATTATTATAAGCACTGTGAGTTCATCCTCTCAGTCTGCTGCAGAGTGTTCCAGCTTGTATTTATACTGCCGCTCTGTATGTAGCCTCTGACAGGCTGCGCAAGCAGTCCTGTATCTCCGGAACCATAGATAATAGCAGCCCCATATTTTAACCAGTGCTGGAGTGGGTCTTTAGCTACCTACCCCCCCCCCCCCCCCAAATGTGGGGTCTCTGTGACTCCTGATCGCCGAGCTACAATCCTCGAAGTCGATCTTTTTTTTTTTTTTTTGGGGCAAATGGGCCTATCTTGAGAAAGGGGCCTGGAGCTGCAGCTCCAATAGCCCCTATGTTAATCCGGCCCTGAGCTCCACCTGCCTGATAATAGCCTTCTTGATCCCTTTCAGTCTGGATTTCGTCCACAACACTCCACAGAATTTGCTTTCCTAAAACTAACAAACAATCTACTAATGGCCAAAACCAATTCTATATTCCTACTCCTGGACCTCCCTGCTGCCTTTGATACGGTTGACTACCCCCTCCTCCTCAAAAAACTCCAAGCCTTTGGTCTCCGTGACTGTACTCTTCGCTGGTTCTCTTCCTACTTATCCAACCACACCTTTAGGTTCTGTTCTTGGACCCCTCCTATTTTCAATCTACACCTCCTTCCTGGGTCAGCCTCCCGCCACCTCTACGCTGATGGCACCCAGATCTATTTCCATACCCCTCAGCTCACTCCCTCTGTCTCTTCATGTATCATTCATTTACTATCAGATATATCAGTCTGGATGTCACACCACTGCCTTAAACTCAATCTCTCCAAAACCGAACTTATCATTTTTCTTCCCCCATATGCCCCTTCCCTTGATCTCACTGTCAAAATCGATAGCACAACTATAAGCCCATCCCCACATACTGTTAAGGAATCCAATGTACATAATGATAATCAGAAAATGTCTATTTGCTTATGTGTATACATGTTCCCATGCTCCTTACTTATTATGTAGCATACAGATTGACCCTGTTCTGCGGGAAGATGGCGTCTATACCCTACATCCCACGCGTTAGAAGAATGCATTCGAGATAAGGGAACCAGCTTCAACCAAACTTCAAGCATCAAGTTTCTTCATTTCTCTTGTATTGTAACCAATAAGATGTACCTATTAGACTGACATAGTAATGACGTATCTTTCTGTCTAAAATATTAACACCGCCCACGAATAAATCAGAATTTAGAGTTAGCCTGAGCTGAACATATCTCAGAGAGTGTTTACTTCTAATGTGCATGCACATTTATACTTTTTAATTAGAAATAGCAGCAGATAACCAAGAACTAATTTATAGTTCTTATCCATCTCAACTGGCGCCCAAATGTGTGGGGCGGTTTTCAGGCTTCAATCGAAGGGAGACCACATTCCAGGACTGAACAGCTGGCCAGATCAGAGAAGGGGGTTAAGCGCGCAGCCCTAACAGTACGGTAAGCATATTTATCCTTACCATTTGTACGACTTCTCTGGTTTGGCTGGTTGATTTTGTCTTGTTGGCTCCTTTCGATTGTTCAAAGAGGCAGGTAACTTATTTCTCGCCTGAAGCCGTTTTAATGAACCTGCTAATGGTTTTCTGCTGACTATTATCTGTTCAGTGTCTGTCATTCTGAAGGATTGCAAATTTAGCAGACTGAAAGTGCAGCTGCAGGCGTGTGTCCATCCTCACCCCTAGATTCTACCTCTAGTGGTGGGGTGGAATTCTGCAGGCATTTATAAACGGGGTTACTCGAGGTTGGCTGTGTAGGACCTCTGAGGGTTAATCTCAAACTGTGAATTAGGGCAGTTTGAAAGAAGACTTGCGGATGTGGCAGTCTTGCAACCGTCTATGAATGTTCTGCTCGGGAAAGCTTTCCTGAGGGTTTATCTCAAACTGTGAATTAGGGCAGTTTGAAAAAAGGCTAGCTGGAATTTGGCAGTCTTGTGACTCAGGTGAGCTTTTCCCGAGAGCTATCTTTGCAGTTCAAAGAGTGTCAGGTGTCATGTCCTGTACTGTGTGTGTATTTGTCCATTACTGTCTGATATACACGAAGAGGGTGACGGTGAGAGAAAGTGGCTACCTGAAGGATCAGTTGGGCCATAAGCCACTGCTCCACACCACCTCTGATGTGCTAGTTTTGACCCTCAAAGAGATAGAATAGTCAGGAGTGTGCGAGGAGACAGATCTCTCGCAGGGATGCGAGCCCCCACCCTAGGAATTCTTTGATAAGACAGCAGTCAGAGGAGTATTAACCAATTTGTTGCCTGTATTCTCCTCTTAAGCCGTCCGCTGAGAGAGAGAGAGAGAGAGAGAGAGAGAGAGAGAGAGAGAGAGAGAGAGAGAGAGAGAGAGAGAGAATGCTAGAATGTGATATTAGAAGAAGAGAGAAGATGTTGCAAGAAGCAGAGGAATGGCATGTGCTGATAAGAAGACAAAGGGGACTCTGTGTGATAACGGCTTATTGGATGTGGCAGAAGCATGGTACAGGACGGCAAGGGCATTGCACAAAGAAGGTTGGATAGAAGAGAAAATCAAGAAAGATGCAAATTGTACTATGTATGTGTATCACAGAGTTGATAATGTGGCTGTACCGCCCCCATATACAAAAAACTGGAACGAAGGAGGAGAGGGACAACCCTGCTATCCGCCTAACGCCCACTCCCTTCTCACCACCCCAACCCGAGCACAACCCACTGTGACCACTCCCAGGAGGCCATCTTGGTACACCCAAGCCCTCACTTCAGGCACAGCCCAGTGCACTTCCTGCTGGCGGCCATCTTGGTACACCCAATAGGCCCAGCCATGGCATATAACCAGTTCTTCCCGTTTTAAACCAGGATGGTTCCTACCACACACCTGTCTTCCCTAATATGGAAGCACTACCTTCACAGGCCGGATATGTTAATGATGAAGAAGCGTCCGAGTGGGAAGACCAACAACAGGCAGCAAGGCCACCTGCTGATTTAACCCCTAATCCGGCTCCGGACTCACAGTTCCGAGAGGATCGCAAACATATGCTGACAACCATGAGAAACAGTGCCCATTCTCAGCCCCCCGCCCCAACACCAGTCTCGGTTACCAGAAGGGGCACTGGTGATGTATGTCGCTTTTACCCCATCACAAGCAGCAACCTTAGTGACAAGTCTGCCTGACCCAGAGAAACAGCCAATGCTCTTCTACCGCAGGATAGTGCAGATACAAGAAGCTTACTCAGCTGCCTGGAGAGACTTGATCAGCCTATGCCAAATTAAAGCAGGACATGTCTTTTGGCCAGTCATGCAGACAGCCTTCAATGATGCCTGCCTGGCAAGTGCCACTTCTTATACCTCAGGCTTGGAGTTCTGTGCACAACTCCGCGACTGGGCAAAGGAGAAATTGGCAGACCAGACCACCACAATCCAAGATATTGCCCAAGATAAAGGGGAGTCTGTGGAGAAGTATCATGCTAGACTCATACAGGCCTTTGAACATCTGGGCTTCTCCCTCTATGAAAAGACACACACACACACACATGTTATCATCTGCTTTTGTCTCAGGACTCAGACAGGATATCAGAAAAAGCCTGATGGTGGCCCGCCCTGAATATCGCTCAATGAAAATGTCCAATTTACTGTTGGTGGCCAGAGGGATAGAAAACCAAAAAGGAAAAAAAAACAATGCCCCTCATGGTAACACAAGACGAAGATCCCGCCTACACTCGTCCACCACCACTGCCCAATACCAGGGAGAAGATCATCTGTTACAACTGTGGGAAGCGGGGTCACATCAGAATAGTATGCAGAGCCCCAAGACATCCGAGACAAGACAAGGATCCCGCCGAAGGGCGACGTGGACATGAACCTCCACCACCATGCCCCAACTCATGCTAGGAAATGAGAAAACCTGTGTCACCCCTTATGACAGTGTCCTCAAATGAGACTGGGGGACCCCTAGCAAAGGTCACGTTACCTATACAAGGAAAACCTACCACTTTTCTCATTGACATAAGTGCAGCCAGGAGTGTGTTGAGGGCTGAGGACCTGCCTGATAATTCTTTCCTTTCCACTATTGATGTTTCCTGCTTGGGAGTGGATGGGGTGCCCCGCTCCAGTCCACTCACTGAGCCTCTCCAAGTGAGGACATTTCCTGATTTGCTTACCAGATTTGTGGTGTCCTCTACATGTCCCTTGAATCTACTAGGAGCTGATGTGCTGTCCAGACTACAGGCGTCAATCATCTTCACACCTGAAGGGGGCGGTGAAGTTACATACTCCCCTATCCTTGGAAGACTCATCTGCTTTGTATTCTCTGCCTCTCCTGATGACACTTCATGAAGCAATAACTCCAAGTTCAATACCGCAGGAAGTACTTGACAGAATCCCTGTGTGCCTATGATCCACAGGACCGGAAGACAACTGTCACTTAATGGTGCCACCAGTTTCAGTCAAGCTCAAAGAGGGCACATCATTGCCCCGGAAACCACAATACCCCCCTCCTAAAGTTAGCTTAATCTGCAGCTATTTTGAAGCATGTCAAGGCCCTCGTGTCAGATGGAGCCCACCCTGCGCATCTCCATGCAACACACCTCTGTTCTCTAGGAAGAAGAGAACCCCTAAAAGAGAACAAGCTGGTTGCGGGGGTGTCCCTGACTGCAAAGTACCTCACAGTGGTGGACCATGCAAACGCTCTCTTCAGTGTCCACCCTCACCCCTCATGCTGGTACCTTTTGCATTCACCCACGAAAAGACAGCAACGTACCCAGACAGTTATGCCAAAAAGGGGCGCAGAACTCTCCAAGCTAGTTTGCAAACGCTATGGCTATCATCCTTGACATATAACAAGAGGATCACCTGGAAGTGACTCTCCTCCAATATGTTGATGACTTTCTCCACTGTGCAGCTGACTTACCCACTGTTGAAGTCACCTCAGAAAGCCAGTTGGGCTATCTTGCCACACAGGGTTGCGAAGCCTCAAAGCCCAAATTGCAGTGGTGCTCAACATCTGTAATTGTTCTTGGACACTGTCTTGTCCCATGGGACAAAACACCTCACTGAAGACAGGGTGTAAGCAATCTCTGACATCCCACTGCCACAAGGCCAGAAGCCCCTTCATTCCTTCCTTGGACTAATTTCGTATTGCAGAGCATGGATTCCAGAAGGCTCCCTACTGATGCAAGCTTTATATGATACCCTGAAAGCAGACCCCTTCCAGATGTCTCCTGAAGCAATATCCAACTTTGAGGCCTTCAAGCACACCATCTTTGGTGCTAGGGCTCCCAGACTACGACAAAATGTTCAAGCCCTTTGTATCTGAACATCTGGGACATGCTACAGGTGTACTCGCCCAATCACACGGCATCTGCCAATGCCCTATAGGATATTATTCCTGTCGGCTGGATGCGATAGCAAGAGGAGGCCCATCGTGTCTGTGAGCTGTCTTTGCTGCACAAGCCTTTTTTGACAAAACTTCAAAATTGGCTCTCGGACTCTGCCTTGTTCTGCTTGCTCCCCATGACATTGCTCCCATACTCCACCAAGATCCAGCCGAAACATCTGTCCATTGCCAGACACTTGAGACTCCTGTGTTTCTACCTTCTAGACAGCATTACTCTATTACGTTGTCAAACACCGAAACCTACCACCCTTCTTCCACTTCTCGAGGGGGGTAAGGAGGAGGAGTCGAGTCTTGATTTGTCACCCCATAACTGCATCGAACTAATGCGGCTGGAAACCACGCATATCCCCACCGTGAGTGAAATACCCCTGCAGGATCCAGGTCACCACTGAAAACTCGGTTCTCCAAACTGAAACCTTACCGCCGGTGATGTCTGCACAGGTGGCAGAGCTGCAAGCACTTACTACAGCATGTAAATTGGCAGAGGGAAAAAGAGCCAACATTCATACGGACTCAAGATATGCTTTCAGCGTTGCCCATGATTTTGGTGTTATCTGGAAGGACAGAGGGTTCCTAATGGCTGTAGGAACACCTGTGAAACAGCTCAGCCATCAAGGACTTGGACGCCCTGCTTCTCCCAACCCAAGTGACTATTCTAAAAATAAAAGCACACAACAAACTCAACTCGAAGGAAGCTCGAGGCAATCTAGCCAATTCAGCTGCCAAACAGACAGCCAGTGGTCCACGGGAAGTGGACAGCAGGGTGGTAGAAGAAGACCACTCCATGCTTATCCTACAGACTCTCCCAGTGGACAGAGTTTATCTGAAATAATTACAGGAAGCAGCAAGTCCGGATGAGAAGGAAAGCTGGAAAACGGAGAGGAGGAACTCTCAGAGATGGACTATTCGAGTGCAGCAAGAAGCCTTGTCTACCCAGGAGTATGTACCCAGCCATAGTGCAATGGGGAAATGGAACTGCCCACTTGACAAAGACTCTTATGAACTTATGAGTTACTCCATTGACCAACAACTTCTGCAGATCATGCACTATCTGCAACAAATGTAACCCAGAATGTACAGAAAAGGCACAGAAGAAGCACCTGGCAAAAGCTCTTATACCCCTTCCAGAGGATACAAATTGATCACTCCCAAATGCCAAAGGAGTGACAGATTCGAATACGCCCTAGTGGAGGTGGACATGACTGCCAGGACCACAGCTAAGGAACTACTGAGTGAGATAGTATGTAGATTTGAGGTCCCAGAGGTGATAGAGAGCGATCAGGCCCAGCCTTCACAGCAACCCTTACAAAAGATTAGGGCAGCACTGGGGGTTCAGTTGGCTCTACACACCCCTTACCACCCTCAAAGTAGCGGGAAGGTAGAAAGGATGAAAGGGACACTAGAAAAACAGGATGTTAAAGATGGCCCAAAAGACTAACATGAGTCGGCCAGACAGTTTGCCCACTGCCCTGTTCAGTGTCAGACACACACCCCGGCGGAAATATGCCCTATCTCCTTATAAAATTTAGTTTGGTTCAGCCCCCAGACTTGGCTGTCACTTTCCACAACAGTTACAGTTGCAATCTGATGTGTTGACTAATTATGTAACCGCATTATCACGAGAATTAACCCAAATGCATGTCCAGGTGTTTTCTTCCATTCCAGATCCTGAATTAGATACAGGAACACACCAACTACTACCTGGAGATTGGGGGCTGGTAAAGAAATTTGTGAGAAAACATTCTCTTGAACCCACATATGATGGTCCATTCCAAGTTTTGCTGACCACAGCCACCTCAGTGGAATTGGCCGGGAAGAATACCTGAATACACGCCTCCCACTGCAAGAAAGCTCCACCCCCGAGGACAAGATCCTGCCCACTTCATGACGACCATGCTGCATATCCTTTTTCTGTTTGGTCTAGGGGGGAGGCCCAGGAGGTGGTCATCACAAAAAAAAACAAAAAAAAAAATGATAACATAATTACATTTTGGTACAACTCTTCAGGTACACATGTGACCACCTTTACCTTTGATTACTGTGACATAGTACCTTGTCCGTTTGACTCTTTCATGGCAATGCCATTGGTACAGTGACATCCCTGTTGGTAAGGTGAGACATCCCTGATGGTAATATGTGTGTTTTACAGACAGTTACTGGGGCCAGAATTGTGGTTCCTGGGAGGAACAGTGGGTTGGAACATAGGACCAGATTAGAGGGTATCTGGACCGGTGAATGTGCCCTTGAAAAGGTGATTATGCCCCTCCATATCCTAGCAGAAGATACCCCTGATACATACACTGACCCAGCACACAGTCAGAGGAGGAAGCGAGCAGCTCTCTCCGGAAGCTTTGACCCTCATGTGTACATAGATGCTATAGGGGTCCCAAGGGGGGTCCCTGATGAATTCAAAGCCAGGGATCAGGTAAAAGTTGGTTTTGAGTCTTTGATCCCCATAATAACTGTGAACAAGAATGTAGATTGGATCAATTACATATATTATAACCAACAAAGATTCGTGAATTACACTAAAGATGCCCTCCAGGGAATTGCTGACAAGTTACCCCCCCACTTCCTACATGCCATTACAGAACTGGATGGCTTTAGACATGGTGTTAGCTGAGAAAGGAGGTGTCAGTAAAATGATAGAAAAAACAGGGACCTGTTGCACCTACATTCCTGATAATACCGGCCCAAATGGTAAAGTAACTTTAGCTATAAAGAAATTAGAAGATTTGTCATTGGAGTTGAAGAAGAACTCCGGTATTACAGACCCATGGGATCAATATTTTAGCTGGATGAGTGGGTGGCAGAAGGTGCTCGCCCAGATAGGGGTAACGGTACTAATAATCCTGGTTCTTTTACCCCCCGATTGTATGCTGTATTCTACCTTTCGTAAAGAAGTTAATGAGCAAGGCTGTAGAAAACAGCCCACCTACATTTCTCCACCAAGAAGAAGAGGACCCTCTTATGATGGAGGGTGACAAACCCTTCACTCCTCTACAGTCACTCCCTGTCCAAAATCTCACAATCCTCTAGGGTTATAGGGGTAGATAGCACCTGATTGCCCTTCTCCAGCTGTATCGAGGGGGGTAGTGAACTAGTTGCTGCCCAACTCTATATACAGCTTAAAAAGAGTTGCTGAGGAGAATGGGCCAGGTGAGTAGGACCTTTAGATGAGGGACAGAAGAAAATAGCCATTTTAGGGGGGACTGTTAAGGAATCCAATGTACATAATGATAATCAGAAAATGTCTATTTGCTTATGTGTATACATGTTCCCATGCTCCTTACTTATTATGTAGCATACAGATTGACCCTGTTCTGCGGGAAGATGGCGTCTATACCCTACATCCCATGCGTTAGAAGAATGCATTCGAGATAAGGGAACCAGCTTCAACCAAACTTCAAGCATCAAGTTTCTTCATTTCTCTTGTATTGTAACCAATAAGATGTACCTATTAGACTGACATAGTAATGACGTATCTTTCTGTATAAAATATTAACACCGCCCACGAATAAATCAGAATTTAGAAGTAGCCTGAGCTGAACATATCTCAGAGAGTGTTTACTTCTAATGTGCATGCACATTTATACTTTTTAATTAGAAATAGCAGCAGATAACCAAGAACTAATTTATAGTTCTTATCCATCTCAATACCAAGGTCCTAGGTGTAGTCCCGGACTCTGAACTCTCCTTTAAGCACCACGCCCAATCACTGTCCAAATCCTGCCGCCTCAACCTCTGCAACATCTCCAAAATACGCCCTTTTCTAACCAATGACACCACAAAGCTCTTAATTCACTCGCTGGTCATCTCCCGCCTCAACTACTGCAACTCCCTTCTCATTGGCTTACTTCTACATAGTCAAAAACCTCTTCAATCCATCATGAATGCTGCTGCCAGACTCATAGACCTTACAAATTGCTCTGTGTCTGCTACCCCTCTCTGTCAATCGCTCCACTGGCTTCCGCTCGGCCAAAGAATTCAATTCAAAATACTAGCAACTACGTACAGAGCCATCCACAATTTAGCCAGGGCCAGATTAAGAACATCATGGGCCTGGTGCTGAGGATTTTGGTGGGGCCTTTTATAAACAATAAATAAATAAAAATGCAAACTATTTTTTGTTATAACAAATTCAATTAAAGAGAGAGGGGGAGGATAAGAGAGAGTAAGAGAGAGAAAGGGGGGATGAGAGAAAGAGGATGCACATGAGCATGTGTGGGAGTGACATCGACGTAGCCTGGCCAAGGCAAGTCACCGAAGGCACAGAACCCAGAAGGAAGACCGGGTGAAGATGGAAGTGCCCGGGCCCCGCCAGATTGATCCAGCACAGCACTGGAGGGCTCAGTCTGACAATTTAAGTGTACCCTAATGTGCCAATATGCTGTGCATACTTGAACATTGTGGCATAACCTACCCCAGGGCCTCTAAAAAGTAGTAATGTTAGAAAAGTTTACTACTGCTTTAATATCAGAGGAGCCTCTCCAAAGACCACCATTTTATTCCATAGGGTGTCTTCTAAAACAATATATAATGCTTGAGGGTTCTGAGTAATTTTCTAGCATAAAAAAAATGATGACTTTTACATGTAGGAGAGAAGTCTCAGAATGGGCCCGGGTGGCAAGGGGTTAATTATCATAAGTAATATACAAATAATTATTATAAGCACTGCAAGTTCATCCTCTCAGTCTGTTGCAGAGTGTTCCAGCTTGTATTTATACTGCCGCTCTGTATGTAGCCTCTAACAGGCTGCGCAAGCAGCCCTGTATCTCCGGAACCATAGATGATAGCAGCCCCATATTTTAACCAGTGCTGGAGTGGGTCTTTAGCTACCTACCCCCCCCCCCCCCCAAATGTGGGGTCTCTGTGACTCCTGATCGCCGAGCTACAATCCTCAAGGTCGATCTTTTTTTTTTTTTATTATTTTTTTTTTTTTTGGGCAAATGGGCCTATCTTGAGAAAGGGGCCTGGAGCTGCAGCTCCAATAGCCCCTATGTTAATCTGGCCCTGGGGAGCACTATTCCTCTCACTGAAACCAAGGAATGGAGCATTATTCCTCCCACTGACACCAATGATAGGGCACTATTCCTCCTATGGACATCAACAATGGGATACTATTCTTTCCTTTGGAACCAAAAATGGGGCACTATTCCTACCACTGACACCAATGATGGGACACTATTCCTCCCACTGACACCAATGATGTGGCACTATTGATCTTTTATTAAAAAGAATCAAGCGACCAATTTTATACAAAAGTAAAAAACAAAACCATATTATAAAACTTCAACAGAAAACAAAGGCATACACATCAACGTTCAGAATATATACAATATATACATAGTCCATTAGCAAAACATGTTTAGAAAACTATTTACATAAAGCAGCAGAGAGGGCCTAAGAGGCACAACCCATCACCTATGTATGCAGCTGTGACGGACTGGGGTTTATATGTCACAAAACAGACACCCCAAAGCAAAGTACATATTCATTTTTTTTTATATATTTCTAAACATCTCCCTTCTATTCTATTAATAACCAGTAGATGGCAGAGAAGGTACACAAACAGAGTCTATATAAGGCCACACACCATGTGACTGGAAATTAAACTACTTCCAGCCATAAAGTCAGTGGTCATATCTCATGCTGTTTGTGTGATTCTTTGCAGGTATGTACTCTAAATTGTTCCTAATCTGTATTAACCTGTGATAGAAAGATTCCTAAACATCTTGAGCAGATGCAGAAAAAGTCTCAGCAGATTTTATGCTATAGATTTGCTGTAATTAGAAGTTTAGAACAGCATGTGTCAGAAACAAGTGAAAAGTGCATAAGAGCATGAAAATACTGCATTAGTCAGAACAAATGTCTATGATAAACACTAAACCTTTCTAAATAGGTATATTTAAACCTGATTTATTGAAAATGGCATAGATTTATAGAAGCACATGTTTTCTGTTATTTAATATAGAAAAAAACTACTTCCAGCCATAAAGTCAGTGGTCATATCTCATGCTGTTTGTGTGATTCTTTGCAGTCCACGCCAAGCTGATCACCTTATCTCATCGCGTCTACAATCATCGGCTCTCTTAATTCACATTTTGAGGCCGGTAACACAGCCATTTATCAAAAATGAATCATAAATGAAAAAATCTAGGGTGACAAGAGACAGACAGCCACACCCGGGAAAGAGACTCCTGGCAGTCAGGGAGGATTGAAACCCCTCCACGCCTTCAACCAAGCCCCCTGACTCCGCTTGTCTCTCTCAAGCACCCGAATCTTCTCCACCTCATGCAGAATGTCATACACCACCACCTCAACAGGAAGGATTTTATGCCGAATGCTGACCTGACACCGTGCGTTCCAGGTGAAATAACGGACTACTAGGCTAACTAGAAAAAGTGTATCCAAACAAAAAACCCCACCAGTATTGAATGCTCCGTACACCCACTCAGCATAACCCAGCCTGGAGAGGAAAGGGACACAGAGGGCCCGCCCCACCTGTTTGTACACCTCTATGTTAAAGGGGCAATGAAGCAGAAAATGGTCCATAGTCTCCTCACCTGCACACTGCTCCCGAGGACAGCTACGATCCACCCCACTGCGGAATTTCAAATTGCCCCGAACATAGAGCCTCCCATGGAAGCACAACCAGGCCAGATCCCTAAATTTAGGGGGTACTCTGTCCAAATGAATTACTCTTAACCCCACCCTCAAAACTGGGCCTGGGCAATCCCTTAAGGCCAGTGGGTCATGAAAGACTTCGCTCAAGACTCCACTCATAAGGACTTTCCTCGGAACCGATCTGAGATCTTCAGCCGACAATCGCCACTGCCGTAGTAACTTCAGGCACGGAGCAACATAGGCTGGTAGCTGACCACGATGACCCTTGAGATTCTTCACTTGGCCACCTTCTTCCCAAAGTTGTAGAAAAGGCCTAAACCAAGATCTAAATATGCCTACCCATCCAGGAGGTTCCACTGCAAGCATATTACCAATGTTAAATTTGAGAAATAGCAGTGAAAAGAAAAGAACTGGGTTGACCATACCTAAGACACCCTCCCTCCTGGATAGATAGGTGACATTCCTCTTTATGGGGTTCAGTCTGTTCTCCCACAGCATCTGGAAGAACACACTACTGACCCTAGCATAGAGAGACACTGGCAAGATGCAGACAAAGCTGACATACAAGAAGATCGGAATCAGGTAAGTCTTAATCAGATCAACCCTTTCCCTCAGAGATAACTTCCATCTCTTCCAGCTGACCACCTTAGTATTGGCAATTTCCAGTCTGCCTTTCCAGTTTTTAAGGCCATAATCGCCGGGTCCAAATTCAATGCCTAGAATCTTAATTCTTTCCTGGGGCACTGGAAAGGTGTGTGGGAGATCAAACCCCTCACCTTCCTTTCCCATCCAAAAAACTTCACTCTTTTCTTGATTGATCTTGGAGCCTGATGCTTCAGAATACTGTGATGTCAGAGAGACAACCTCCTCTGCTTCATCTGCCCCAGTGACAATCACCGACACATCGTCCGCATAGGCAACAACCCTCAAAGGTGGCTCACCCAGGAGCCCCACTGGCACCCCACACAACATGCCGCTCTCTAGCCTCCTGATGAAGGGGGTCGATTGCAAACACATAGAGCAGGGGACGCAGAGGACAACCCTGGCGCACCCCGGAGCCAACCTCAAAGGACTGCCCAACCCAACCATTAACAAGAGGAAAGCTTTCTGCCCCCTTATACAAGACCTTTAACCAATCAACAAAACCACCCGGCAGACCGTACTTACTAAGGAGCAACCACAGGTACTCATGGTTAACACAATCAAAAGCCTTTGCCTGATCCAATGTCAGCAAATACTTTCCCCAGCCTGCAGCCCTGCACCGCTCCAAGGCCTTCCGGACAGCTAAAACTGCTGTGAAGGTGCTTCTACCCTGGACCGAACAGTGCTGATGGCGAGAAAGCAAAGACTCTGCTACTGACGATAGGCACCAGAAAATAATCTTTGCCAGTATCTTTCTATCGACATTAAGAAGGCTGATGGGGCGCCAATTCTCAATCATCGAAGGATCTTTACCCTTTGAAAGAAGAATCACAGCCGAGTGCCTCATGGAAGGGGAAAGCACCCCCTCAGCAAGGCAACTGTTAAAAACCTCTACCAAATGTGGGGCCAGAATACACTTAAAGGCTTTGTAAAACTCAGCCGTCAAGCCATCCGGTCCAGGTGACTTTTTGATGGCAAGCTGTTCAATTGCCCTCATCACCTCTTCAACTGTGATCTCCTCTGTCAAATTCATCAATGTAACATCTCCACCATTTAGACCTGGATTAGAGTCCAAAAAGCTGTCCATCTTGTCACGGTCAAGCTCTTTCCTCCCAAGAAGGTCAGCATAAAAAGACCTCACGACCTCCAGGAGCCCTGACCTGGACTTTGTCAAGGAATCCGTACTGTCCTTAAGGCCAACAACCGTTTTAACAGCTACACCTTGTTTGCAGTTCTGGTAAGGGTCAGGCGAGTGGTACTTCCCATAGTCCCTCTCCAGAACCAAAGAGGCATGCCGGTCATATTGACACTTCCTGAGGAGGAGTTTCACTTCGGAGATTGCCCCAGGATCTCCTCCTCTCGAGACAAGAATATCCAGCTTCCTCCGTAAACGTTGGTAGGTCATGTATTTATTAATAGAAAGAAGAAGAACTGCGCTAGCCACAAAATACCCAATATGATTAGGGTATATGAAAGTACCAGACCCGCACTGTGGGTCTTAGTATCTAGTGTCTCAAAAGACCACCTCCAAGTGTGGTATAAACCATATACGTATAAGTGCAATTAAATTCAAAAAACAAAAAAATAAATGTGTATCAATATTGTGAATTCCCCAAACTCAATATGTGTGTATCAGACTCTGTGTATAAACCCCTAAACCATAAAGGTAAGAATATAAAGAATATATATTCGCTATTAAGCATAAATGACCTATCCAAAAAATAATAAATCTGTGTTCAGAGACACTCTATGTAATGTCCATACAGTCATATATCAAAAAAATGAAAAATGAAAATAAAAATAAAAAGTAAATGTCCATATAGTGAATGAACACCAGTGAAACAAAACTTCAAATGAGGTACGGCAGTAAAGAAAAGTTCCAAACGGCTGGATTGCAAATACACGAATTGAAAATCTTCTCCAAAGATGTGGTGTGCTTATCCCATCACCGAAATAAATGAATCAGCTCCTTACCAGATCCAGACGACCCCCCGTTACAGAGGGTCACCACAAGCAGTAGCAGTCAAAAGGGTGTCCGGATAGCGCCTCCTCCTCAGATGGTCACGAATCTTCCACGCGATGGGGTTATGGCTGTTACTCACTCCCAACTCGACGTGGTGTCACATAAGGGAAAACATAGGCTCCAGATAGTGTAAAACCAAATGACTTTAATTCTTAAAAGCGAACGTAAACACTTACATAAAAGACTTTAAAAGCAGGTTCAAAACAAAGACGTGCACCGGCCGGATACACGCCAACGCAAAGACCAACCCGTCCTTCCTGGTCCACAAAGAACGAACACGACTTGGGGTGACGTCGACACGTTCGCACCGCCCTACGCGTTTCGTAATAATTTACGTCGTCCAGGGGCACGGGCGGCGTGTGCGACGTCACCCCTTTTATAACCATATATTTAACCAAGCCTCACTTTGGGTCAGCGGCCATCTTAGACGTCACAAACATTAGTAATCAAAGAAACGTAGGCCAAGCCTCACTATCACTCACGAACGTCAGATGTGCGTATCCGCAACGAACGTCCTATGGTTGCGGGCCAAACCTCGTTTTCATGTGAACGTTATAGGATCATAAGCCAAGCCTCGCTTCCAGGTATTAGCCCTATCGGCAGAGTGACGTGGCAGATGCCTTCACATTAAGGTGCGCCTCCTGAACCCCGGAACAGGGTACAGTGTGGATCACCAAAACAGAGGGGTAAAATAGATTAAAAATCAATAAGGTAAAAAGGATAATAATAATGAATTAGAAAAATTGAATAAAACATCACAAATAGGGACAAGAATGTATCAGAAATTCTACGCTTCCTGGTGCATTCATACGGCCATCAGGTCCAATTACGTGTGGACAAATAGGTGTAGAGGTACCTCAAAAGTAGTGCGTTTACCCGGTGTGTTTATATAGCAATCAAATTCAGTTAGGAAATGAGATTACTGTAGACATGTGTTTCAAGTGCCTTATTGTCTCGCGTATTCCCCAGGGACTATTCTGGAACGCCCCAAACAACGTCGAGGGATAGACCTAACGGTAACCTAAAAGGCCGCCAGACCCAAAGCCAGGCCTATCACACAAGAGTGTGCTCTACAGTGATATACACCAAAGTAAACAGCAAGAAAAAATAATAATGCAATCAAGTGGTTTTTCACAGTAACTAATACAGTAAAAACGTTGTAGGGAAACATTACATCAAACAGGTCACCTCATGAGTTATTAATGAAGGCCTTTTCATCGGTGTCCACATTAAGGCCAAACGGAGTATATGTTTTTAATTTATGAATCCAGGCCATTTCGAGCTTGGATATCTCCCTAACCAAGGACCCTCCCCTCCAGTGGGGCTTATATTTGTCTAGGCCAACAAATAGGGTGCCTGATGGGTCTCTCTTATGTGTCTGGTCGTAATGCCTGGACACAGGGTGTTTGTCAAACCCCCGTCTGATGTTGCCAATGTGTTCGTTCACCCTGACCCGAAATGCCCTCTTGGTCCGCCCAATATACTGGAGGCCACAGGGGCACTGTAAAAGGTAAACCACAGCCTCCGAGGAGCAAGTAATAAAGGACTCTATGTCATATGTCCTAGAGGTGCTCGAAGATACGATACTAGAAATCTTAGAGCCCCTATACGAATTCAGGGTACAGACCTGACAGTTCTTACATTTATAGTAGCCAACTAGATTTTGAAAAAAACATCTATTGGCCTTAGGCGGGTCTTGTACACTGGGGGCAATCTTGTTTCCCAGTGAAGAGGCTCCTTTAAAAATTATTTGGGGTTTAACAGGCAGAACTGGATTCAAAACATGGTCACTAGTAAGTAAGTGCCAATGTTTCTGAATCAGATTTCTCACACCACGATGCTGGACTGAGAAAGTCGTGACAAACGGTACACCACCCTGTGTGCCAGCCTTGGCACTTTGTCTGTCTGCCAGTAGTGAGGGTCTGTCTCTAGTCCGGGCAATCTCCGTAGTTTCACCAAGGGAAACGGGATCATATCCCTTTTCCAGGAATCTACCTGCCAAAATCGCTGCCTGTTCATCATATTTTACTATATCCGAACAGTTCCGTCTGAGGCGTAGAAATTGCCCCAGGGGAACAGCTTTTAGCCAAGGTTGAAAATGGCAACTATCGGTAGGGATGTACGAGTTCCTGTCTGTTGATTTGAAATATGTAGATGTAATAAACTCATTACCAACCCTCCTGATGTTAAGATCAAGAAAGTTGACCTCATCCTGGCTAGCCTCAAAGCTAAATTTAATTCCTCTATTGTTTTCGTTTAGACCAGCCATGAACGACCGCAAGTCTGACTCTGTTCCTTCCCAAAGGAGGAGGACGTCATCGATATACCTCGCCCACAGGACTATCTCAGACCTTCTAGGGGCATCGATGACGTCCTCCTCCCATTTGGCCATAAAAAGGTTGGCCAGGCTGGGGGCATATTTAGCCCCCATGGCCACACCCCTATCCTGGCGATAAAATTGCTGGTCAAACCAGAAATAGTTATGTCCGGCCGCATATTCCAACAGTTCTATTAGAAAGTCAATCTGAGGTGAAGGAAGGCCTGATCCCCTCTCTAGGAATAATCTCACTGCCTCGACCCCTAAAGAATGGGGAATGATGGTATACAGTGAATTCACGTCTGCCGTGACCAACCAAAGACCATCTCCAGGGGTGATACCGGACAGGAGATTGATTACGTGTTTGGTGTCCTTGACATAAGACGGAACCTTTTGGACCAAAGGTTGCAGATAATGATCTATATACTTGCCCACCCGGGACGTAACCGAGTCGATACCACTGACTATGGGTCGTCCCGGGGGGCAAGATTGATTCTTATGAAGCTTCGGGAGGTAGTAAATAACAGGTGTACGGGGGGCACAAGGTATCAAAAAAAGTTTTTCTTTATCATTTAGAATGCCCCTCCGATGACCTCCCTCCACGATCCTACCCAATTCCTTCTTATACTTGTCCACTGGATCCCGATTCAGGATAGTGTATGTTTCCCTATCTTCCAAGATGCGATACATCTCTTTCATGTAGTCACAACGGTCTAGTACCACAATCCCCCCCCTTTATCGGCAGGTCTAATGACCAGGGACTTGTTATTACACAAGGTGTCTAGGCCCATCTCCAGATCTCTCCGCATTTTAACTTTCTTTACCCTAATATCCTCCAGGTCGCGTAGTACCACATCCCTGAACACCTTAATACTGGGTGCAAGGGATCCTGGAGGGTTAAAAAGGGAAGCATTTGAGAGGTTGGAGTGTTGAAACTCCGTAATTCTCGTAGTGCTCTCTCTGATGGGATTACCCAGCATATATCGTTTTATGTTTAACTTGCGGACGAATTTGTGTACGTCCATATAAGTTTGAAACTTGCTCAGGCATCTGGGCGGAGCAAATTTCAAACCTTTGTCTAGTATTTTGGTTTCAGAGGTCGTGAGTACCTGTTTGCTGAGGTTAAAGATTCCAGTTCCTATGGCCTCTTTCTTTTTTGTTGATTGGGCTCGCCTCCCCCCTCTAACCCCTCTCTTTGTTCGACGGACCTTTTTAGGCCTCTGCTGTCCCTGGGAAAAAAATGTTGGTTATTATTTCCGCTAGTGTGGGGCCCTTCCTCATAGGCGGGCTGTTGGTGTCCCTGTCTAAATCCTGGGCTCCCCTGGAAATGGGGGTCCGGATGGCGTCTATGGTCCGCCCTCCAATTCCCCCCTACTCGGCCCGATTCCCTGGGGGTCTCAGAATCAGAGAGGGGAAAAAAGCGATTTTGAGTGGGGACATTATAGTTATAATTCCTATCATCTCTGTTGTGATAGGGGAGGTTCCCTTGGTAGGGGCCCTGAGTCCATTCTGGGGGCCCATAGGTCCCTGAATGGCTGGGTCGTCCTGTTCTCGGAGAGAAAGGCACTCGATAAGGGTGTGGCCCATTTGGCTTGGGACCTTTTTTGGGGATTCTCTGTTGGTATTCTCCTGGCAGAGGGATTTAGATTTGGAAGAGGTGGTGGAGGTCCAGATGGACACATCTCAACAACTGAATTTATTGGGTGCAGTGGGAGGTAACCCCGCACAACCACCCCCGAATAGCACCCAACCTAATCCCGGTACCAGTTATGGGTTTAGGAGACCTGTGAACAATCATAAAACTCCAAACCAGTCTAGGAATCAATATGTGGGAGCTCCCCAACAGAGAATCCCCAAAAAAGGTCCCAAGCCAAATGGGCCACACCCTTATCGAGTGCCTTTCTCTCCGAGAACAGGACGACCCAGCCATTCAGGGACCTATGGGCCCCCAGAATGGACTCAGGGCCCCTACCAAGGGAACCTCCCCTATCACAACAGAGATGATAGGAATTATAACTATAATGTCCCCACTCAAAATCGCTTTTTTCCCCTCTCTGATTCTGAGACCCCCAGGGGATCGGGCCGAGTAGGGGGGAATTGGAGGGCGGACCATAGACGCCATCCGGACCCCCATTTCCAGGGGAGCCCAGGATTTAGACAGGGACACCAACAGCCCGCCTATGAGGAAGGGCCCCACACTAGCGGAAATAATAACCAACATTTTTTTCCCAGGGACAGCAGAGGCCTAAAAAGGTCCGTCGAACAAAGAGAGGGGTTAGAGGGGGGAGGCGAGCCCAATCAACAAAAAAGAAAGAGGCCATAGGAACTGGAATCTTTAACCTCAGCAAACAGGTACTCACGACCTCTGAAACCAAAATACTAGACAAAGGTTTGAAATTTGCTCCGCCCAGATGCCTGAGCAAGTTTCAAACTTATATGGACGTACACAAATTCGTCCGCAAGTTAAACATAAAACGATATATGCTGGGTAATCCCATCAGAGAGAGCACTACGAGAATTACGGAGTTTCAACACTCCAACCTCTCAAATGCTTCCCTTTTTAACCCTCCAGGATCCCTTGCACCCAGTATTAAGGTGTTCAGGGATGTGGTACTACGCGACCTGGAGGATATTAGGGTAAAGAAAGTTAAAATGCGGAGAGATCTGGAGATGGGCCTAGACACCTTGTGTAATAACAAGTCCCTGGTCATTAGACCTGCCGATAAAGGGGGGGGGATTGTGGTACTAGACCGTTGTGACTACATGAAAGAGATGTATCGCATCTTGGAAGATAGGGAAACATACACTATCCTGAATCGGGATCCAGTGGACAAGTATAAGAAGGAATTGGGTAGGATCGTGGAGGGAGGTCATCGGAGGGGCATTCTAAACGATAAAGAAAAACTTTTTTTGATACCTTGTGCCCCCCGTACACCTGTTATTTACTACCTCCCGAAGCTTCATAAGAATCAATCTTGCCCCCCGGGACGACCCATAGTCAGTGGTATCGACTCGGTTACGTCCCGGGTGGGCAAGTATATAGATCATTATCTGCAACCTTTGGTCCAAAAGGTTCCGTCTTATGTCAAGGACACCAAACACGTAATCAATCTCCTGTCCGGTATCACCCCTGGAGATGGTCTTTGGTTGGTCACGGCAGACGTGAATTCACTGTATACCATCATTCCCCATTCTTTAGGGGTCGAGGCAGTGAGATTATTCCTAGAGAGGGGATCAGGCCTTCCTTCACCTCAGATTGACTTTCTAATAGAACTGTTGGAATATGCGGCCGGACATAACTATTTCTGGTTTGACCAGCAATTTTATCGCCAGGATAGGGGTGTGGCCATGGGGGCTAAATATGCCCCCAGCCTGGCCAACCTTTTTATGGCCAAATGGGAGGAGGACGTCATCGATGCCCCTAGAAGGTCTGAGATAGTCCTGTGGGCGAGGTATATCGATGACGTCCTCCTCCTTTGGGAAGGAACAGAGTCAGACTTGCGGTCGTTCATGGCTGGTCTAAACGAAAACAATAGAGGAATTAAATTTAGCTTTGAGGCTAGCCAGGATGAGGTCAACTTTCTTGATCTTAACATCAGGAGGGTTGGTAATGAGTTTATTACATCTACATATTTCAAATCAACAGACAGGAACTCGTACATCCCTACCGATAGTTGCCATTTTCAACCTTGGCTAAAAGCTGTTCCCCTGGGGCAATTTCTACGCCTCAGACGGAACTGTTCGGATATAGTAAAATATGATGAACAGGCAGCGATTTTGGCAGGTAGATTCCTGGAAAAGGGATATGATCCCGTTTCCCTTGGTGAAACTATGGAGATTGCCCGGACTAGAGACAGACCCTCACTACTGGCAGACAGACAAAGTGCCAGGGCTGGCACACAGGGTGGTGTACCGTTTGTCACGACTTTCTCAGTCCAGCATCGTGGTGTGAGAAATCTGATTCAGAAACATTGGCACTTACTTACTAGTGACCATGTTTTGAATCCAGTTCTGCCTGTTAAACCCCAAATAATTTTTAAAGGGGCCTCTTCACTGGGAAACAAGATTGCCCCCAGTGTACAAGACCCGCCTAAGGCCAATAGATGTTTTTTTCAAAATCTAGTTGGCTACTATAAATGTAAGAACTGTCAGGTCTGTACCCTGAATTCGTATAGGGGCTCTAAGATTTCTAGTATCGTATCTTCGAGCACCTCTAGGACATATGACATAGAGTCCTTTATTACGTGCTCCTCGGAGGCTGTGGTTTACCTTTTACAGTGCCCCTGTGGCCTCCAGTATATTGGGCGGACCAAGAGGGCATTTCGGGTCAGGGTGAACGAACACATTGGCAACATCAGACGGGGGTTTGACAAACACCCTGTGTCCAGGCATTACGACCAGACACATAAGAGAGACCCATCAGGCACCCTATTTGTTGGCCTAGACAAATATAAGCCCCACTGGAGGGGAGGGTCCTTGGTTAGGGAGATATCCAAGCTCGAAATGGCCTGGATTCATAAATTAAAAACATATACTCCGTTTGGCCTTAATGTGGACACCGATGTAAATGCCTTCATTAATAACTCATGAGGTGACCTGTTTGATGTAATGTTTCCCTACAACGTTTTTACTGTATTAGTTACTGTGAAAAACCACTTGATTGCATTATTATTTTTTCTTGCTGTTTACTTTGGTGTATATCACTGTAGAGCACACTCTTGTGTGATAGGCCTGGCTTTGGGTCTGGCGGCCTTTTAGGTTACCGTTAGGTCTATCACTCGACGTTGTTTGGGGCGTTCCAGAATAGTCCCTGGGGAATACGCGAGACAATAAGGCACTTGAAACACATGTCTACAGTAATCTCATTTCCTAACTGAATTTGATTGCTATATAAACACACCGGGTAAACGCACTACTTTTGAGGTACCTCTACACCTATTTGTCCACACGTAATTGGACCTGATGGCCGTATGAATGCACCAGGAAGCGTAGAATTTCTGATACATTCTTGTCCCTATTTGTGATGTTTTATTCAATTTTTCTAATTCATTATTATTATCCTTTTTACCTTATTGATTTTTAATCTATTTTACCCCTCTGTTTTGGTGATCCACACTGTACCCTGTTCCGGGGTTCAGGAGGCGCACCTTAATGTGAAGGCATCTGCCACGTCACTCTGCCGATAGGGCTAATACCTGGAAGCGAGGCTTGGCTTATGATCCTATAACGTTCACATGAAAACGAGGTTTGGCCCGCAACCATAGGACGTTCGTTGCGGATACGCACATCTGACGTTCGTGAGTGATAGTGAGGCTTGGCCTACGTTTCTTTGATTACTAATGTTTGTGACGTCTAAGATGGCCGCTGACCCAAAGTGAGGCTTGGTTAAATATATGGTTATAAAAGGGGTGACGTCGCACGCCGCCCGTGCCCCTGGACGACGTAAATTATTACGAAACGCGTAGGGCGGTGCGAACGTGTCGACGTCACCCCAAGTCGTGTTCGTTCTTTGTGGACCAGGAAGGACGGGTTGGTCTTTGCGTTGGCGTGTATCCGGCCGGTGCACGTCTTTGTTTTGAACCTGCTTTTAAAGTCTTTTATGTAAGTGTTTACGTTCGCTTTTAAGAATTAAAGTCATTTGGTTTTACACTATCTGGAGCCTATGTTTTCCCTTATGTGACACCACGTCGAGTTGGGAGTGAGTAACAGCCATAACCCCATCGTGTGGAAGATTCGTGACCATCTGAGGAGGAGGCGCTATCCGGACACCCTTTTGACTGCTACTGCTTGTGGTGACCCTCTGTAACGGGGGGTCGTCTGGATCTGGTAAGGAGCTGATTCATTTATTTCGGTGATGGGATAAGCACACCACATCTTTGGAGAAGATTTTCAATTCGTGTATTTGCAATCCAGCCGTTTGGAACTTTTCTTTACTGCCGTACCTCATTTGAAGTTTTGTTTCACTGGTGTTCATTCACTATATGGACATTTACTTTTTATTTTTATTTTAATTTTTCATTTTTTTGATATATGACTGTATGGACATTACATAGAGTGTCTCTGAACACAGATTTATTATTTTTTCGATAGGTCATTTATGCTTAATAGCGAATATATATTCTTTATATTCTTACCTTTATGGTTTAGGGGTTTATACACAGAGTCTGATACACACATATTGAGTTTGGGGAATTCACAATATTGATACACATTTATTTTTTTGTTTTTTGAATTTAATTGCACTTATCCGTATATGGTTTATACCACACTTGGAGGTGGTCTTTTGAGACACTAGATACTAAGACCCACAGTGCGGGTCTGGTACTTTCATATACCCTAATCATATTGGGTATTTTGTGGCTAGCGCAGTTCTTCTTCTTTCTATTTCTGTTTGGTATATTTTTGGTATACATTTGAATTGCAGCTTCCGTTCAACACCATTTGCTTTTTTTCCCGTAGCGCAGTTTTTCCCCTCTTTTTCATGTATTTATTAAACTGCTTTCTATTGGCTAGGCCCCTGAAGAATCCAGCGATCCTCTTTTTGGTCAGCTCCCACCACTCAGCCTTGCTGCTACAAAAGTCCAGGATGGTCACCTGAGCTTGAAAGAATTCCTCAAAGGATTGTCTAACATGTTCTTCCTTGAGTAGAGTCGAATTCAATCTCCAGATGCCCTTGCCCCTCTGAGGGGCATCTGAAGCATTCAGGACCACAGATAGCATACAGTGATCAGAGAACTCTACTGCCTGCACCACTGGGGGCGAGAAAGCAGAGGTCTCCTTCAAAAAAAAAACTATCTATCCTACTCTGACTACTACCTCGATGAAAGGTGAACCCGGTGTCATCCGGGAGGTGCTTAATGTGCACATCCACAAGACCAGCATCCCTAACCATACTATTTAAAAAAAACGCTATCATATTCCAGCCTGTCCTTGAAGTCCTTCCTGTCCTTGGGCCTAGTTACTGTATTAAAGTCACCTCCAAAGACCACTTGCCGGGATGTAAAAAGAAATGGCTTGATCCTTGTAAAAAGGCATTTCCTGTCCCACTTTGTGTGCGGCCCATAAACATTAATTAGGCGCAGGTCCTGCCCCCCCCACAAGGACGTCTAAGACCATACATCTCCCAATCTCCACCTCAATAACCCGCCGGACATTTACCATACCAGTTTTAAACAACACCGCCACACCGCTGTAAGGCTCGGCCGCAAGAGACCAGTAAGATGGACCATACCTCCACTCTCTCTTGGCCATATGAATATCTGCCAAGGAGGTGAGCCTAGTCTCTTGCAAAAATAAAATTTCAGCATCTAATTGGCTGAACAAAAAGAAGGCCATAGAACGAGCTCTTACTGACCTAATGCTGGCGACATTTATTGTCACCACTTTTAACGGAGGGGGGAACCGCCATTTGGGTTATTGGGTGGATTGCTTCTTAGCTCCCCTCTGCTGCTCATCACCAGAAGCCTCTCTCTTTCTTGAGGCAGCCTCAAACTCCATTTCAGAATCGGAACTTTGTTCCGAAGAAGCTCCAGATGAAGAAACATACCATTCAGAGGACCTATGATGGTTGGAGACAGGCACTGGAGCCCGTTCCATCCTCAACCCCTGCTTCCGCTTCCCAACCTTCCTTCTCTCCTCCAGGTACTGCAGGTCAGCTTCAGAGATGCCATCATCTCTGTTTTTTTTCTTTGGAGTCTTCACGGAAGACTCCTTTACAGAGGAAGAAGCAACCTTTTTAGTACCTGCTACCACTCCTGGTGGGGGTGGTGTTCCCTTTGAGACAGACTTAGAGGGGGTGGTAACTGACACAGGGGGCACAGACTTGGAAGGTTCTGACACAAGAGGAGAGGATACAGTAGGCTAGGGGGACACAGAGACAGATACAGAAGGAATACTTACAGACACAGGAGGGGTGGCCACAGGAACTGGAGAGGGACCCTGAGCAGGACCAGGGGAGTCAGTCACCACAGAGGAGGATGGTACACCAGGGGCCTCACCCTCCATCCTGTCCAGCCCCGACAAGTCATCCGTTACCTCCTTCTCCATATTGTGCCAGGCTTCAGGACATTTGCTCTAGGGATGGCCAAGGCCCAGGCACAGGTTGCACCGGATCATATCGGTGCAGTCCTTGGCCATGTGACCCTGACCCCGACACACTGAACATATCAAGGCTGAACAGGAGGAGCTCAAATGCCCCTTTTCTCCACAGCGGTGACACAACTTCGGCTGACCAGGGTAGAAAATAGTCATCCTATCCCTCCCTATAAAAGCAGAGGAGGGCAGGTGACGGACAACATTCCCATCCCTGGCCAACCCGACTGTTACTGACCAACCCCCAGTCCAGATGTTACGCTCATCAAGGATTTTGCTGGGTTTAATCAGAACCTCCCCATAGTTCCGCAACCAAACCTCTAAATCCGGAGCAGGGACGCTCTCATTGGTCAGAATGATGGTGATTTTTTTAACTGTTGACCTCTGAGAGATTGCAACTGGGGCCAGACCTTCCCATTCAGGTCTTGACCTGCACCGAGCCTCATATTGCTCCCAGAACAGGTCAAGACCCTCTGGCCTGGTGAAGATAACTGTATAATCCCTCGTCCCAGACACATGTATAAAGGCAAACAGGTCATTTGCCCCAAAACCCATTTCTAAAATGAGATCCACCACCGCGCGCCGCGCTGGAGGGACTGCACCACCTTCCCATTTTAGAATCACTACATTACGTCTGGGACCCCCAGCAGAAGCCAGAGACCCAAGACCAGATCCTGGGGTGCCCAAAGTGGTAGGCTGTAGGGGAAAACCCCGATTGGGAGCGGAGCTACCAGGAGCAGAGCGTACCACCTGAGCAAATGTAGGTTTATTAGGGCCAAGGCTCCACACTGAAGTCACATTGGTCTTTAAATTATTAGCATCATCAACTGTCTGAACTGGATTAGCAGAATCCGCAGACGGACGATTGTCCATCACACTGGTGCTGGGGTGATTGTTATCAGTCACAGAAATTTTCCCATCAGGAATGGTCATAGTTTCTTCTGCAGTACCAGCTGTCTCCTGATGCTGCGCTGTAGAGTCCTCAGCAGCAGTGGGGCAAACAGCTTTGGACTCTGCTAAAGGGTTAATGGGCTCTGCTGACACCTGTAGTTCATCCACAGAAATTACACTTTTTAAATGTAAGTTTTGCTGCATTGTAGCATCATCATCCGGCACAACAGGGCTGCACACAACATCAGCAGTCTGACTGTTATCAGGCACATTGTCATTATCAGTAAAAGACACAAAACAGTCTTGTCCACAACATGGGGCTTCACTGGCTTTACATTATCAGGTACATTGTCTGTAATGTCCTCCTCATTGAAAACCAACCGATCCCCCCGCATAGGAGACTCCATTACCTGGATGGCCCTCAGCATGCCTCCTGAGTCCTGGGAAGGCATGGGGCTGCTTACCTCTCCCTGGGGGGGCAGGGGGGCGGAATTGGGGGTCTCCTTCTCCTCCACCTCCATCTTTGTCACCCTTCCAAACCTGCTGTCGTTTCCAAACTTTTCCTTGAAGGGACCATCTCTGCCTTCCATCATGGCCACGATGGTCTCCTGGTAGTCCACACGGACTTTAGCCCATTGGATCTCCAAATCCATGGATCCTCGCTTCTGGCTGTGTAAGCCCTCACGTTGCCTTCTCAGACGCTTCAGCTCCGCACGCAGCTTGTAAAGCTTATCCCTTTCCCTATTCAGGACCTTTATCCCGGCCACCACTCGCTCCCGAATGGCATGCGAGCCTTTGTCCTCTCCAGGGGCAGAGAGATCCGCTTGTCCACAGGAAGGCATGTCACCCGATGGCCCATGAGAAGGCTGAGAACCTCCAGCAGGAGAGGCCCTGCTGGCCTCCATGGCTTCCCCAGAAAGGGGCCAGGAGAGCTGGGAGAGATTTCCTCACCACTCCCCTCTCACACTGATCAGCTGGGGGAGCTCCAGAGACACATTCCACCTGACACACCTGTGCTCCAATGATGGGTGGGGAACTATTCCTCCCACTGACACCAATGATGGGGCACTATTCCTCCCATGGGCATCAACAATGGGATACTTTTATTTCCATTGGAACCAACAATGGGGCACTATTCCTCCCACTGACACCAATGATGGGGCACTATTCCTCTTACTAACACCAAGGATGGAGCACTATTCCTCCCACTGACACCAATGATGGAGCACTATTCCTCTCACTGACACCAATGATGGGGCACTATTCCTCCCACTGATACCAATGATGGGGCCCTATTCCTCCCACTGATACCAAGTTTGGGGCACTATTCCTCCCACTGACACTAATGATGGAGCATTATTCCTCTCACTGACACCAATGATGGGGCACTATTCCTCCCACTGATACCAAGTTTGGGGCACTATTCCCCCCACTGATACCAATGATGGGGGCTCTATTCTTCCAACTGACACCATTGACGGGGCACTATTCCTCACACTGAGGCCGCGTACACACGGGCGGACTGTTCGCCCAACTTTGTCCGCTGAACAGTGTTTGGGCGGACAGTCCGCTCGTGTGTGGGCTTTCAGCGGACAGTTTCAGCGGACAGTTTCAGCGGACAGTTTGACGAACAAGGTTTTACGGAATTTCCGAAAAACTGTCCGCTGAAACCTTGTTTCAGCGAACAGTCCGCTCGTGTGTAGGCTTGTTCGTCAAACTAAGTTCCGCGCATGCTCAGAAAGGATTTACACGCCGAAAGTTATAATGCAGTGTATAGGACGTCGTATTTTTCGTCCCGTCGTACGTGCCGTTCACGTCATCGCGCACGGTTTCAGCAAACTGTTCGTCCGTCGTGTGTGGCCATGTCCGTCCATGCTAATTTTGAGCGGATTGTTTGCCGAAACTGTTTGACGGACAAAGTTGGGCGAACAGTCCGCGCGTGTGTACGCGGCCTGACACCAATGATGGAGCACTATTCCCCCCACTGATACCAATGATGGGGCACTATTCCCCCCACTGATACCAATGATGGGGCTCTATTCCTCCAACTGACACCAATGATGGGTTCTATTCCTCCCACTGATACCAATGATGGGGCACTATTCCTCCCATGGACATCAACAATGGGATACTTTTATTTCCATTGGAACCAACAATGGGGCACTATTCCTCCCAATGACACCGAAGATGCGGCACCTATTCTTTCCATGTACAACAACGATGGGGCGTAACTCCCTCCACTAACATAACAATTGTGCACTATTCCTCCCAATGATGGGGCACTATTCCTCCTGCAGAAGTAGATCCCTCCCAATTACAACTGACCCCCCCAGCAGCAATAGAACCCCACCAGTAAAAACAGACTTCCCAGCAACAATAGATCCTCCCACAACAATAGACCACCCTCCCTGCAGTGACAAGAGATCCCCAGCAGCCAGCAGCAATAGATCCTCCATCACACCTCCCGCAAAAGTAGATCCCTCCCAACTACAAGTGACCCCCCCAGCACAACAGAACCCCAACAGTAAAAACAGACTTCCCCAGCAACAATAGATCCTCCCACACAAAAAATACCCCCCCCCCCCAACAACAAAAAAATCCACCCCAGCAACATTAGACCTCTAACAGCAACAATAGATCTTCCAAACGCCAGCATCAATGTACCCTCCAGTAGACAGCAACAATAGAGCCCTCCTTCAAAAGTAGAATCCCCCAGCACGATAGAACCCCACCAGTAAAAGCAGACATCCCCAGCATCAATAGATCCTCCACCACCCCTCCCTCCAGCAGCCAGCAGCAATAGATCCTCCATCACCCCTCCCTCAAAAGCAGATCCCTCCCAACTACAACTGACCCCCCAGCACAATAGAACCCCACAACAATAGACCACCCCCCTGCAGTGACAAGAGATCCCCCAGCAGTCAGCATCAATAGACCCTCCAGCAGCCAGCAGCAATAGATCCCTCCCTCAAAAGTAGATTCTTCCCAACTACAACTGACCCCCCCCCAGCACAATAGAACCCCACCAGTAAAAGCAGACATCCCCAGCAACAATAGATCCCCCACAACAATAGACCACCCCCCTGCAGTGACAAGAGATACCCCAGCAGCCAGCATCAATAGATCCTCCATCACCCCTCCCACATAAGTAGACTTCTCCCAACTACAACTGACCCCTCCCAGCAGAACTAGAACCCCACCAGTAAAAAGAAACTTCCCCAGCAACAATAGATCCCCCCACAACAATAGATCCCCCGCAGTGATAAGAGATCCCCAGCAGCCAGCATCAATAGATCCTCCTTCACACCTCCCAGACTTCTCCCAACTACAACTGCCCCCCCAGCAGCAATAGAATCCCACCAGTAAAAACAGACTTTCCCAGCAACAATAGATCCTCTCACAACAAAATACAACCCCCCCACCCCCTGATCCTGTCCAGCTACAACTGACCCCCTAGAAATAATACACACAGAAAGGTGACACAAGGACAGGCAGAGCACCGAAGGCACCAAGTGGTCCTGGTAGAGGTAGTGGTGCTCTGTGCCCCTGACTCCCCTATCCCCATTGGCTGCTTACGCCGGATCCAGCCCCCCTCCGCCATTCACCAATACTTACGCCGGCCAGCCTTCGAATGTAGACACGGTGAAGAGCGCCATCATTCCCGAGAGAACGTTGTCAAAGTTGAACTCGCTGTTGTGCCAGATTCTCTCTCGCACCATTGGATGGGTGACGTCTCCTTCCTTGTAGATGATGAATGTGCCCCTGGAATGTGCGTGGTGAAGGCAAAATTATTAAGTGGACATCCTGATTTTATATATTAGCATGTGATACTTTGTATTGTAAATGCAGGGTGGTACGCCCACTTTTCGACCATAATATGTATCCATACGTTGCAGTTTGCAGGTGGTGTACCACGATTATGGCTGAAGCTATCGGCCATAGCTCTGTTGTCAGCAGGTGGGTGGCTTTCTCATTGGACGCTGGAATGCTTTCTGTAGAGGCGGGAGGGGACACCAGCTCGCCCGAGAAATGATCCGAGAACGGTGCTGCTGGCTGCTCCCACAGGCAATCAAAGAGTAGATACTCATTGATCCCCTCTATGGTCTTGGAGGACTAGAGCAACGTCATGACATCACTTCCAGTCCTGGAAAGTCCGAAAATTTGAAAGAACGAAAATCCAAAAATTTGAAATAACTAACTAATAATAACTAACTTTATTAAATTATAGGTATTGGAATTTCCTTTCAAATTTGGCTTTCAAATAACGTAATTCAAAAATTTGTAAATTCGAAAATTTGTAAATTTCGAAAACACAAAAATCGGAAAATAAGAAAGGAAAATCCAAAAATTTGAAAGAACAAAAATCCCAAAATTCGAAATAATAACTAACTAATAATAACTAACTATTAAAATTATAGGTCTTGGAATTTCCTTTCATATTTGGCTGTTAGTGAACGTAACGTAATTAAAAAATTTGTAAATTCGAAAATCCGAAAATCTGTAAATAAGAAAGGAAAAATTTGTAAATTCGAAAATTTGTAAATTCTATAATCTGAAAATAAGAAAGGAAAATCCGAAAATTTGAAAGAATGAAAATTCCAATATTCAAAATAAAAATAAAATAACTAACTATTAAATTATAGGTATTGGAATTTCCTTTCAAATTTGGCTGTTAGCGAACGTAACGAATACGAATTTATCTGAAGTTACAAATTATCTGAAATAACGAATGCCGCATCTAAAGAAATTGGAATGGAAATAATTAATAGTAAATAATAATAATAATAATTTTTTTTATTATTATTATTGTTATGTATTATTATAAATTTGATCTGTTCCATTTGTTTAGATGCGGCATTCCTTATTTCGGATAATTCGTAACTTTTTTATTCATTAAAATTTATATTTTCCCAAAAAATTGCGTTTTAAAAAAAACACTGCTCAAATACCGTGACATACAAAAATTGCAATGATCATCATTTTTTTTTTCCTAGAGTCTCTGCTAAAAAAATAAATAAAATAAAAAATATAATATTTGGGGGTTCTACGTAATTTTCTACCAAAAAATACTGATTTAAACTTGTAAACAAAAAATGGTAGAAAAAGCCGGGTCAGCAACTTTAAGGCCCAGAATAACACAAAAAATAAAAAATAAAATAAAAAAATCCCTCACCCAAAATCACAAGTTCCCGTGAAGTGTGAATGGGGCCTAACAGCAGTTTGTTGGATGGGTTGTAGAAGGTGATGGGACACTTACTTGCATTCCTCAGGACGGTGCTTTGCCTCATCGGTGCAGCTATAGAATTTCCCCTGTAGAAAAAAATAAATTAAAAAAATGGCAAATTTTCAGCCACCTGATTGGACAGCTGATGACTTATACAGACAATAAAGAAAAAAAAGCAATAGCCAATACAAAGTGACGTCCAAGAGATCAGAATTCAGGGAATTGTAGGCAAAGTTGACAAGCAAGTGGCCTTATTTACCAAAATATCTATGCTCCTCCCCCCTAGGTGGACGTCACATGAGGTCCTGGGGTTTCAGCCGCTTGATTGTCCCTACAGGGAGAATCCCCTCCCGCCGCCCCCCAATGCTTCTAACCGGCTTGTGCAATCGGCGAGCCGGAGAAGGAACCCGCCGGCGCCAGAAGGTCTCCGGCAGTTTCTATGACCTTCGGAGGCCCGGGCGCAACGTTATGACTTCACATTACCGGGCGGACTCGGCTGGAAAGGCAGAGATCTTTTTTTTTTTTTATCTCAGTCTTTCCAGCCTAGAGGAGAGATGTAGGGGTCTTATAGAGAAAAAAATGGCGGTCGTTGCAGCTTTTTATGTCACGTGGTATTTGCACAGCGTTTTTTTTAAAACACAATTTTTTGGGGAAAAAAATAAATTTTAATGAATAAAATAAAAAAAAAACTCAATATACACCATGATGACCCCACATCCGTCCATAAAGAGGACCTGTCGTGCCCTATTCCTATTACAAGGGATGTTTACAAAAAAAAAATATTTAAAGGGAAAGAAAACTGAAAAGGAAAAAAATAAAATAAAAGTAAATTATGCAATAAAGAAAATTTTAAAGCGCCCCTGTCCCCACGTGTGCTTGCGCACAGAAGTGAATGCATACGTAAGTAGCGCCCACATATGTAAATGGCCTTCAAACCACACATGACAGGTAGGTTGCTTTATAATAGGGCATTGTGGAATTCACCAGTCCAAAATGGGCAAGGTAGGGGCCTCCGGTTTCCTCCAATGTAGCAATATGGCCTTCCTACCATAAAATAGTAAGATATTGATTAGAGTTCGGTGTGCCCGAGATGGAACCACCTTTTCCACCAATCCCAGAAGGCTCACTATGATTGTCAGTGGGACAGGGACCTCCACTATACAGGAGGCAACCTCAGTCCAGAACTGTTGGATCCCAGGGCACCTCCAGAAGATAAGGTCTGCAGCTGCCGGTGAAAAGGTACACCTCCAACATTCCGCCAGAACATTCGGGTATATGGTAACCAGTCTAGCTGGTGTATAATAAATTGTATGCAAAAATGTAAAGTGGATCAGTTGATCCCACATGTCATCCTAGTCTTCACCCTGGATGTCAGAGACCTCCGCTTCCCACTTTTCCCTACATCTAGCCACTGCCAACAGCCTTTTCTTAAATAATTCTTTATATGTAACAGATAACGTTTTAGGAAGTTCCTCATAAGCAGGTTTTCTAAGTCCGAAGGAAAGGACTCGTTGGCTCTGTCTTCAAACTGGGCCTGGAATACGTGACGTAGTTGGAGAAATCTGAAGTAATGCGAATTGGGGAGGTCATGTCTATGCTTGAGCTGGTCAAAGGTCAGTAATTCCCCCTCTCTAGTGATGTCTTTGAGTAGTTTGATTCCCATGGAGACCCACACCATGGGGACCGCAAAAGAATAGAAGTGAGGCAATTTGGGATTCATCCACAAGGGGGTTGAGGGAGAAAAGCCCAGATGGTTGGGGCATGCTAGCCTAAGCACTTCTTTCCATGCCTAGATGGAGGCCTTCGTAGTTATCGTAAGGGGAAGATCTGACCTATCTCTATGAATGGCCAACCTCAAAGACTCATATGATCCCAGGTGCGCCGATTCTAATACCGTGGCTGAGTCTCCCGCATTGGAAATCAGCCATCGATGAGCAAACACCAACTGACTCGCTATAAAGTATTTCCTCCAATCTGGCAAGGCCAAACCTCCTTAACCCCAGGGTTCCTTCAGTACCTTCAACCCTATCCTGGGTGGTTTGGGTGACCATAGGAAAGAACTGGTGATACCATCCAACTTTCTGAAGAATGTTTTAGGTATCCATATGGGTGTGTGTCTTAAGCCGTGTACACACGTAGCCATCTGTCCGACGCACTTAGTCTGGCGGACTTCCCGCCAGACTGTCTGTCGGACTTTACGAACGGGCTACTTGCCCACACACGGCACTTTTTCAGCGGACTAATATGGCGTACTAATACGCCTGGTATGGACTTAAAGGGGAACCCCAATGCCGAAAAAAATCGGTGTGGGGGTCCCCCCAAGTCCACAACAGACCCTTGTCCGAGCACGCTACCCAGCCGGCCAGGAAAGGAGGGGCGAGCGAGCGCCCCCCCCCTTCTGAGCCGTACCAGGCCGCGTGCCCTCAACATGGGGGGTGCCTTGAGGAAGGGGGGGCCGCGCGGCCCCCCCACCCCAAAGCACCTTGTCCCCATGTTGACGAGGACAAGGGCCTCTTCCCAACAACCCTGGCCGTTGGTTGTCGGGGTCTGCGGGCGGGGGGCTTATCGGAATCCGGGAGCCCCCTTTAATAAGGGGGCCCCCGGATATCGGCCCCCCACCCTATGTGAATGAGTATGGGGTACAATGTACCCCTACCCATTCACCTGTAAAATAAAGTACAAAAAAAAAAAACACAACACACAAGATAAAATAATTTATTGCACAGCTCCGGGGGTCTTCCGTCTTCGGGGGTCTTCTCGCCGGACTCCTCCGTTATCTTCTTGTAGCTCTTTTACTAGCGGAGGAGCCCGGCATTCTTCTTCGTCGCCTCGGCCTCTTCTTCCGACTTCGGGGGTCTTGTCCCCCTCTTCGGTTCTTCTGCCGTGCCACCGCGCCTTCTTATAGCTCTTTTACAGGCGGTGGCCCGGTCTTCTGTCGCCGCCGCCGCCACCTTCCATTCTTCTTCTTCTTCTTCTTCTTCTCCTGGAGATGTTGACTCGACGTTCTCTCCGGCCGCAATGCCAGGGACGCGCTGCGCTGCGACTTATATAGGGACAAGGGGCGGTGCCACATGGGTTGATGTCACATGGGTTGGTCACATGGGTTGATGTCACATGGCGACAGTCCCAGCATCCTCCGGGACTGTGACATCGTAAGGGGCGGGGTCACCATCTGACACCAACCCATGTGACATCAACCCATGTGGCACCGCCCCTTGTCCCTATATAAGTCGCAGCGCAGCGCGTCCCTGGCATTGCGGCCGGAGAGAACGTCGAGTCAACATCTCCAGGAGGAGAAGAAGAAGAAGAAGAACGGAAGGCAGTGGCGGCGGTGGCGGTGGCGACGGCGGCGGCGGCGGCGACAGAAGACCGGGCTACCGCCTGTAAAAGAGCTATAAGAAGGCGCGGTGGCCCGGCAGAAGAACCGAAGAGGGGGACAAGACCCCCGAAGTCGGAAGAAGAGGCCGCGGCGACGAAGAAGAATGCTGGGCTCCTCCGCTAGTAAAAGAGCTACAAGAAGATAGCGGAGGAGTCTGGCGAGAAGACCCCCGAAGATGGAAGACCCCCGGAGCTGTGCAATAAATTATTTTATCTTGTGTGTTGTGTTTTTTTTTTTTGTACTTTATTTTACAGGTGAATGGGTAGGGGTACATTGTACCCCATACTCATTCACATAGGGTGGGGGGCCGGTATCCGGGGGCCACCTTATTAAAGGGGGCTCCCGGATTCCGATAAGCCCCCCGCCCGCAGACCCCGACAACCAACGGCCAGGGTTGTCGGGAAGAGGCCCTTGTCCTTATCAACATGGGGACAAGGTGCTTTGGGGTGGGGGGGGGCGCGCTGCCCCCCTTCCCCAAGGCACCCCCCATGTTGAGGGCACGCGGCCTGGTACGGCTAAGGAGGGGGGGGGGCGCTCGCTCGCCCCTCCTTTCCTGGCCGGCCGGGTAGCGTGCTCGGACAAGGGTCTGTTGTGGACTTTGGGGGGACCCCCACGCCGATTTTTTTAGGCGTTGGGGTTCCCCTTTAAGTCCATACCAGGCGGCGGGGCCAGCGACGTATCCTTTGCGGGCCCCGCCTACCTGGAGACGCGCTCGAAATGAGCGGACTTTCCTCCGCGTGTGTGGGCGAGTCCGTTCATTTCAAAAGTAGGGCGGATAGTACGGCGGACTTAGTACGCCGTATTAGTCCGCTGAAAAAGTGCCGTGTGTGGGCAAGTAGCCCGTTCGGAAAGTCCGACGGACAGTCTGGCGGGAAGTCCGCCAGACTAAGTACGTCGGACAGACGGCTACGTGTGTACGCGGCTTTAGAAAGTATAGAATAACTGGTAGAATTTTCATCTTTAATAGGTTAATCCTCCCTATTAATGATAATGGAAGCTTTTGCCATGCCTGGGCCTTCTGTTTAAAGAAGGTCAGTGAGGGTGTCAAGTTATGTGATCATTGAAACCCATCACAGTGGCAAGTTAGGGTCCTACCTCTTTTGTACCTGCATCTAGAGGCAGGATAGAGGACTTATTCTAGTTAACCTTCAAATCTGAGAAGGTAGTGAATTTGTCAATAAGCAGCAATGCCGCTGTCAGGTATTCTCTCGGGTCTTTTAGAAACAGTGACAAGTCTTCAGCATAGAGTGCCAGACTTTCATCAAGGTTACCTACTCTAATTGCCTTAACCTCTGGTAACGATCTCAAGGCAACCGACAGGGGCTCCATCATGAGAGCAAATAGGAAGGGCGGCAGAAGGCAACCCTGCCTGATGCCCCTGCCCACCGAGAAGAAAGGGGACGTATTAGTGCCCAACCATATGGCCATCCTGGGGTTGCTATATAGGAGCGAGATCCATTTTCTGAAGACTGGGCTGAAACACATTTTCTCCAGAACTGTGAGCATATACTGCCAGTATATTGAATCAAACGCCTTTTCAATATCAATAGAAACTATGATTCTAGTAGGGGAGTCAAGATTAGGAAGCTACAAGTGGGTAAATAATCTTCTCAGAGTGCCCTGCCAAATTCGACAAAGTCTGGTCGGCCAGGGCGGCTGCACGTGGATGAGGGACCGAGGATAGGGGACAGATTGATGGATTACCCTCTGCTCGGGTGGGGGTATTCACCCCCCCCCCCAAATACGGGGCGCCGCCCTGCCTTGCCACAGGAAGATTAAACTCAACTTGTTAAACCTGCTATGCACTTAACAGTCTTTCAGAGGGTAGCGGCTAAACGACCTACTGAACTCTGGCATAGGCTCTAGAATATGCTTAGATCCCATCAGGTAAGATATGCAAAGAGGACAAAATTATGGACTTGAACGATGTTAAATTCCTGAATGGATGTCTTGGTCTGATGCTGTAACGAATAAGATACTTAATGCCAAATGCTGAATGTTTTGTAATGCTGATTTGTTAAATAAAAACTATTTTCTGTTAAAAAATAATAATCTTCTCAGGTTCATGTCAGTAGACTTGCCAGGCATAAAGCTTGTCTGGTCAATATCCACAAAAGAGGTAATAATTCCAGCAAGTCTATTCGCCAACACTTTCGTGAGAATTTTCAGGTCCATGTTCAGTAGGGCAATAGGCCTGTATGAGGAACATCTAGCATCGAGTCAGGGAGCATCTGTTGTTGCAAACAGTGCTCTAAAAGTGCAGTAAGTCTGGGGGCCAACTGATCTACATAGAACTTGCAATAATCTGCAGGAAATCCATCAGGCCCAGGGGCCTTGTGAGGTGGGAAGGCAAAGATGGCCGGAAACCACCTCCTTGGTAGTAATCTTGGCAACCAGAGCCAGCCGGTCTGAGTCCGACAAACTCAGGGGAACAAGACCCTCCAAGAGAGTATGTAGGGCAGTCTGGTCATATTTGGGAATAGGTGCATAGAGAGTGGAAAAAAAATCTCTAAATTCAGCCATAATAATAGAAAGGTCATTACCGAGAGCTCCATTTTTACATTTGATGACAGGAATATTCGCAATCTGGCTGTAGTCGGCTACCAACAACGATAACAGTTTACTGTTTTTATCACCCTCCAAGAATAGGGAATTAGCTCTGTGGTTGGCTTCCGTATGCGGCAGGTTATTGAAATGTAAGGAGAGCAGATGCCTGGCCTCCAACAAGGCCGAATAGGAGGAGTGAGAGGGGCTACCAGCATTGACCTCCGCACATTCCCTTCTTGTAATGAAAGAATTTCAGCATTCTGCTCCACCAGCAACATTTTTATAACAGATATATATTCCTCCCTGGCTACTGCCTTAAATGCATCTCATACGATAGGAGGGTCTGCCGATTATCCTTCCAATATGCTGTAATCGAGTCCAGTATATGAGAGGATACCTCATTATTCTGCAACCAACCAGGAGAGAGTCTCCAGCTCCTCGTCCCTTTCCCCATATGGAAGGCCAATATCATACAAATGTACTCACCGAGGCCAAGATGCAAAGAGCGGTCACTGTTGCGACTCGGCTCAGACCACCCCTGAAGGTGGCACAGAGGGTGGTTGCACCAAGAGGCACAAGCTACCTGTAGGACAGTCACTTGCTAGTAGATCAGCAGGTAGCTTGAGCAGAGCTGAAAGGTGATGTCCCGTGGGAAGGTCCAGAAGCAATGGTAGCAAGTCCGTAAGGCAAAGGCAGAATCCAGGAGACAGGCCAGGGGTCAAACACAGTCCAGATCAGAAGACAACAAGTACTAGGAACGCTGAGACAGAAGGATAATCCATGACAAGCCGGGGGTCGAACACAGGAGATAGCAGGTAAGTCCAGATGCAGGCTGAGGGTCAAACACGTTCAGAAAGCGGGAGTCCAAGGTCAAGCCAGAGGTCGGGTCAGGAGAAGATCAGCGAGGTTGATGAGGCAATCCGGGTCACAACGGGTAATATAGATCACAGGAACAGACGTGGGAAACACAGGAAGCTGAAGACAAACCAGCAGTGTGTTTGGATGACCTCACTTCCTTTATAGGTCAGCGAGGGGTCACACCCTGTGTGTGTGTGCTTGTGTGCTTTAGTTTATTCCTATTGCACACAGCTGTGCGCCAGAGCGCTTTACCCGTGCGCATCCTATGACAGTGCCCCCCAGCCCAAGCTAGCCATCAATTCCGGATGTTGCTGATGGAATGTCTTTATTAATTTGGGAGCATGAAGGTTCTTGGATGGTTCCCAGGAGTTATCTTCTGAAGTATACCCCTCCCATTTTACCAGGTATTGTATTTGTCTACCGACTTTCCTGCATCCTAGTAAAGCTTCCACTTCAAATTCATCTTCTCCATCGATCTTGATGGGTGGAGGAGGAGGCACTTCTCTTCCAAGAAAAGGACTAGGAACCAATGGCTTCAAAAGGGAGGCATGGAAAACAGGGTGTATCCTGTACGATTCAGGGAGAGCTAGTTCAAAGGCTACAGGATTTATTACCCTTTTGATTTTGAATGGTCCTATGAATCTGGGACCCAGCTTGCGTGTGGGACAAGGAAGTTTAAGATTAGTGGCAGATAGCCAGACTTCCTCGCCAATTTTAAAGGTAGGGTTCTCCTTCCTTCCTCTATCATGGTATTTCTTATAATCATCCTGGGCCTTCTGTATGGTCTCCTGGATCCTTTGGAAATTAGATTGGATGGTGGCTATCTGATCTTGGACCGCAGGAACAGTGGATTCTGGGATGGAGTTGGGGAGGAAAGAAGGGTGAAACCCACAGTTGATCCAAAAGGGAGTCTGGTTGGTAGTTGTATGAATTGAATTATTGTAGGCGAATTCTGCATATGGCAACAGGGCCGACCAATCATTTTGAGATCCTGAACAAAAGCAGCGAAGATACTGCTCAAGGGTTTGGTTTGTCTGTTCAGTTTGCCCGTTACTTTGGGGATGATATGCCGATGACAAACAGATCTTGATTTCCAGTATCTTGCAGAGTTCTCTCCAGAATCTAGAGGTGAACTGTGGACCTCTATCTGACGTGATACTGCTGGGAACCCCATGGAGCCTGACAACCTCCTTAATAAAGAGATTGGCAGTTTCCAGAGCAGAGGGGGTACCGACAATAGATAGGAAATGGGCCATCTTTGAAAGACGGTCGATTACTACCAGAATTGTGGTGAAACCTTCCGAGGGCGGTAGCTCCACAATAAAATCCATTGACACGTCTGCCCAAGGCCGGTCAGGAATGGGCAAAGGCCTTAACAGGCCCCAGGGCTTGATCTTGTGACCTTTGCTACGCTGGCACGGTACACAAGAGGCAATGTAAGTCTGGCAGTCCTGTCTCCAACCTGGCCACTAGGGATGAGCTTCGTGTTCGAGTCGAACATACGTTCGACTCGAACATCGGCTGTTCGCCCGTTTGGCGAAGTCCGAACGTTTTGGTCCGTTCGCGCCAAATTCGTGTGGCGCTCACGGCCCACAATGCACTGCGATGGCGCAGTGCATTGCTGGCTCATGATTGGCCAAGCATGCACTGTGACCCCCGCATGCTTGGCCAATCGCAGCGCCAGCAGCGAGGAGAGCCATGATTGGCCACAGGCAGGATGCCTGTGGCCAATCATAGCTCAGGCTGTGTAGTGCACGCCCCACACTATATAAGGCCGCCAGCGCGGCGGCCTTGTGTAGTGTGTTGGCGTCTGAAGCAGTTAGTGGGTGTTCTGTGTACCTTCAACACAGTACACACCGATCGTTTTCGGCCGATTTTCGATCTTGCTGTTGTGTAGTGGTTGTTGTCTGCGTGCCCTGACCGCAGTATACACCACTATATTCACCTCACCTATATAGCTAGTGATCTATCTTTTATAATAGAGCTTGCAGTCAGTAGTGTTAGGAGCTTGTGCGTGCTGTCTGCGTGCTCTGTACCCAGTACATACCGCTATATCCACCTACATAGCTCTTCTCTATTTGAGCCCACTTGCCATCTGCAGGAGTTATTGGAAGTTGTGTGTGCCTCCAGCACAGCACAGTATACATCTGTATATACCCCTTTATCTCTGGTGTTCTATAATAAAGGCATCTGCAGGAGTTAGTGGGTGTTGTGTGCCTCTAGCACAATATACACTACCCAACTGCTTTTTTACCCAACTCCCTTCAGGCCATTACCATGTCTGGAAGGCCAGCAAGGAGAGGCAGACAGGCGCGAGCCGATAAAAGAGGGCAAGCAGGCTCTGTGTCTAGAGACAACAGTGCTGGTCATGGACGCGGTGCATTGTCATCAGCACGTGGCCATGGGACACGCTTGTCCTTCTTTTCGGCAGCTGGACATGTTGAGCCGCAACATGCCAACGACTTGGTAGAGTGGATGACCAAGCCCTCTTCATCCTCCTCATCCTTTCTCACCCAGTCTCACGGTACTAGCAAAGCAGCTGCCAACGCATCGTCTTCCCTCCTCTCAATGTCATCATCAGTGACTCCTTCCCTAGACCCACCATGTCCTCCTGAGCAGTCTCCTGAACTCTTTGAGCACAGTGTTGGGTACATGCTCCAGGAGGATGCCCAGTGTTTTGTAGCCTCTGATGATGACACTCAGCTAGAGGAAGGCAGTAGCGTGAATGCAGAGAGAGGGGATGCTCAAGAAGGACAGCAATCTGGCAGTCATGTTCCACAAGCTGCAGCATACTGCCAGGTTTGCTACAGCGATGAAGAGGGAGGGGATGATGAGGGCACTGACTCCACGTGGGTGCCTGGAAGGAGGGAGGAGGAGGAGGAGGCACATGTCCAACGAGGCAGGATGCCCTCCGGGGGCCAACTTAGGGGCAGCACACCGACTGAATCACACCGTAGAGCTCCGCCTGTGCAGAGCGCTGCCTCTGCGCGTTATTCTAAAAGTTCTTTGGTGTGGGCCTTTTTTGAGATGAGTGCATCAGATCGCACCGCTGCTATTTGCAACATATGTCTCAAGCGTATCTCACGTGGCCAAAACATCAGCCGCTTGGGCACCACATGCTTGACCAGACATATGTTGACCTGCCATGCAGCTCATTGGCAAGCATACCTCAAAGACCCACACCAAAGAACAAAGCGGCCCTCTCCTTGCTCCTCATCAGCTGGCATCTCCAACCCCACTAGATCTTCAGTCCTCTCTGAAACCTGCTCTGAGAGGAATGAAGGTGTAGAATTAGGTGTGTCACAGCCAAGTGTTTCCGGGCACTCTGCTAGCAGTACACCCACGTCCGATTATAGCAGGCAAATGTCCCTGCCCCAGCTGCTGGACCGGCGAAAGAAGTTCACTCCCAGCCATCCACATGCCCAGCGGTTCAATGCTAGCTTGGCTAAATTGCTAGCACTTCAACTGCTGCCTTTTCAGTTGGTAGACTCGGCCCCCTTCCGTGAGTTTGTACAATGTGCGGTTCCTCAGTGGCAGGTCCCCAAACGCCACTTTTTCTCACGGAAGGCGATTCCGGCTCTCTACTGGCATGTGGAGGGCAATGTCCTTGCCTCGCTGGACAGGGCGGTCAGCGGTAAGGTGCATATTACCGCTGACTCATGGTCCAGCAGGCATGGACAGGGACGTTACCTGTCTTTCACGGCCCATTGGGTCACTCTTCTGGCAGCTGGGAAGGATGCAGGACAAGGTGCAGTAGTGTTGGAGGTTGTTCCACCACCACGCCTCCAAAATGCTACTATTGGTTGTGACACACCTCTCTCCTCCACCCCCTCCTCTTCTTCTTCCTCCATGGCCTCTTCCAGTGCTCTGTCCTCAGAACCAGCGGTGCTCCGTAGGCGTTCCAGAGGCTATGCAAGTACGCAGGCAAAACGATGCCATGCCGTGCTTGCGCTGGTTTGTTTGGGGGACAGGAGCCACACTGGGGCGGATGTTTTGTCAGCTCTGCAGGGGCAGGCCGAGAGGTGGTTGACGCCACGCCAGCTTAAGCCAGGAATGGTGGTTTGCGACAATGGCACCAACCTCCTCTCCGCCCTCCGACAGGGACAACTGACCCATGTGCCCTGTGTAGCTCACGTCCTTAACCTGGTGGTGCAGCGGTTCTTGGGCAGGTACCCCGGCTTACAGGATGTCCTGAAGCAGGCCAGGAAAGTCTGTGTGCATTTCCGCCGATCATTTAATGCCTGTGCTCGGCTGGCTGAGCTCCAAAAGGAGTTGAACCTGCCCAAGAACCGCCTTATATGTGACATGCCCACCAGGTGGAACTCAACGTTGGCCATGCTGCAGCGGCTGCACATGCAGCAGAGGGCCATCAATGAGTACCTGTGCGACTACGGCACCAGGACAGGGTCAGGGGAGCTCGGTTTTTTCTCACCACGCCAGTGGGGCATGATCAGGGATGCATGCACTGTCCTGTCACCGTTTGAGGAGGCCACAAGGATGGTGAGCAGTGACAGTGCATGCATCAGTGACACCGTACCTCTTGTCCACCTCTTGGAGCATACGCTGCGTGGAATAATGGACAGGGCACTTGAGGCAGAACAGAGGCAGGAAGAGGAGGACTTCCTTGCCTCTCAAGGCCCCCTTTATCCAGACAGTGTTCCTGCTGTGCCACCCATCACACAGGAAGAGCATGAGGAGGAGGAAGAGGAGGAGGAGGATGATTGTGTCAGCATGGAAGTGGAGGCTGGCACTCAGCATCAGCAGCAGCAGTCTTGTAGGGATGATTTACAGTCCCAAGAAACACGTGGACTTGTACGTGGCTGGGAGGAGGTAGCTGCGGATCATGTTGTCCTTAGTGACCCAGAGGACTCCGGACCGAATGCCTCAGCTAACCTACGCTGCATGGCCTCCCTGATCCTGCAAAGCCTGCGGAAGGATCCTCGTATTCGTCGGATCAAGGAGAGGGACCATTATTGGCTGGCCACTCTCCTTGATCCACGGTACAAGGGTAAGGTTGCCGACCTTATCTTGCCATCGCAGAGGATGAGACATCTCCGGGAGGCCTTGCAGAAAGGTCTGTGCAACGCGTTCCCAGAGACTGGGAGGTTACAAACTCCTGGTCCTGGACAACGTGTTGCTGAGGCATCGGTCAGAAGGAGCGGTGGAGAAGGTGGCCGTCTGACTGATGCTTTCAGACAATTTTTTAGTCCGCAGCCCCAAGGTATGATCGGTTCCAGCAACCATCGCCAGCGTCTGATTTACATGGTGCAGGAATACCTAGGGGCAAGGTCAGACTTGGACACCTTTCCCACCGAAAATCCTCTGGCTTACTGGGTCTTGAGGATGGATCACTGGCCAGAGCTTGCACAGTATGCAATTGAGCTACTGGCCTGTCCTGCATCCAGCGTTCTTTCGGAACGCACCTTCAGTGCTGCTGGTGGCTTTGTTACCGATCACAGGGTGCGGCTGTCTACCGAATCAGTTGATCGACTGACCTTCATCAAGATGAATCAGTCTTGCATCACCCACAGCTACCAAGCACCTGAAGCTGATGTAACCGAATAATTTTTTTTGAAATATCACATCCCTTCAAGACTGCCTATACTGATGCTGAGTGACTGTCCTGTTATGTTGATTGTCTATCCTCTTCCTCCTCCGATGATATGTTGGAAGAACATTTCTGGTTCTGGGTGATGCCATCAGCCCAATTTTTGCAATAAAACAAGAGTATATGGGAGAGGTTGCAGTGTCGTGGCACCAGCACCAGTGCCTAAGGCCCAATTTTTCTGCCCCTGTTTAACAGGGGCGTTTAATTACAATTTTTGATGCAATGCTTTGCAGCAGGGCTAATTCCTGCAATAAAACAAGAGTATATGGGAGAGGTTGCAGTGTGGTGGCACCAGCACCAGTGCCTAAGGCCCAATTTTTCTGCCCCTGTTTAACAGGGACATGTAATTACAATTCTTGATATAATATTTCACAGGAGGGCCCGTTCCTGTGCCCACCCAGAGTAACTGTGAGGACTTATAGTGTTGTGGCACCAGCACCACAATCACCAAAGGTCAATTTTTCTACCACTGTTCAACAATGGCATGTAATTACAATTCTTGATATAATCGTTCACAGCAGGGCGCTCCAGCGCCCACCAAGAGTCACTTTGAGGGCTTACAATGTTGTGGCAAAACCAACACCTTGTTCCGCCATTTCTGCAGAGCATATAGGGCAGGCCCCTACTTTCAAACATCCAACTTACAAACATCTCCTACTTGCAAACGGAAGGAGACAACAGCAAGTGAGATGAAAAAAGATGGACGACAAAACAAATTATACAGGGGTGATAACCCTTCCCTATGTTTTCCAAAAAGCTTAAAAATAGTTTTTTTGACTGGAGCTACACTTTAAAAATGTACCAGTTGAAAATTACAAACAGATTCAACTTAACACAACAAACCTACACAGTCCCTGTCTTGTTTGCACCGCCTGTATACTGCTGTTCTGAGTATATAGGGCCTGGGGGCCACACGCATTTCCTTTTTTTAATATGGGTGCGGGGTTCCCCTTAATATGCGTACAAGACCCAAAGGGGCTGGTAATGGGCAGGGAGGGCTACCCATGCCATTTTTCTCAATGATTTTCAACCATATTGCAGGAACCAGATATAACATTAAAACCGCAAGCAGCTTTAAATGACGTTATTTCCGTTAAATGTCATTTTGTGCAGGGACTGTTCTAAACACGGGAAACACGTGGCACTTCACAGGCATACTACAGACACGCCCCAGGCACCATATTTAAAGGAATATTTCACTTTTTTTTCCACTTTAATCGTCATTAAAATCAGTGCTCCCGCCAAAACGCCCGTTTTTAAAACTTTTTTTTGCATTGACCCATGTCCCCTGGGGCAGGAGCCAGGTCCCCAAACCCTTTTTAGGACAGTATCTTGCATATTAGCCGTTAAAAGTAGCACTTTTAATTTCGAACGTTTGAGTCCCATAGACTTCAATGGGGTTCTAACGTTCGTACGAATTTGGGGTCCGTTCGAAAGTTCTGGTGCGAACCGAACCGGGGGGTGTTCGGCTCATCCCTACTGGCCACCAGAAAGAACGAGAGATCAGTTCCGCTGTTTTCTGTGTCCCAAAGTGGGCGGCCAATTTGTGATCATGGCAAGTCTTTAGAACTTGAGTCCTAATCTCAAGGGGAACAAAGACCTTGTTTCGGGCACAAAACAGATTGTCACGTTTTTCCAAGGTAGATAGGACTGGGTCATTGCAATGGACTGAAGCTGTTTTGATGGCCGTAAGTAAGTCAGGCTGTGGGAGTAGAAGGAAGTTGTGAGGCGTCAAGATCGTACTAGGCTCCGTTACCTGGGAGGACTCAGGGAACATGCACGAGAGCGCATCCGCTTTGTTGTTCTTGGATCCGGGCCGGTACGAGATATGGAACTGGAATCTTGAAAAGAATAGCGCCCAACAGGCTTGACGGGCTTGACGGACAGCCTCATGTGCCATCCTTTTGGCCTGTTTCTTGGCGCTCTTGGATGTGTGGGGAGAAGGCAAGATAGCGGAGGGGGAGCCTAAATCCGGGCCCGTGTGTGGAGCTGGCCCGACTTGTTCATTCCCCGACTTAGTTGGGGCAGGCAGAATACTTTGGTGGGGGTGGGTCAGCCATGTCTCTTGACCTTTGACCTCTGGGGACAGGAGTAGCTAGGAAGAAAAGTTCTGAAAATCTGATTATTTAGCAGGAGAGAACCGGCGCTTCAGGGAAACACATCCTGTCCTGCCTGGTTCACATCCAGCCACGACCCCCCCCCCCCCCCCCCCCCCCCCCCCGGTAACCCGGTAAAAAATAATTAAGCGTCGCCTATTTTCAAGTACCAAAGTTTGGCGCCATTCCATGAGTGTGCCCGATTTTAAATAATAATAAAAAAACGCATTTGAGAAATTGCTGCACAAACACCATGTTACATAAAAAAAGAACGCCATTTTAATCCCTAGATCCCTAGGGTCTCTGCAAAGGAAAAAAAAAAAAAATCTATATATATATATATATATATATATATATATATATATATATATATATATATAAATAAAATGTTTAGGGACTTCTAAATAATTTTTTAGCAAAAATATTTGGATTTATACACATAGGAGAGATATGCCAGAATAGGCCCTGTATGAAAGCGGGTAAAATAATATACCGTAATAATAATAATAACATGAAATAATATTTTTAAATATATAATTAAAAAAAATTATAATAGCATAACATAATAATTTGAAATAATAAAAAAAAATATATATAAGAATAACAACAACATTTGTGAAAAAATAAATAATAATAACAAAATCAATACTAAAAATATAATAACATTAATATAATGAGAAAAAGCATTGTATCTAACTGGTCAGAAAAGTCTTGATCACATGCGTAGGCAGTAGTGCTGCTGCTTGTAATTGGGAATTAGAGAAAATTAAACTTTTTTTTACATTTTAAGTATAGGCTTGCTTTAAATTGCCTGTCTCAGTAGTGAAGAATCTGCAACGATTGATAAAAATCTCTGCATCCTGTGTATATTCATCACCTAGGTGTCTGATCCCCCAAAAAAACCCAAATAAAATAAATTAAAAAAAAGTGACCGATCCCAGCAAAAATGAAGCTTTAGTTGAAGTACAGTGATGACGTCACACACACACACACACACACACAGATCAGAGTTGTTACCTTGAACAATTGAACCCCGATACAGGCGAACATGAACTGGAGAAGGGTGGTGACTATCATGATGTTACCGATCGTTCGGATGGCAACAAACACGCACTGGACCACATGCTGAGGAGACACCCAGAAATATTTTATTAAAGCAAGGAAGATTGAAGTAAATATTCACACTTTTTTTTTTTCAGTGAATATTTTCAATAGTAAATCAGCCTTATAAGTCAGTCATCCTTCTGCTCTATAGTGCTCTATGACAGTAATTCACCTTCAGCCCCTTGGCTCTGTTGATGGCTCTCAGTGGACGCAGCACTCTCAGCACACGCAGAATCTTCACCACAGAGATGGCGCTGGAGCTGCAATACAAACACAACGAGCGTCAGGTCACAGCGAATGACTCTAAAATGGGGTGGGGAGGGAGTTGGGGCATATACCCCAAACTCTGTACTATGGGCTGACTGTCCCTGGCCCCGCCCCTTTCATCACAACTGGGACAAAGATGGGGATGGTGGGGGGAGAAGGGGCGTGTGCCCCAGACTCAGTGCCATAGGATGACTGTCCCTGGCCCTGCCCCTTTCATCACAACTGGGACAAGAATGGGGATCGGGGTGGGAGAAGGGGCATGTGCCCCAGACTCAGTGCCATGGGCTGAGTGTCCCTGGCTCCGCCAATCTCAGCACAACTGGGACAAGAATGGGGGTGGGGGGAGTTGGGGCATGTGCCCCAGACTCAGTGCCATGGGCTGACTATCCCTGGCTCCACCCATTTCAGCAAAACTGGGGCAAGAATGGGGGTGGGGGAGAAGTAGCATGTGCCCCAGACTCAGTGTCATGGGCTGACTGTCCCTGGCCCTGCCCCTTATATCACAACTGGAACAAGAATGGGGAGGGCGCCGGAGAAGGGGCATGTGCCACAGACTCAGTGCTATGGGCTGACTATCCCTGGCTCCGCCCATTTCAGCATAGCTGGGACAAGAATGGGGGTGGGGGGAGAAGGGGCATGTGCCCCAAGACTCAGTGCCATGGGCTGACTGGCCCTGGCCCTTATATCACAACTGGGACAAGAATGGGGATGGGGTGGGAGAAGGGGCATGTGCCCCAGAAGCAGTGCCAGGGGCTGACTGTCTCTGGCCCCGCCCATTTCAGCACAACTGGGACAAGAATGGGGGTGGGGGGAGAAGGGGCATGTGCCCCAGACTCAGTGCCATTGGCTGACTCTTCCTGGTTCCACCAATTTCATCACAACTGGGACAAAAATGGGGATGGGGAGGAGAAGGGGCATGTGCCCCAGACTCAGTGCCATGAGCTGAATGTCCCTGGCCCCGTCCTTTCATCACAACTGAGACAAGAATGGGGAATAGGGGAGAAGGGGAATGCGCCCCAAACTCAGTGCCAGGAGTTGAATATCCCTGGCTCTGCCCATTTCAGCACAACTGGGACAAGAATGGGGATGGGGTGGGAGAAGGGGCATGTGCCCCAGACGCAGTGCCAGGGGCTGACTGTCTCTGGCCGCGCCCATTTCAGCACAACTGGAACAAGAATGGGGGTGGGGAAGAAGGGGCATGATCCCCAGACTCAGTGCCATTGGCTGACTCTTCCTGGTTTCACCAATTTCATCACAACTGGGACAAAAATGGGGATGGGGAGGAGAAGGGGCAAGTGCCCCAGACTCAGTGCCATGAGCTGAATGTCCCTGGTCCCGCCCTTTCATCACAACTGAGACAAGAATGGGGAATAGGGGAGAAGGGGAATGCGCCCCAAACTCAGTGCCAGGAGCTGAATATCCCTGGCTCTGCCCATTTCAGCACAACTGGGACAAGGATGGGGATGGGGGGAGAAGGGGCATGTGCGGCTTTATTCTTTTTCCCTGCCGTGTTCCCCTCCATTCGATATCTGAACATCTTCTTTTAGTTTTTGTTATTTATAAGACCTGGAATGTTCTGTTCCTGATATACATTGCCCCACGGAGGGAGGCCGAGGGAAGGAACAATCGTCCTGACTCACTGTATCCCGAAGGAGATGAGAGACACGCTGACCACTAGGAGATCCAGGAGGTTGAACCAGTTCCTGCAAAAAGATCCTTTGTGCAAGAAAGCGCCATACGCCATCATCTAATAAAAAAGAGACGAAACGCAAAGGTGGGGGCAAGGAGAGACGTCAAACACCAAAGATAGGAACAAGGAGAGCAAATATATACATTGTAACATTGCATTGTGATAGAATAAACAGGAGATCATTTATTTCCTATATAAGTACGATTTTGATTGCTCAGTTTAAATCCTCCCTCTGTGCCCTTCCTAGCTTCCTGGCATGCTTTCAGGAAGCTATCTATGTACAGCATAATTAATAATAAATAATAATAAAACATTTTTATTATTATTGTTATTTACTATTATTAATATGTTACGTTCCCTTCGTTTAGATGCGGCATTCGTTATTTTGGATAATTCGTATTGTTTTCAGGAAGCTACGTATGTACAGCATAATTAATAATAATTAATAATAAAAATAATAATAATAATACAAAGTTTTTATTATTATTATTATTGTTATTTATTATTATTAATGTGTTACGTTCCCTTCATTTAGATGCAGCATTTGTTATTTCGGATAATTCGTAACTGTTACATTCACTAACAGCCAAATTTGAAAGGAATTTCCGATAATTTAATAGTTAGTAATAGTTAAAGCGGTGTTCCGCTTAAAAAAAAAAAAAGTAATTAAAAGTCAGCAGCTACAAATACTGCAGTTGCTGACTAGGGTTGAGCCAAACAACCCCCCCCCCGGTTCGGTTTGCATCAGAACTTTCGAAGGGACCGAAAATTCGTGCGAACTTTAGAACCCCATTGAAGTCTAAGGGACTCGAACGTTTGAAATAAAAAGTGCTAATTTTAATGGCTAATATGCAAGATATTGTCCTAAAAAGGGTTTGGGGACCTGGCAACTGCCCCAGGGGACATGGGTCAATGGCTAAATTTCTTTTTTAAATGACCGCTTTTTCAGGAGCACTGATTTTAATGCCGATTAAAGTGAAAAAAAAAAGTGAAATATTCCTTTAAATATCGTGCCTGGGGGTGTCTATAGTATGCCTGTGAATTGGCACATGTTTCCCGTGTTTAGAACAGTCCCTGCACAAAATGACATTTAACGGAAAAAAAAAGTAATTTAAAACTGCTTGCGGTTTTAATGTAATATCTGGTTCCGGCAATACGGATGAAAATCATTGAGAAAAATGGCATGAGTAGCCCCCGCCCATTACCAGCCCCTTTGGGTCTTGTACGGATATTAAGGGGAACCTCGTACCCAAATTAAAAAAAGGAAAAGCGTGGGGCCCCCAGGCCCTATATACTCAGAACAGCAGTATACAAGCGGTGCAAACAAGACAGGGACTGTGTAGGTTTGTTGTGTTATGTAGAATCTGTTTGCAATTTTGAACTGTTACATTTTAAAAGTATAGCTCCAGTCAAAAAATCTATTTTTAACATTTTTGGAAAACTTTAAATAATTTTTTGGGGTGTCCGTCTTTTTTCATCTCACTTCCTGTTGTCTCCTTCCGTTTGCAAGTAGGAGACGTTTGTAAGTTGGATTTTTGAAAGTAGGGGCCTGCCCTATATGCTCTGCAGAAATTGGGGCCTAAGGTGTTGGTGTTGCCACAACACCGTAAACCCTCAAAGTGACACTTGGTGGGCGCTGGAGCGCCCTCATGTGAACGATTATATCAAGAATTGTAATTACATGCCATTGTTGAACAGTGGTAGAAAAACTGGACCTTTGGTGGTTGTGGTGGTGGTGCCGTTGCCACAACACTATAAGTCCTCACAGTTACTCTCGGTGGGCGCAGGAACGGGCCCTGCTGTGAAATATTATATCAATTACATGCCTTAGGCACTGGTGCTGGTGCCACGACACTGCAACTGCTCCCATATACACTAGTTGGAGTGCAGGAATGAGCCCTGCTGCAAAGCATTGCATCAAAAATTGTATGCCCTTGTTAAACAGGGGCTGAAAAATTGGCCTTAGGCACTGCTGCTGGTGCCACGACACTGCAACCTCTCCCATATACTTTATTTGTAGTGCAAGAATGAGCCCTGCTGCAAAGTATTGCGCTCTAATTACACGCCCCTGTTAAACAGAGGCTGAAAAATTGGGCTGGTGGCATCACCCAGAACCAAAAATGTTCTTCCAAGATATCAGAAGGATCATTGAGGAGGAAGAGGATAGTCATTCAACATAACAGGACAGTCACACTCAGCATCAGCATAGGCAGTCTTGAAGGGATGTGACATTTAAAAAAAAAATTATTTGGTTACATCAGCTTCAGGTGCTTGGTAGCTGGTGGTGATCCAAGACTGATTCATCTTTATGAAGGTCAGTCGATTAACCGAGTTGGTGGACAGGCGCACCCTGTCATCTGTTACAAAGCCACCAGCAGCTTTGTAACGCTGGATGCAGGACAGGCCAGTAGCTCAATTGCATACTGTGCAAGCTCTGGCCAGTGATCCATCCTCAAGACCCAGAAAGCCAGAGGATTTTCGGTGGGAAAGGTGTCCAAGTCTGACCTTTCCCCTAGGTATTCCTGCACCATGTAAATCAGATGCTGGCGATGGTTGCTGGAACTGATTATACCCTGGGGCTGCGGACTAAAAAATTGTCTGAACGCATCGGTCAGATGGCCACCTTCTCCACGGCTCCTTCTGTGACTGACCGAAGCCTCAGCAAAACGTTGTCCAGGACCAGGAGTTTGTAACCTCCCAGTCTCTGGGAACGCGTTGCACAGACCTTTCTGCAAGGCCTCCTGGAGAGGTCTCATCCTCTGCTCCCTCTGCGACGGCAAGATAAGGATCTTACCCTTGTACCGTGGATCAAGGAGAGTGGCCAGCCAGTAATGGTCCCTCTCCTTGATCCGAAGAATACGAGGATCCTTCCGCAGGCTTTGCAGGATCAGGGAGGCCATGCAGCGTAGTTTAGCTGAGGCATTCGGTCTGGAGTCCTCTGGGTCACTAAGGACAACATGATCCGCAGCCACCTCCTCCCAGCCACGTACAAGTCCACGTGTTTCTTGGGACTGTAAATCATCCCTATAAGACTGCTGCTGCTGATGCTGAGTGCCAGGCTCCACCTCCATGCTGACACAAGCCTCCTCCTCCTTCTCGTCCTCTTCCTGTGTGATGGGTGGCACAGCAGGAACACTGTCTGTATAAAGGGGGCCTTGAGAGGCAAGGAAGTCCTCCTCTTCCTGCCTCTGTTCTGCCTCATGTGCCCTTTCCATTATTCCATGCAGCGTATGCTCCAACAGGTGGACAAGAGGTACAGTGTCAATAAAGCTTGCAATGTCACTGTTCACCATCCGCATGGCCTCCTCAAATGGTGACAGGACAGTGCATGCATCCCTGATCATGCCCCTCTGGCGTGGTGAGAAAAAACTGAGCTCCCCTGACCCTGTCCTGGTGCCGTAGTCGCACAGGTACTCATTGATGGCCAACATTGAGTTCCACCTGGTGGGCATGTCACATATAAGCGGTTCTTGGGCCGATTCAACATAACATCCCTGTCCATGCCTGCTGGACCATGAGTCAGCGGTAATATGCACCTTAGTGCTGAATGCCCTGTCCAGCGAGGCAAGGACAGCGAGGCAAGGACATTGCCTTCTGCATGCCGGTAGAGAGCCGGAATCACCTTCCGTGAGAAAAAGTGGCATTTGGGGACCTGCCACTGAGGAACCGCACATTGCACAAACTCAGGGGGCCAAGTCTACCAACTGAAAAGGCAGCAGTTGAAGTGCTAGAAATTTAGCCAAGCTAGCATTCAACCGCTGTGCGGCATGTGGATGGCTGGGAGTGAACTTCTTTCGACGGTCCAGCAGCTGGGGCAGGGACATTTTCCTGCTACAATCAGACGTGGGTGTACTGCTAGCAGAATGTCCACAAGTACTTGGCTGTGACACACCTAATTCTACACCTTCATTCCTCTCAGTGCAGGTTTCAGAGAGGACTGAAGGTCTAGTGGGGTTGGAGATCCCAGCTGATGAGGAGCAATGAGAGGTCTGCTTTGTTCTTTGGTGTGGGTCTTTAAGATACGCTTGCCAACGAGCTGCATGGCAGGTCAACATATGTCTGGTCAAGCATGTGGTGCCCAAGCGGCTGATGTTTTGGCCATGCGAGATACGCTTGAGACATATGTTGCAAATAGCAGCGGTGGGATTTGATGCACTCGTCTCAAAAAAGGCCCACACCAAAGAACTTTTGGAATAACGTGCAGAGGCATTCTGCCTCGAAGATGTGCCTCCTCCTCCTCTCTCCTATCAGGCACCTACGTGGAGTCAGTGACCTCATCATCCCCTCCCTCTTCATCACTGGAGCAAACTTGGCAGTATGCTGCAGCTGCTGGAACATGACTGCCAGATTGCTGTCCTTCTTGAGCATCCCCTCTCTCTGCGCTCACACTACTGCCTTCCTCTAGCTGGGCATCATCATCAGAGCCTTCAAAACGCTGGGCATCCTCCTGGAGCATGTACCCAACACATTGCTCAAACAGTTCGGGGGACTCCTCAGGAGGACATGGTGGATCTAGGGAAGGAGTGACTGATGACATTGAGACGAGGGAAGAGGACGCGTTGGCAGCTGCTTTGCTAGTACCCTGAGCCTGGGTAAGAGAGGATGAGGAGGATGAAGAGGGCTTGGTCATCCACTCTACCAAGTCTTCGGCATGATGCGGCTCAACTTGTCCAGCTGCCAAAAATAAGGACAAGCGTGTCCCATGGTCACGTGCTGATGATGATGCATTGCGTCCACGACCAGCACTGTTGTCTCTAGACACAGAGGCTGCTTGCCCTCTTTTATTGGCTTGTGACTGTCTGCCTCTCCTTGTTGGCCTTCCAGACATAGTAATGGCCTGCAGGGAGATGGGAAAACCAGCAATTGGGTAGTGTATATTGTGCTGTAGGCACACAACGCCCACTAACTCCTCCAGATGCCTGTATTAGAGAACACCAGTAATAAAGGGTAGATACAGGTGTATACTGTGCAGTGCTGTAGGTACACAACACCCACTAACTCCTGCAGATGCCTGTATGAAAGAACACCAGCAATAAAGGGTAGATACAGGTGTATACTGTGCTGGAGGCACACAACACACACTAAGGCCGCGTACACAGGGGCGGATTGTCTGCCCAACTAAGTTCGGCAGACAATCCGACAGACAGTCCGTTCAAAATTTGCATGAACGGACTTGACCACACACGATGAGCAGACAGTCCGCTGAAAGCGTGCATGATGACGTGTACAGCACGTACGACGGGACTAGAAAAACGACGTCCTATACACTGCAATGCAACCTTCGGCCGTGTAAACCCTTCCTGAGCATGCGCCATACTTAGTCCGTCCAACTTGCCTACACACGAGCGGACTGCGGAAGTTTGGACGGACAAAACCAAGTTTGAACGGACTGTCTTACGGAAATTCCGTAAGACTTTGTTCGTCAGACTGTCCGCTGAAAAAGTCCGCTGAAGCCCACACACGAGCGGATTGTCCGCTGAAACACTGTTCAGCGGACTAAGTTGGACAGACAATCTGCCCGTGTGTACGCGGCCTAACTCCTGCAGATGCCTGTATGAGAGAATACCAGCAATAAAGGGTAGATACAGGTGTATACTGTGCTGTGCTGGAGGCACACAACACCCACTAACTCCTGCAAATGCCTGTATGAGAGAACACTAGCAATAAAGGATAGATACAGGTGTATACTGTGCTGTGCTGTAGGCACACAACACCCACTAACTCCTGCAGATGCCTATATGAGAGAACACCAGCAAAAAAAAGGGTAGATACAGGTGTATACTGTGCTGGAGGCACACAACACCCACTAACTCCTGCAGATGCCTGTATGAGAGAACACCAGCAATAAAGGGTAGATACAGGTGTATACTATGCTGGAGGCACGCAACACCCACTAACTCCTGCAGATGCCTGAGAAAAGAACACACTGTCCCTGTCTATCTAGCTCTTTCCATGCACGCCAGAACACACTACACAAGGCTGCCGCACTGGCGGCCTTAGATAGTGTGGGGTGTGTACTAAACCCCCCTGAGCTATAATTGGCCACCGGCATCCTGCCTGTGGCCAATTATTGCTCTCTTCGCTGCCGGTGCTGTGATTGACCAAGCATGTGGGGTCACAGTGCATGCTTGGCCAATCATGAGCCAGCAATGCACTGCGATGGCGCACCACATTGTGGGCCGTGAGCTCCACGCGAATTTGGCGCGAACAGCCCATAACGTTCGATATTCGCCGAACGTGCGAACAGCCGATGTTTGAGTCAAACATACGTTTGAATCGAACACAAAGCTCATCCCTATTGCTGACTTTTAATAATGGGACACTAACCTGTCCCAGGCTCCAGCGATGCGGGGGGATCGAAGCAATCAATTTTATTTGGGTACCGCGTTGCATGACATTTGTCAGTTAAAGTAACCAAGTGCCATATCACAAAAAAATGGCCTGGTCATGAAGGGGGGGGGGGTAAATCTTCTGGAGGTCAAATGTAGCAGAATACTTATTGGCCTAAATTTCTAACAAAATTTTAAAAAATTTTACATTTAGTTATTTTTTTTTATTTCAGCAGAAAGTCAAAAATATTGTTTTTTTTTTTTGTTTTTTTTATTGTCTAAATCTTTCTGTTTATTGGGAAATCTTCTGGAGGTCAAATATAGCAGAATACTTATTGGCCTAAATTTCTAAAGAAATAAGATTTTTTACATTTAGTTATTTTTTGTTTTTTTAGCAGAAAGTAAAAAAAATATATATATTTTTTTATTGTCTGTTTCTTTTTGTTTATTGGGCAAAAAATAAAAAAAGGAACACAGTGGTGATCAAATACCACAAAGAAAGCTCTATTTGTGGGGGAAAAAAGCATGTCAATTTTATTAGGGTACAACGTTGCATGACATTTGTCAGTTAAAGTAACGCATTGCAAAAAATTGCCTGGTCATGAGGGGGGGGGGGGGGGGGTAAACCTTCTGGAGGTCAAATGGTTAAAAAAAAATATAAATTATTTATGTTTGAAATCCCTTTAAAACCCCAAAACCCCTTCTTTTTTTTGCGGTCTGTGTCTATTGAGATTTTTTCCCACTTCCTCTCCTGAGACATAAACAGGAAGTCAGGTGAGATTTCTCCAAACAAAGGGAAACCTCCATTCCTGGTCTGGTGACATCTCCATAGTTTGGATTAGCTATAGTCCCAGTAAAAATGAGAGCTGGGGGGTAAGTGCCTAACTAGTGCTAGGCTTTGATATTAGAAAGCCCAGCAGGCATTGCACACATTGTAGCATGAAAGCTGGTCTGTATGAAAGATTTATTTGTAAGATTATGGATTTTATACCATCAAATTTATTATACAAGAAACTCACAAAAACATTTTTTAACACACATGCTCAAAATCCACCATAGTCTGCCTTATATCCATATCCGAACCCCCCCCCCCCCCCCAAAATGTAATATATTGCGACTTACAGTCCTTAGATTATGGTCCTTTTTCTTTTTTTTGCACCCAGTGATCCTGCCAATAACATACTTCCTGTCCTAGGGTGACACCGCTCACTCCTCCACTGTATCCATGGTTGTCCCCCAGGTCTGAACTTCGAACCTTTGGTCAGTTTCCAAAAATATTTTTTTATATGGAATTATGCTATGGTGAGCCTTCTTTCCATTTCCCTGGGATCCCGAGTACTGCCTTTCTGCTTCACGTGCTGCTGTTCACGGTCCTGGCCTGTTTTATTCAATAAGGGAGCCCTACTGTGATCATGGTCTGAGGAGGTGCTGTGGAGATTGACTATGGGCATGAAATCACTTGCCTTTTGGTAAGCGCATATTTTGTGTGATGGTGGTCACGATCCTTGGTGTTTTTCGGTTGCATAGAAGATTGGACACTTTTTTTATTTATTATTTTTTATTTTTACATCATTATTACACTCATTATTACCACAATTTTTTTTATTATTATCACTAATATATATACCAATATCATTTATTGGTTTTTTGTTATCACTTCACTGGGATTTTTCCGAATTTCATTATTAACACTTGTTATTTATAACTCTTTTTATAAATTATGTTATGTTTGATTTATTAGAGGAGTATATACATTTTCTCACTATTATTGCAATCAATTAATTAATCACTGATAGGTGTTTATATTTAATTTATTTATAGTATTTATGTATGTGCGCAGCTTTTTCCTTTTGTTATCTTTTAAGACAGAGCAGTAACTAGACTAATATACTGTATATGATATGAATATACTGTATATATATATATATGGAAAGAGATTTTTGACTCTTATTACCTTAAGGAGGATCTCTACGGTGAAGATAGAGGTGAATGCATAATCAAAATAGCCCAAAATCTGCAAGAAAGAGAAATATACAAAAAGCTAACCAGACCTTCAAACTGATGCCAGGGTTCCTCATTTTTTTATGATTACAGATCCCAATGGATTGCCCCCAATTTGTCCCTTATACCCTCTTCATCAGACGGTCATCATCATTGCCATTCCAATTACAGACCCCAATGGATTGCCCAACTTGCCCCTTATACCCTCTTCATCAGACGGTCATCATCATTGCCATTTCAATTACAAACCCCAATGGATTGCCCCCAATCTGTCCCTCATACCCTCTTCATCAGATGGTCATCATCATTGCCATTCCAATTACAGAACCCAATGGATTGCCCAACTTGCCCCTTATACCCTCTTCATCAGACTGTCATCATCATCATCACCATCCCAAATACAGACACCCAATAGATTGCCTAAATTGCCCCTATACTAGCCTATCTCAACCTTTTCAACATAGAGGAACCCTTGAAATAACTTTTTGGTCTTGGGGGGACCCCTGTTGAAAATTGCTGTATCTACAGCTCATGATACATTAGTGTGATGGTCAGTGGGAAGAATGCTCCTTACACTTGTGATCATTGGGAAGAATTTCCACCTTACAAATAGTTTAAAGGGTGAATGGTGTCAATGGGAACTTATCTGAGAGGCAGGATTTGCTCATTGCTCAAGGAACCCCTAGCAACCTCTGGAGGAACCCCTAGAAACATTTGGAGAAACCCTAGATTTCCATGGAACCCTGGTTGAGAAACCCTGCCTTATACCCTCTAAAAACAACCTATCATCATCATTAACATAACCAGCCCAATATCAGACCTACAATGGATTGCCCAAGCTGTCCCTATAACCTCTTCAGTAGACTGTCGCCATCATTGCCATTCCAATTACAGACCCTCAATTGACTGCCCAACTTTCCTCTAGACCCTCTTCATCAGACTGTCATCATCATCAGTCCAATTACAGACCCCAATCGATTGCCCAACTTGCCCCTTATACCCTCTTCATCAGACTGTCATCATCACTAGCCCAAATACAGACCCCCAATTGATTGCCCAACTTTCCCCTTATACCCTCTTCATCAGACTGTCATCATCACTGCCATTCTAATTACAGAACCCAATAAATTGGCCAACTTGCCCCTTATACCCTCTTCATCAGACTTTCATCATCATTGCCTTTCTAATTACAGACCCCAACAGATTGCCCAACTTGACCCTACACCCTCTTCATCAGACTATCGTCATCATTGCCATTCAGATGACAGACCACAATAGCTTGCCCAACTTCCCCCTATATCCTCTTCATTAGACGGTCTTCATCATCATCACCAGTCCAATTACAGACCCCCAATGGATTGCCCAACTTGCCCCTATGCCCTCTTCATTATTAGACTGTCATCATCATCATCATCATCACTAGTCCTATAAGGTATCAGTATGACATCATAACGGTATAATGGTTTAAATGGTCATAATGGTTTTACATTACAGCCAAGAACAGACCGCTGAAAGAAAATCATAAGGATTTAATCATGTTTTCTTGTATAATCCATAAATACCCAATCAGTCCCACACCTCTATCATTCGGTACCCACACCCAAAGGGTATGAGTGCATTTGGTTAAAGCAGACTTCCATGACAAAGAAGTTGTCTTCTTTTTTGCCAGCCCCCCCACAACACAAATTCCTTTAAAAAGCTATTTGTAAACAAACCAACAACTTGCCTCCATCTCCAAAGCTTCTGGGAAATGTACTTCAGCCCACTGCAAGAGTGCAATCCCAAGTGATTTCAAGATCGTAGATCAGCCAGAAGGCGCAATGACATCACCCCAACGTTCCATTTGCCATGGAAGTTTCGCTTTAGGAACCCTCTGATCTAGTTGGTATCACCAAACTGATACTCACGTGGTTTCGGAAGGAATGGGCACGAATCGGATCCTCTGCTGCAAGAGAGATGCTGCTCAGGATAATGAAGACCAGGATGAGGTTAGTGAAGATGTGATGATGTATCAAACGATGGCACCCAACTCGGAGGCTGAAACAAAGACAAACACAACACACATATACAATCTGGACCAGAGAAAGTTTGGAAGAGTTTTAGGGCTGGTGAGTACTTGTATTGTTATTTACAGCTTTGGAACCATTCTTGGTTGTCATGTCAAGAACTGCCCCAAGTCACCTCAGCATGAGATGAAGGTCACAACAGCAAAATATTACTGCTCTGTATAAGGGAGGTCCAGTGTGTTCCAATAGAAGAACACCAGTGCATGCAAATGTTTCTGAGTATAAAGTTACTGCCAGATGTGTATTAGCAGGCAGTGCACGCTTGGCACTGGTATTGGTGCCAAGCAGGCTACTTAAGCTTGAATGTGACATGGATGGATTGATGAGTGGTCTTCAGCCAGTTCTGACTTTACCTGTGACCTGACCTGTTACGTCTGTCTTCCCGCGTACAACCCAGCTTTCCTTTGACCCCTCTCTGGAATCTTGCCTGCCCGTTGTGACCTCGGCCTGTATTTTGGGGTCTGCATCCTACCTTCTTATTCAGTACCTCACTGCCCAGCTTTTAACTGAACAGCTTTAAGCTTTGGCCTATATCCTGATACTGCCTGTGGCATATATTCCTGTACCTTCATTGTCTGGCTGTTGCTAACCTGGCCTGTATCCTGACACCACCTCTACCTTATGTTCCTGTATCTCTCTGTCTGTCTGCTGCTAACCCTGGCCTGTATCCTGACACCACCTCTGCCTTATGTTCCTGTACCTTCGCTGTCTGTTTGTTGCTAACCCTGACCTGTATCCCAACACCACCTCTGCCTTATGTTCCTGTACCTTGCAGTTTGGCTGCTCCTAACCTTGGTCTGTGTCCTGACACTGCCTCTGCCCTATTTTCCTGTACCTCTCTGTCTGGCTGTTGCTAACCTTGGCCTGTATCCTGATGCTGTCCTACCTTCTGACTTGGTACTTCGCTGCACAGCTGTTGACAACCTTTGGCTTGTGTCCTGGCTTTGTTCCTGTCTATTGATATGGGTGCTACCATGTTTCCGCCTCTGGTCCTTACCTAGTGGTCCACAGTCATCTGGCCTCACAGCCAACAGCTGCCACTATCTGCAATGTCTGCAATTATGCCACTCTGGGTCCTCAAATTTCTTGTCACCGCTACCAGAGGAGGTATGGACAAGAGGTGCAAGCTATTCAGCTTTATCCCCGCCCACCAGGTATGTGACAGTCTGTAAACATCTACAGACCTGTAACTAGCTGCTTTATATAGACACAAAGAAAATATTGCATTGCTCCAAGTCCCAAACACATTCCTCCAGTCCCCATTGTACTGGGTGCTGGCCTTAGGAGCTCATCCCGTTCAGCACATATGGCAAAAATGAAGAACAAAGCTGAACTTTCAAAGTCTCATCATGAAGTTTAATCAAAGCAGTTGGTTTCCAATATAGTCCCTGCCTAAGGCTACACACACTGATGCGTTTCACCTCGACTGGGCTCATTTGTAAAGCAGCAAAAACTCTCTGCTAAGGAAGCAAATCTCCAAATGGCCAACTATGACATTCTTGGCTTTAATGGCTACCCAACTTTCCTAGAGGAAGTACAAAAGGAACATCCTCCACATCAGTGAGATATAAAAGCTAGATTACCACTATGATGCAAGACTGCACACCGAAAAGACTGCATAAATAACAAATCAAGGTACAATATATTTTTGTTTTATCTTTGTATTTAGATACACTTTAAAAGACATTGGATGTCAGGATCTGGGTCTAAACCTGTGACCTCTGCTATGTCTGGTGATGTCTCTTCTTGCAGAGACACCTAGGATGCTGGAAAGCTCTCTGGACAATTCCTTCAATGATCTTGCCTTGAACCTTATTTCTCTTGAGCCTTGACCCCCTTGCTCCCCCTATTAACTTCCTATTTTAGCCATGCCTTTGCACTTCCTGTTTGCCAGATTATTGTGCTCTCTCCAGCCAATATCTTGCTCGTTACTCTTGCTGCAATCCGTATCTTTGCTACCATTCATTACTGATCTTTGGCTTGTTCCTTGACTACTCCTCTGCTTGATCCCAACCTGCAACCCCTTGTTACCAGCCTTTGGCTTGTTTACTTACTATGCTTCTGCTTGATCCCCATCTGCTATATCTGCTACTGGACCCTAATGTCACGATAAGGGGTCAGGCTCGAAGACCAATTTCTATAGCAGTTGCAGGACTACCACAAACCAGCAGGATAGGTGCACAGGCAGTCACCCTTGCAGATGACGCTGGCTCACCTGAGGTGAGGAGTCTAAGTACTAACCGGTGTTCACCAGAGCTTCTAATGGTGGATATGGATTTTGCTGCGTGTTAGTACCAGGTTGAGGTTCTCAGGATCGCCCCCCCCAGGATGTGAGCAATCCGGGGTCCAGTAGCAGATAAGCAGGTTAGGACAAAACAAAAGCGTGGTGAGTAAACAAGCCAAAAGGTCGGTAACAAGTAGTTGCTGGTTAGGATCAGGCAGAAGCATAGCCGAGGAACAAGCCAAGGGTCGATAACGAGCAGTAGGAAATATTGGGGGAAGCAGGGAAGACAGGAGCAAGATACTGGATGGAGATAGCACGATATTCTGGCAAAGAGGAAGTGCAGGGACATGGCTTATATCAGGAATTTCATGGGAGGAGCAAAGAGCTCAAGGTTCAGCAGAAATCAAGGCACAAGGCAGGGTTATCCAACGGATCCGACAAGGCACTGTCCAGCATCTCAGATAGCTCAGTGAGAAGACTTATCGCCAGACACAGCTGAGGTCCCAGGTTCAAGTCTAGGTCCTAACACCTAACTTGCTTACCTCCTGGTGGGATGATCCTGAGAACTGTGACCTGTTACTAACATGTAGCTTGTATTTTGAATCACCTCTGCCTTATTTTCCAGTACCTTGCTGTCTGGCTGTTGCTAACCCTGGCCTGTATCCTGACACTACCTTTGCCTTATGTTCCAGTACCTTCGCTGGCTGGCTGATAACCTTTTCCTGTATCCTGAAACCCCCTCTTCCTTTTGTTCCTATACCTCGCTGTCCAGCTGTTGCTAACCTTGGCCTGTATCCTGACCCCACCTCTGCCTTATGTTTGTGTGCTCTCACTGTCTGGCTGTTGCTAACCTTGGCCTGTATCCTGACACTGCCTCTGTGTTATGTTCCAGTACCTCGCTGTCCGGCTGTTGCTAACCTTGTCCTGTATCCTGACACCACCTCTTCCTTATGTTCCTGTGCTTAGACTCCGCATCTTGGGTGAGGTCGCATCATCTGCCAGGGTAACTTGCTGCTGCACTTATGAAGCTGGTTGGTGGGAGCCTCTCTACTGCTATAGCTACTGGTCTCTGAGCCTGATTCCTGACTGTGACATTGGATTAGCATGACAGAAAGCATTTCCAGAAAAGGGGTCAATCATGGCAGTTAATGTATGTCTCTTATTAGAGGTTTTCAGAGGTAGGGTAATATGAAGCCACATATAAATACTGTAGAGAAAACTTGCTAATAAATCAGCATTAGAAAATCTATTCTTGGGGGCTTTCTATGCAGCTCTGGGCCATGACATTGCAGATAAGTATTTAAAGCTGAAGTCTAGGAAAACAGCTAAATACACAGATAAAATGCATATATCAGAGCTGTGCCTGCTAAAGAATTTGCAACCCTGTCTATCTAGAACTACACAGCCCTGTCACACAGTACAGCCAGGTGCCCTGACCTTACCTTATTGATGTTAAGCAATTCAGCTTAGTCACCCAACTTCTTCCCCCCTGCGATTGGACAGTAAACCTTCCCAGTACCCTCCCTTTTATAGGGGACCAGGGTGCTTGCCATTGAAAAAAGGTAAAATTCGCTAAGGAGGCTTAAAGACTTAAATAAGGACCCAAAATATGCATTCATAAAGGACATCATGGACCCACCACCAGCACACGACTGGACAGTGAAAGGAGAAGAAGCACAGTAATAAGTTTGTCTTTCTGTCACTCTTTCCTCTTGTCAGTATGCTTCTTGCCAGCTCATTAACTAATTGGCTCCTTGTACTGCTTCTTCATCATTACTATCAATATTCCCATTACACAGGTTCCTGGAATAGGTTGAAAAATAATGGGAGCTGCAGCAACAATCAGCTGGAGGCTGGAACCATGCACAGAACAATACACATGCAGAGATCTTCAGACAGGGCACACGTTGTCATCTTCACCCTGATCACTAGATGACCTTGTCCCGGCATTGGCTACAGTCTAAACGTTTTTTTGTTATTGAAGAGAGACCAAGCAGGACCCCTTTGTCAGGCATTTGATAATCACATGCCTGATGAAGGGGTCATGCGCGGCTCTGAAACTTTGCACTGCTTAGCTGTGATGTTATCTGTCATCAATCAGAAAAATGTTTGGGCTCTCCAGTGTCAGGACAAGGTCACCTAGTGCTCAAGGTGAAGAAGACAAAGTGCGCCCACCCCCCACAATGTGTGAGCATCATGTCTCAACAGAAATTCCCTCCCTTCCCCCCCCCCCCCCCCCCACAAAAAAAAATCCAGTATTGATCTGCACACTCTCCTCAATGCACCCCCCCCCCCCCCCATCTAACAAAAATTCCCTCTACAAGACAATATTTTACCCAGATAGAAATACAAAGATATATGAGCACCTACAAATTGGGCTTCTGACAAGGAAGGAGCTGAAAGGGAGACATAAAAAAGTAATTTACTGCACTGTCGTTCAGTGCTTCTTTTGACAATAAGAGACAAATATTGCTACATTAGTCAAAAGACCAGCAGTTAAGTTGTCACTGCTCTTCTTTAAATCTGGGATCCTCTGCTGATATGAAATACAAAGACTATAACTCATGGGAGATGTTATATATCTATGGGAAGCCTCTCACAGGTTGGTGTTGCTGAGAATGAAGAAGGCGCTGCCCTCTGGGATTGGAAGAACTTTCTCCTTTGGGGCGAACTCTGCCAGTTTATCCAGGTGGGAGTCCGGGAGGCTTCCTTCCTCATCTTCCTCCTCCTCAGCTGTGGAGATACATAGCTAGATTACACCCATGCCTTATAACAATAAACAGTCTCACCACTACCCTGTTAGCATTCCCATTATCAAGGGCCTTTGTACTCGATCAGCTGTTTTCTTGGCTGCATTAGCTGGGATCTGTTAGCTCTGAACCTGGAAGTGCTCACAGCTGAGCACTTCTGGGTTTGTGCAATGCAGATCGAATTATTGAAGTTTTTTTTTATCTCCCCTCATTGGTCACAGAGGGTTTCTAGAATGCTGGAGTATTTCTACTACTGCTGCTAGAGATCACTTATCAGGGCATCTCTATACAGTACTAGCAAATTGCCACAAGCAATGCTGAAATCTATTGCATCACTAGATAAAATTGTGTTGTGTATAAATACACTTTATGGTCAAATGTATGTGGACCTCCCTCCAAATTATTAGGATCAGTTGTGTCCAATGAAGACTACTGTTAATACCACAGCATGCAAAGACACTGTAGACAACTATGATCTTCCAACCTTGTGGTAACAGTTTGGTGAAGACCCTTTTCTGCTCCAACATGGTTATGCCCCTGTGTACAAAGCCAGCTCCATAAAGACATGGCTTGCCCAGTTTGTTGTGGAAGAACTTGAGTGTCCTGCACAGAGCCCTGACATCACACGTACTGAACTCCTTTGAGATGAATTGGAACGATGAGTAGGAACCAGGTCTTCTCATCCAACATCAGGAAATTACCTCACAAATGAGAACAAATTCCCACAGACACTCTCCAAATTCTTGTGGAAAGCCTTCCCAGAGTGGAGGATGTTATAGCCACAAATGGGGGCAACACTATGTTAATCACCCTGGTTTTGGAATGGGATATCCAACATGTTTCGAGCCCTGACCTCAACCCTACTGAACACCTTTGGGATGAATTGGAATGCCAATAGTGAGCCAGGTCTTCTCATCCAACATCAGTACCTGACCTCACAAATGGGCACAAATTCCCACAGACAGCTTCCCAATTCTAGTGGAAAGCATTCCCAGAAGAATGGAAGCTGTTATAGCTACAGAGGAAGGCCAACTCCATATTAATGTCCATGGTTTTGGAATGAGATGTCTAACCATCCCATCTAGGTGTGATAGGTTATAGCCACAAAGAAGGCACCTCCGTAATAATGGTCATCGGGAGGAAACTTCATATTAATGGCCAATGGGGGATGGCCAACTCCATATTAATGACTAAGGTTGAGGAATGGGATGTCCAACAACCTCATATAGGTGTGATGGTCAGATATCACATATACTTGTGTCCATTAGATGCTAATATTAGCATTAAATGAGAAGTCAAAGACAACTTACATTCTTCACTTCCTTCTTCTTCCTCATTATCTTCCTCACAGGGAACCTACAGAAAAGAACAGACTTTCAGCAAAGGCTTTCTTTGTTCATTTGATGGTTATGGTTAAAGCAGCATTAGATGCACCTACCTTAACTGAGCTGTCCTCTTTCTTCCCAGATTTCTTCCCTCCCCTGAAAATAAATCATAACAAATGCAGTTTCCAAAAATCATATTTTCACACTACTATGGGGTGAAAGATATTTATACCAGTGTGTAGGCGGGGCCTACTTGCCTTGAACGCGGGGGTACCTTGCATGCTCATCAATGCCCAGGTCAAAGTGGAGACTGCAGTCATGTAAAAAAACTAACATTAAGGAAGTTCCCCGACTTAGAGATGAGCCTTCACTATGTGAAGTAATTAAAGTGCAGAGTTCCTCTGAAAAGCGATTTGCACCACATCACTACACACTGCAACTTAGATGTTGCATTAGGAGGGACATGCCCACTCCACCACTCCAGCATACCTCTGTTACTTCGCTCCCAGTAACAGAATGGGGTCCCACCAAGCAAATAGCGTGGACCTCATGCAAGTTCATTAACTCCTTCCTTCCTGTACCTATGTGACCAGGCCCTAGATCTCTGTAACGTGGGTTTGGATCCGGTTTCTATTGGATACCGACCTCTAGGCAGGGAGCCAAACACTGACCCCCTCGCTACTGGAGGAACTGTCACCTTACCAGGTACCATGCCTAATGACTGGTTGCTTGTAGCTTGTTTCTTAACTGGGTAACCCATAGCAAATACACTGCTCTTCTTGTCTTGCAGAGTTAATTCTTTTATTTTGATGTTACTTCCTGCCCCCTAGTGCTATACAGAGCCTGGTCCTTTAGATACGCCAGACCCAACATGCACCCCTTTAAATAACTTCAGACCAGGCTCAGAACAGTTAAAGCAACTTTTACTAGACAGGTTGCAGCATGCAGTTCAATATAAACAAGGTCTTTCCCCCAACTCTAGCTATAATATTGTGGCTGCCCAGGCATACCTCTATGAGGTGAGAGTCCATTATGGCATTATCCATTGCTTGGATGTCCCTGAAAGTCCCGGTGTCTTCAGCGGACTGCAAGGAGCAGCAGTCCCGATACAAGCGCAGAACACAACCAACCAGCTAGGAAGAATCTTGGGTCTTCTCACTTTTTATAGCATAGATGGGCCGGCTAGGACCAAAAAGCCCGGGAACTGAGCTTACAACAGTTAAACCTTCCCCCCGCCTGGGCCAACCGCTAACTTGCTAGAACCAAACACAGTTCAATCTGCCTAAAAGTGCTTGAAGAACCTTCTGTTACTAGAATGGACCTTCAAAGACAATTGTAAAATTACAGAATAATATTATGGGGCAAATACTTCTGTACATCTGTGATCTGCCGAGTCCCTTTTCCACTATCTAGCCAATATCACTTTCAATGCAACTAAGATTGATAACACTATTACATCTTTATCAGGACCTTGAAGTAGATCCAAAAAAATTACTTTTTTAAAGGCAAGCTTGAGTATTAGAAAAACAAAGAAAAGGCGCCTCTAAGTGTAGAATTAAAAGCTGTTAAATTTCCCTAAAAAGGGTTAAAAACACTTACAAGATATGTAGACTGGCAGAGCATATCATTAATATCCATTTAGGTGGTCCGGCATAAATGCAGTGGTCACTGGCATATACAAGTTCTTTAGGTTGTGTGTGTCCAGTAGCAGGGAGGTCCAGGGAATGCCAACGGGAAAACCAGCAGGGAGCTCCAAGAGAACTGACAGGCCATCCCGCAATCACAGTCTCAAAACACGAGGATCCCGGAAGTGACGTCAGTGGCAGGAGACAATAACCAGCAACCAGCGTGGACCACAAACCGGAAGCAAAACAGGAAGCAGTCATGAAAGAGGGATGCGTTTCGGAATATCTCATTGGTTCCTTTATCAACCTGAGGACTATGTGTGTATGGGACTAATTTTTACTACCTGGGTGGACCTTAGGGACAGGAATATGTAAATGGAGCGTTATCACAATATAAAGGTATAGGACAGGAGGAGAAACAGAAATAAAATCCCTACCCAAACAATAAAATATATATGATTTCATACAGAACAACCAATAAGCGACAATAAAAATAAACATAAAATGAAAATGAGAATCAATATTTCTACACAATCTTCAATAATTCTTAAGACTAGGCATATATAGACTGAAGGGGATGGAGTAGGGGAAAAAAGGGAGGGGAAAAAGAAGAAAGGGAATAAAGGGGAAAAGAGAAAATATTTTGAAAAATATCTAGGGAAAAAAATATTGAAAAAATATATATCTAAGGCAAAAAATATGTATAAATATATTAGCTAAATATATTTTAAAACATTTTAAATATATATATATATATATATATATATATATATATATATATATATATATATATACACCGAAATGGTTAAAATTATTTTAAAATATATATTTTTTTTTTTATAAAATATTTTTTTTATTGAGTTTTTCAATAGCATAGAAAATTGCCCACACAGGGGCCAACAGTACCCATGCAGGGGCAAAATCTCTGCTGCGGCTACAGACCACAGCAGGGCATATCAGGTAACACCATAATCGGTCTGCCTCTGAAGCAACAACAGGCCTCAACCAGGCAGACCGATACAAACAAAACTAAACCTATCTAAACCCCAATGTGGGGAGAGGTTAACAGTAGGAGAATCTGTGCTCAAAAGCATAAGTACAGGATGTCATAGCATAGAAATACATGTAGTACCTGGGTCAGTCTATTGCCATATTATGACCTTAATGTTGGTCTAAGGGTTAGTTACTGCATCAGTCGCCGTAGTGCTATCATCTAACCAACAAGTCCACACCTTCCCAAATTTTTTTGGGCATCCCCTGCCCTCGTAGGTGGCTCTATAAAGGGGCAAACTGGCATTCACTAGACCCTTCCAGAACTTGACAGAGGGGGGAGATGATTGCTTCCAATTCATCGTGATGGCCTTACGTGCATAGTATAGTAATAAGGATATGAGTATTTTCCTAGCTCTGTGGATTATCATCTGTTCCACCAGCCCCAGCAGACAATATTTAGGATCATAAGGAATACTAGTCTTAGTGATATTAACTATCACCTGGAGAAATTCCTTCCAGTAATGTCTAATTGCTGGACAAGCCCAGAAAATGTGAAAGAAGTCCCCTGGCTGATATGAGCATCTCCAGCACGCCAGGGAATGTGTCAGCGACATCCGGTGCAGTCTATGGGGTGTGTAGTGAGCTCTGTGTATAATTTTATACTGAACAAGTTTGTCCCTGGCTGAGACCAGAGGAGAGAACGGGAAAACCCAAATCTCCCTCCAATCATTGTCATCTAGCTCCGGTATGTCCCCCATCCACTTCCTGCGGAAGGAGGACCGTTCGGGGATGGCAGCAACCAACAGGGACCCATAAATCTGAGAAGTGGGTTTCTCCAAGTCCTTCACCCGAAGGGTGGACTCAAGCTCCGAGTATTCCTATTTTAAAATATTTACCATATTTAAAATAATATACTAATAGAAAATGATATACTAATAAAAAATCCTGCACAAATATATTAGGAAAGGAGGAAACTAGAGAATGGCACTAGTTTCAAAGTCCTCGTTCAACCCTCCAGGGGCAAGAACATTTAAAGTAAAAATCCAAAACATTTCTCAATGACAGAGTTTTCTGAAACGTTCGGCTGAGGGGAGGTTCTTTGGCATTGACCCAGACCCTTAAACCATCTGTAGATTTTTGATGGTACTTGAGGAATGCCTAGGAACACTGTGATTATCTAATCCACCGGAGATGAAAACGCGATGCTCGCCGAAACGCTTGCGAAGTGGCCTAATGGTTCTCCCTACATAAAACAGCAAGGACTGTTAGACTGTATACCACATGGTCAGTGGAGCATGTGTGAAAACCCTTGATAGGGTACGTTTTTCCTTTTGCAACAAAATCCTTCTGGCCATGTCTCACAAACTGGCAGGTTTTGCATAATGGTTTGCGGCACTGGTACATACCCGAGATAGCTAGAAAAGTGGGAATAGCGCTACCAGGGGGAGGAAGTTTCTCTTTAAGTTTACTTAGTGCCACTTTGCTCTTAATATTAGGTGCTTTTCTGTCTGCAAACTTTGGCCTATTGGGAACGACAGGAAGGAGATACACATCTTGAAGCAGCAAGGGCCAATGTCTCCGTACAATACTCTCCATCTGTTTGCGACGAGAATGAAATTGAGTGATGAAGCGTAAATCATTAAGATTTTTTCTACAACAGATAGAGGTATATGAAGAGGGAGTTGTATTTTTGTATTGAGAACATGCTGTTTCCACAAGATTTACTGGGGACCCTTTATCAAGGAATTTTGCTTTTAAAGTCTTACTCTGATTATCGTAAACATCAATTCTAGTACAATTCTTTTTCAGTCTGCAAAATTGGCTCTTAGGTATATTGTTGAGCCATTGGGGATGATGACTTTTTATAGTGGAGAAATGAGTTCTCTGCAGTAAGTTTGGTAAAATTCTTGGCATGAATATCTTTGCCAACAGAAAATAATTCCAAATCAAGGAAAGCTAACTTATCTTTATCCAGAACAGAGGTAAACTGTAAGCCCATATTATTATTGTTACAGTGTGTAACAAAATCTAAGACTGAAGATGCACTGCCATCCCAAATAATAATCATATCATCTATGTAACGACCATAGAACACAATGTGGGAGAGAAAAGGATTGTTTTGCCATATGTGTAAGGACTCCCAATGCCCCATAGTAAGATTGGCATATGAAGGTGCAAAATTTGCCCCATAGCAGTCCCATTCACTTGAAGAAAAAAATTGTTATCGAATTTAAAATAATTGTGAGTGAGACAGAAAGAGGTAGCCTCAACAATAAAGGAGGCTTGCCTGGGGTTCAGCATAGGGTCCTGACACAAAAGGGATTGTATGGTGCTCAATCCCACATTGTGCGGTATGGAAGTATACAAAGATTGGACATCTAGGGAGACCCGGAGATAACTGGGCTCCCAAGAGTAGGGAGAAAGCAATTCCAGGAGTTGGGTGCCATCTCTAATGTAGGACTGGAGGGATTGGGCAAATGGCTGAAGAAACTGGTTGACATATTGTGACAAGCCACTGGTAATACTACCTATGGCTGCCACAATAGGACGTCCAGGGGGATTAGTCAAATTCTTATGTACCTTAGGTAAATGATATAGGTACGGGGTAAAATGTACACCCTTAATCAAGAAAGAGGCTTCCTGAGGAGTAATAATTTTTTCACTGAGTTCATTTTTAACAAGGGCAGTAGCCTCCAACGTAAACTTGGGCAATGGATCAGTTTTTAATCTAACATACGTATTAGGATCTGAAAGGAGTCTGTTGGCTTCATTAACATAGTCAGCTCTATTTTGTACAGCTATGCCTCCTCCTTTGTCTGCACTTTTAATGACCAGATCATAATTATTAGTTAGAGCATCTAGAGCTTTCTTTTCAGGGTACATGAGATTGGAATGGGTCTTATTTTAATTTTTTGCTGAATTGCACATATCCTGTATCTCTGCATAAACAATACGATAAAAAGCATTGATACAGGAGCCCTTATAATAATAATAATATAATAGTAGGGTAGAACACTGATGTAGGTCTAAAATTTGTATTCTTAACAGGTGGAGAAGTCATAAGGTGTTGGGTATACAGAATTTGATCTGTCTCTGAGCCATCAAACGGAAAAGGAGGAATATTATATGGATTACTAGATTCTGTACTATAAGCATATAGTTCTTCCAGAACAGCAAGACAATCTGGATCATTGGAAGTTACAATATCATTACAAGAAAAATTAACAGAAATGGAACTAGAAATAACCTGAGGGTAACTATGATTCTGTTTCTTAAGCACCATACACACTATCAGTTTTTCTGCTGAGTTTTTCCTTCAGATTTACCAAAACCATATAATATGAGGTCAAACCTTAGGAGTTTCAATTTGTATGCCATCAGGCAGGCCCTTGCACTACATGGTTTTGGTAAACCTGAAGGAAAAACTCAGCAGAAAAACTGATAGTGTGTATGGGGCTTTAGACTGAAAGTTGTAAAATCTTTTTAGAGTAAGGCATCGAACAAATTTATTTAAATCCTTGAAAAGGAGAAAAGGATTGGGCTGAGCAGAAGGTGCAAAATTAAGACCGCGACTAAGTAATGATATCTCAAGATGGGTAGAAAGATTAAAGATTTTTATACTATTGTCTTTCTCCTCCGGTCTGGACTTGAGTCTACCTCCTCTACCTCGGCAGCCTCTAGTTCGTGTTTTCTTTTTAGGAGCTTGGACCAAGGGAGGTCGGGCACTAAAAAAGAGACCGCAGAAGGGTCAAGAGAGTAAGTGCTAGTAGTTAGTGTCGCAAGGAGAGAATTAGGACCAAAGGAAACTAATGGACCAGGTAATACTCCACTAGCAACAACAACAGATGCAGCACCATCACAGGCACCAGTATTTAAATGAGTACGTGAAGGAGAAAGGGGAGAAGGGGCTACCGGATGGGGAACCAAAGGATGAGGTGGGGGTCTACTATTTGCCAATGCGGCAGACGAGATCTCCTGTGAAATCTTGGGTTGGGAATCTGTATCAGTTATTAGTGACACAACTGGCGGTGGGGAAGGCGCAGTGGTGGTCTTCACCTTTTTAGATGGTCTCACTTGTTTAAATGATATGGGGCATGTTTTTTCTTGTGTATCTATAGGCCGATGAATCGGAGTAGCAAATGGGTTGATGATCATAAGGGGTGGTGGATCAGTGATAGATCCACGTTTCCATGAAAAAATTCTATCATTGCTATAATCTTTCAAATCTCTACCAAACTTTCCTAATTTAATTTTAATAAGTAGGTCTTCTTTCCTATTGGGTTTATTAGTAATAATAGACAGCCGCAGAGATGGTAACTCTGAAGTCATCTCGGAAATTTGGGAACTAATTATCTGTATTTGATGTACTAATTGTTCATATCTAATACGTCTTTGTGTGGCAATTATTTTAATCCATTTATTTGTACAAAATTCGGAAATTTAGGACCATTCCTTTTGCGCAGGATCTAAGAATGAACAAGTCTTCAAAATCCTCAAGCCCCTTGGGGTTATGTGGGCAGATATATATTTATGGAGAAAAAATTCATCCCACCACTGCTGATTAGCAGAGGTAATCAATTTCTCCAATCTCTGAAACAATGAGCATAAAGAACCATATTCCTTATGTGAAAAATGGAGAAGTGGCTTAAAAAAATTGCTAGGAAAGATAGCAAGGACTTCTTTGATTCTCAAATGTTTAAAAGAATCTATTTCTGATAAGAAATCCATAGTAAGAAGAAAGAGAGGAAAAAAATAAATAAATAAATATATATATATATATATATATATATATATATATATATATATATATATTATATATATTTAAACGCTCATAAAATTTATATATATGTGTGTACAAGGAGTAAGGAGAGAAAAAAGGGGGAAGGGGGACTAATGAATAAATACAAAACAAAAGGCAAAATTGGGATAAATTACACAATCTGCTTAAAAATTAGTCCATATAGTCAGTGCAGCAGCCTTTGAGTTGCTTTAAGACATAATAATCCAGATACAGTTTGTAAGGGCACTCTGAACTTCAGGACCAAGCAAAAACAGATGTCTTTATGAACCAGAAAATCTATAATATCTTCCACACTTAGGGCTGCACTTATGGAGATAAGAAATCTCTGAATAGGAATCAGAAAAACAAAGAAAAGGTGCCTCTAATGCCGCGTACACACGATCAAACAATCCGGTGGAAAAGTCCGGCAAACTCAAGTCCGCCAAACAATCCCCCAGTGTGTAGCCTCCGGCATACTTTTTTGACTCGAAAGTACGGCGGACTTAGAATGCCGTGTTGCACTCCAATCTTCCTGGCGGACTCGCATTTTCGGCGGACAATCCGGCCGTGTGTATGCCAGTCCGCCGTACTTTTGAAATGAGCGGACTTTTCCCGCCCGGAGAAAAGTCCGCTCATTTCGAGCGCGTCTCCAGGTAGGCGGGGCCCGCGAAGGAGACGTCGCTGGCCCCGCCGCCTGATATGGACTTAAAGGGGAACCCCAACGCCGAAAAAAATCGGCGTGGGGGTCCCCCCCAAGTCCACAACAGACCCTTGTCCGAGCACGCTACCCGGCCGGCCAGGAAAGGGGGGGCGAGCGAGCGCCCCCCCTCCTGAGCCGTACCAGGCCGCGTGCCCTCAACATGGGGGGTGCCTTGGGGAAGGGGGGCCACGCGGCCCCCCCAACCCAAAGCACCTTGTCCCCATGTTGATGAGGACAAGGGCCTCTTCCCGACAACCCTGGCCGTTGGTTGTCGGGGTCTGCGGGCCCCCCACCCTATGTGAATGAGTATGGGGTACAATGTACCCCTACCCATTCACCTGTAAAATAAAAGTACAAAAAAAACACAACACACGAGATAAAATACTTTATTGCACAGCTCCGGGGGTCTTCCGTCTTCGGGGGTCTTCTCGCCGGACTCCTCCGCTATCTTCTTGTAGCTCTTTTGCTAGCGGAGGAGTCCGGCTTTCTTCCTCGCCGCCGGCCTCTTCTTCCGACTTCGGGGGTCTTGTCCCCCTCTTCGGTTCTTCTGCCGGGCCACCGCGCCTTCTTATAGCTCTTTTACAGGCGGTGGCCCGGTCTTCTGACGCCGCCGCCGCCGCCTTCCGTTCTTCTTCTTCTTCTTCTTCTTCTCCTGGAGATGTTGACTCGACGATCTCTCCGGCCGCAATGCCAGGGACGCGCTGCGCTGCCACTTATATAGGGACAAGGGGCGGTGTCACATGGGTTGGTGTCACATGGTGACCCCACCCCCTTACGATGTCACAGTCCCGGAGGATGCTGGGACTGTCGCCATGTGACATCAACCCATGTGACCAACCCATGTGACATAAACCCATGTGACACTGCCCCTTGTCCCTATATAAGTGGCAGCGCAGCGCGTCCCTGGCATTGCGGCCGGAGAGATCGTCGAGTCAACATCTCCTGGAGAAGAAGAAGAAGAAGAAGAAGAACGGAAGGCGGCGGCGGCGACAGAAGACCGGGCCACCGCCTGTAAAAGAGCTATAAGAAGGCGCGGTGGCCCGGCAGAAGAACCGAAGAGGGGGACAAGACCCCCGAAGTCGAAAGAAGAGGCCGCGGCGACGAAGAAGAATGCCGGGCTCCTCCGCTAGTAAAAGAGCTACAAGAAGATAGCGGAGGAGTCCGGCGAGAAGACCCCCAGAGCTGTGCAATAAATTATTTTATCTTGTGTGTTGTGTTTTTTTTGTACTTTATTTTACAGGTGAATGGGTAGGGGTACATTGTACCCCATACTCATTCACATAGGGTGGGGGGCCGGTATCCGGGGGCCCCTTAATAAAGGGGGCTCCCGGATTCCGATAAGCCCCCCGCCCGCAGACCCCGACAACCAACAGCCAGGGTTGTCGGGAAGAGGCCCTTGTCCTCATCAACATGGGGACAAGGTGCTTTGGGGTGGGGGGCCGCGCGGCCCCCCTTCCCCAAGGCACCCCCCATGTTGAGGGCACGCGGCCTGGTACGGCTCAGGAGGGGGGGGCGCTCGCTCGCCCTCCCTTTCCTGGCCGGACGGGTAGCGTGCTCGGACAAGGGTCTGTTGTGGACTTGGGGGGGACCCCCACGCCAGTTTTTTTCGGCGTTGGGGTTCCCCTTTAAAGTGGAGTGCCACCCTGAAAACAAAAAAAATATAAAAAATTACAAAAAAAAAAGAAAAAAATTTTTTTTTTTTACTTACCAGAAATGCCTGTTGCTAGGCACTTTCTCCTAATCTTCCTCTTCCTCCTCCGCGGAGATCTTCTGTCTTCTGTCTTCGTCGCGGCGTCTTCTGGGTAATGGGTTGTGCTGTGTTCTGGGAACTGTGTGTTCCAGAACACAGCGCGTCCCATTCAGAAAGCGCTGCGGGACTCGCGCATGCGCAGTAGCTGCGGGACTCGCGCATGAGCAGTAGGAAACGGGCAGTGAAGCCGTAAGACTCCACTGCCTGTTTCCCTTACAAGGAATGGCGGCGCCGGGACCCGAGAGCCAAGGGACTGGTCGGCCTCGGGCGGCCGACATCGCAGGCGCCCTGGACAGGTGAGTCTGTTTATTAAGTCAGCAGCTGCAGTGTTTGCAGCTGCTGACTTTTTTTTTTTTTTGTATAACCGGCCCTCCTCTTTAAGTCCATACCAGGCGGCGGGGCCAGCGACGTCTCCTTCGCGGGCCCTGCCTACCTGGAGACGCGCTCGAAATGAGCGGACTTTCCTCCGCGTGTGTGGGCGAGTCCGTTCATTTCAAAAGTAGGGCGGATAGTACGGCGGACATAGTACGCCGTATTAGTCCGCTCAAAAAGTGCCGTGTGTGGGCAAGTAGCCCGTTCGGAAAGTCCGACGGACAGTCTGGCGGGAAGTCCGCCAGACTAAGTACGTCGGACATACCGCTACGTGTGTACGCGGCTTAAGTGTAGAATTAAAAGCTGTTTAATTTCCCCAAAAAGGGTTAAAAACACTTACAAGATATGTAGACTGGCAGAACATATCATTAATATCCATGTAGGTGGTCCAGCATGAATACAGTGGTCACTGGCATATACAAGTTCTTTAGGCTGTGTGTGTCCAGTAGCAGGGAGGTCCAGGGAATGCCAACGGGAAAACCAGCAGGAAGCTCCAAGAGAACTGACAGGCCAGCCCGCAATTACAGTCTCAAAACACGAGGATCCCGGAAGTGACGTCAGCGGCAGGAGACAATAACCAGCAACCAGTGTGGACCACAAACAGGAAGCAAAACAGGAAGAAGTCATCAAAGAGGGACGCGTTTCGGAACATCTCATTGGTTCCTTTATCAACCTTATGACTGTGTGTGTATGGGACTAATTTATACTACCTGGGCGGACCTTAGGGGCGGGAATATGTAAATGGCGCGTTATCACAATATAAAGGTATAGGACAGGAGGAGAAACAGAAACAAAATCCCTATCCAAACGAAAAAATATATGATTTCATAGAGAACAACAACCAATAAGCGACATTTAAAAATAATAATAAACATAAAATGAAAATGAGAATCAATATTTTTACACAATCTTCAATAATTCTTAAGACTATGCATATATATATATATATATATATATATATATATATATATATATATATATATATATATATATATATATATATATATATATATATATAAGACTGAAGGGGAGGGAGTAGGGGAAAAAAGGGAGGGGCAAAAGAAGAAAGGGAATAAAGGGGAAAAGAGAAAATATTTTGAAAAATATCTAAGGCAAAAAATATGTATAAATATAGTAGCTAAATATATTTAAAAACATTTAAAAAAAATATATATACCGAAATGGTTAAAATTATTTAAAAATATTTACTATATTTAAAATAATATACTAATAGAAAATTATATACTAATAAAAAATCCTGCATAAATATATTAGGAAAGGGGGAATCTAGAGAATGGCACTAGTTTCAAAGTCCTCGTTCAATCCTCCAGGGGCAAGAACATTTAAAGTAAAAATCCAAAACATTTCTCTATGACAGAGTTTTCTGAAACGTTCGGCTGAGGGGAGGTTCTTTGGCATTGTCTCAATGACCCACACCCTTAAACCATCTGTAGATTTTTGATGGTACTTGAGGAAATGCCTAGGAACACTGTGATTATCTAATCCACCGGAGATGACCTCCCCTCAGCTGAACGTTTGTGCAGGATTTTTATTAGTATATCATTTTCTATTGGTATATTATTTTAAATATGGAAAATATTTTTAAATAATTTTAACCATTTCGGTATATATATATTTTTTTAAAATGTTTTTAAATATATTTAGCTAATATATTTATACATATTTTTTGCCTCGGATATATATTTTTAAAATATTTTTTACCTAGATATTTTTCAAAATATTCCCTTTCTTCTTTTGCCCCTCCCTTTTTTCCCCTACTCCCTCCCCTTCAGTCTTATATATATGCCTAGTCTTAAGAAATATTGAAGATTGTGTAAAAATATTGATTCTCATTTTCATTTTATGTTTATTTTTATATTTAAATGTCGCTTATTGGTTGTTGTTCTGTATGAAATCATATTTTTTTTTGTTTGGATAGGGATTTTGTTTCTGTTTCTCCTCCTGTCCTATACCTTTATATTGTGATAACGCTCCATTTACATATTCCCGTCCCTAAGGTCCGCCCAGGTAGTATAAATTAATCCCATGCACACACACTCATCAGGTTGATAAAGGAACCAATGAGATGTTCTGAAACGCGTCCCTCTTTCATGACTGCTTCCTGTATTGCTTCCTGTTTGTGGTCCACGCTGGTTGCTGGTTATTGTCTCCTGCCGCTGACGTCACTTCCGGGATCCTCGTGTTTTGAGACTGTGATTGCGGGCTGGCCTGTCAGTTCTCTTGGAGCTCCCTGCTGGTTTTCCCGTTGGCATTCCCTGGACCTCCTTTCTACTGGACACACACAGCCTAAAGAACTTGTATATGCCAGTGACCACTCTATTCATGCCGGACCACCTTGGTCCTGAAGTTCAGAGTGCCCTTACAAACTGTTTCTGGCCTTTTGGCTAAGATCAAGTGTAGTATCTGTTCTTATCAGTTACCAGGAGGTGGCTTTCTTCCGTCCCTGTTCTACGGTGAGGTGGAGCAGGGGTGGCGGTTGCTATGCAAAACCTGCTGGTGTGAAGGTGACCCGGAGCGGTTCGTAGCCAAAAGGGAAGCCTTCTGATGAGGATGGAGAACCACTGGTCGGCGCCAGGGGAGGGGACCCTGGATTCTGGCCTGGATTAGGGCAGCTTTAGCTCCGGTCAGTTTTTTGGAAGGGAACGTTGGTTCCCCTTTCTCCCACCGGGGGAACGGCCTGTACTTCCCGAATGTAATTAGGTAGGAGTGATGGGAGCGAGGGTGAGGACTGATGGCAAAGGGCTCTCACTAAGCTCCTGGATCTCCATGCCTTTCTGGCTGGGGTGGGGAATGCTTTTGTTGAAAAGCCTATGGTAATGTGCCCCTGGAGTGGCAGTTCAGGGGTGCCTTACTTTCACTGTGATTTATTCACTTTGATGTTTGGCGGTCGTTCGGCTGGATGGGCCATGCATTTGGTACCTCAGTCCCCATCTGGAGCCTAACGCCCCGGGGGATCAGGGTAAGGTCCTTCCTTGTGGAGGACAGCAGACACCCGTTGCACGTTTTTGTGTGTCATTCTTTATGTGTGTGCAATTTTTTTGGTACCGGATGGAAGTTTTTGGGTGTGTTTTGCACGCCATATGCTTTTTCAATAGAAAAAAAAAACAGTATCTGGATTATTATGTCTAAGTCCTTGTACACACAGTCCGAGAATCCGTCGGGAATGTGTCCTATCGGACCGTTTTGTCGGATAATCCGACTGTGTGTGGTATGCATCGGACTGTTTCAGTCGGAATATCCGTCGGGCCAAATTTTCCAACTTGCTCGAAATATTTTCCGACAAACTGGTCCGATCGGACATACTCCGATCATGTGTAGAGAATTCCGATCGGACAAAGTGGCACGCATGCTCAGATCAAATTCCTACATCAAAGCTATTGGCTACTAGCCTGAACGTAGTCCCATCGTAACTAAATTACGTCATCACGTTCTGAAAGATCGGATTTTCCGACAACATTGTCCGACCGTGTGTATGCAACAGTTTCGGACACAATCCGTCAGACAAAATCCGTCGGACAAAATCCAACGGATTTGGTTGTTGAAATGTCCGACCGTGTGTACAAGGGCTTAAAGCAACCCAAAGGCAGCTGCACTGATTATATGGACTAATTTTTAAGCAGATTGTGTAATTTATCCCAATTTTGCTTTTTGTTTTGTATTTATTCATTAGTCCCCCTTCCCCCTCTTTTTTTCTCCTTACTCCTGGTACACACATATATATACATTTTATGAGCGTTTAAATATACAGTATATATATATTTTTTTCTCTTTCTTTTTACTATGGATTTCTTATCAGAAATCAATTCTTTTAAACATTCGAGAATCAAAGAACTCCTTGCTATCTTTCCTAGCAATGTTTTTAAGCCACTTCCCCATTTTTCACATAAGGAATATGGTTCTTTATGCTCATTGTTTCAGTGATTGGAGAAATTGATTACCTCTGCTAATCAGCAGTGGTGGGATGAATTTTTTCTCCATAAATATATATCTGCCCACATAACCCCAAAGGGCTTGAGGATTTTGAAGACTTGTTCATTCTTAGATCCTGCGCAAAAGAAGGAATGGTCCTAAATTTCCGAATTTTGTACAAATAAATGGATTAAAATAATTGCCACACAAAGACGTATTAGATATGAACAATTAGTACATCAAATACAGATAATTAGTTCCCAAATTTCCGAGATGACTTCAGAGTTACCATCTCTGTGGCTGTCTATTATTACTAATAAAACCAATAGGAAAGAAGACCTACTTATTAAAATTAAATTAGGAAAGTTTGGTAGAGATTTGAAAGATTATAGCAATGATAGAATTTTTTCATGGAAACGTGGATCTATCACTGATCCACCACCCTTTATGATCATCAACCCATTTGCTACTCCGATTCATTGGCCTATAGATCGTGCACAAGAAAATTCATTCCCCATATCATTTAAACAAGTGAGACCATCTAAAAAGGTGAAGACCACCACTGCGCCTTCCCCACCGCCAGTAGATTCCCAACCCAAGATTTCACAGGAGATCTCGTCTGCCGCATTGGCAAATAGTAGGCCCCCACCTCATCCTTTGGTTCCCCATCTGGTAGCCCCCTCTCCTCTTTCTCCTTCACGTACTCATTTAAATACTGGTGCCTGTGATGGTGCTGTGTCTGTTGATGTTGCTAGTGGAGTATTACCTGGTCCATCAATTTCCTTTGGTCCTAATTCTCTCCTTGCGACACTAACTACTAGCACTTACTCTCTTGACCCTTCTGCGGTCTCTTTTTTAGTGCCCGACCTCCCTCGGTCCAAGCCCCTATAAAGAAAATATGAACTAGAGGCTACCGAGGTAGAGGAGGTAGACTCAAGTCCAGACCCGAAGAAAAAGACAATATAATAAAAATCTTTAATCTTTCTACCCATCTTCTAACTAATGATGAGATATCATTACTTAGTCGCGGTCTTAATTTTGCACCGTCTGCTCAGCCCAATCCTTTTCTCCTTTTCAAGCATTTAAATAAATTTGTTCGATGCCTTACTCTAAAAAGATTTTACAATATTCAGTCTAAGAAACAGAATCATAGTTACCCTCAGGTTAATTCTAGTTCCATTTCTGTTAATTTTTCTTGTAATGATATTGTAACTTCCAATGATCCAGATTGTCTTGCTGTTCTGTAAGAACGATATGCTTATAGTACAGAATCTAGTAATCAGTATAATATTCCTCTTTTTCCGTTTGACGGCTCAGAGACAGATCAAATTCTGTATACCCAACACCTTATGACTTTTCCACCTGTTAAGAATACACATTTTAGACAATTGCAATTCAGCAAAAAATAAAAACAAGACCCATTCCAATCTCACGTACCCTGAAAAGAAAGCTTTAGATGCTCTAACTAATAATTATGATCTGGTAATTAAAAGTGCAGACAAAGGAGGAGGCATAGTTGTACAAAATAGAGCTGACTATGTTAATGAAGCCAACAGACTCCTTTCAGATCCTAATACGTATGTTAGATTAAAACCTGATCCATTGCCCAGGTTTACGTTGGAGGCTACTGCCCTTGTTAAAAATGCACTCAGTGAAAAAATTATTACTCCACAGGAAGCCTCTTTCTTGATTAAGGATGTACATTTTACCCCATACCTATATCATTTACCTAAGGTGCATAAGAATTTGACTAATCCCTCTGGACGTCCTATTGTGGCAGCCATGGGTAGTATTACCAGTGGCTTGTCACAATATGTCAACCAGTTTCTTCAGCCATTTGCCCAATCCCTCCAGTCCTACATTAGAGATGGCACCCATTTGCTGGAATTGCTTTCGCCCTACTCTTGGGAGCCCAGTTATCTCTGGGTCTCCCTAGATGTCTAATCTTTGTATACTTCCATACCGCACAATGTGGGATTGAGCGCCATACAATCCTTTTTGTGTCAGGACCCTATGCTGAACCCCAGGCAAGCCTCCTTAATTGTTGAGGCTACCTCTTTCTTTCTGTCTCACTCACAATTATTTTAAATTCAATAACAATTTTTTTCTTGAAGTGAATGGGACTGCTATGGGGGCAAATTTTGCACCTTCATATGCCAATCTTACTATGGGGCATTGGGAATCCTTGCACAAGGTTTCTTCACAGTTAGAGCTGTGAAAATGTGGAATAGACTCCCGCCAGAGGTGGTTCTGGCCAGCTCAGTAGATTGCTTTAAGAAAGGCCTGGATACTTTCCTGAATGTACATAATATAACTGGGTACTAACAAGTAAAGTTGATCCAGGGAAAATCGGATTGCCTCTTGGGGGATCAGGAAGGAATTTTTTTCCCTTGCTGTAGCAAATTGGAGCATGCTCTGCTGGGTTTTTTTTTTTCGCCTTCCTTTGGATCAATTGTGAGCATAAAATTGGGTATTTGAATTGTACGATTATTTTATTATTTATTTATTTGTTTTTAAGGTTGAACTGGATGGACTTGTGTCTTTTTTCAACCTGACTAACTATGTAACTATGTAACTATGTAATTATATGGCAAAACAATCCTTTTCTCTCCCACATTGTGTTCTATGGTCGTTACATAGATGATGTGATTATTATTTGGGATGGCAGTGCATCTTCAGTCTTAGATTTTGTTACACATTGTAACAATAATAATATGGGCTTACAATTTACCTCTGTTCTGGATAAAGATAAGTTAGCTTTCCTTGATTTGGAATTATTTTCTGTTGGCAAAGATATTCATGCCAAGAATTTTACCAAACCTACGGCAGGGAACTAATTTCTCCACTATAAAAGTTGTCATCATCCCCAATGGCTCAACAATATACCCAAGAGCCAATTTTGCACACTGAAAAAGAATTGTACTAGAATTGATGATTACGATAATCAGAGTAAGACTTTAAAAGCAAAATTCCTTGATAAAGGGTTCCCAGTAAATCTTGTGGAAACAGCATGTTCTCAATACAAAAATACAACTCCCTCTTCATATACCTCTATCCGTGGTAGTAAAAATCTTAATGATTTACGCTTCATCACTCAATTTCATTCTCGTCACAAACAGATGAAGAGTATTGTACGGAGACATTGGCCCTTGCTGCTTCAGGATGAGTATCTCCTTCCTGTCGTTCCCAATAGGCCAAAGTTTGCGTACAGAAAAGCACCTAATATTAAGAGAAAAGTGGCACTAAGTAAACTTAAAGAGAAACCTCCTCCCCCTGGTAGTTCTATTCCCACTTTTCTAGCTATCTAGGGTATGTACCAATGCCGCAAAACATTATGCAAAACCTGCCAGTTTGTGAGACATGGCCAGAGGGATTTTGTTGCAAAGGAAAAACATACCCTATCAAGGGTTTTCACACATGCTCCACTGACCATGTGGTATACTGTATACTGTCGGCCTGTTTTATGTAGGGAGAACCATTAGGCCACTTCACAAGCATTCCGGCGAGCATCGCCATTTCATCTCCGGTGGATTAGATAATCACAGTGTTCCTAGGCATTTCCTCAAGTACCATCAAAAATCTACAGATGGTTTAAGGGTCTGGGTCATTGAGACAATGCCAAAGAACCTCCCCTCAGCCGAACGTTTCAGAAAACTCTGTCATAGAGAAATGTTTTGGATTTTTACTTTAAATGTTCTTGCCCCTGGAGGGTTGAACAAGGACTTTAAAACTAGTGCCATTCTCTAGATTCTTCCTTTCCTAATATATTTGTGCAGGATTTTTTTTTAGTATATCATTTTCTATTAGTATATTATTTTAAATATGGTAAATATTTTTAAATCATTTTAACCATTTCGGTATATATATATATATATATATATATATATATATATATATATATATATATATATATATATTTGTTTTAAAAATGTTTTAAATATATTTAGCTAATATATTTATACAGATTTTTTGCCTTAGATATATATTTTTTTAAATATCTTTTCCCTAGATATTTTTAAAAATATTTTCTCTTTCCCCTTTATTACCTTTCTTCTTTTGCCCCTCCCTTTTTTCCCCTACTCCCTCCCCTTCAGTCTTATATATATGCCTAGTCTTAAGAATTATTTTATGTTTATTTTTATTTTTAAATGTCGCTAATTGGTTGTTGTTCTGTATGAAATCATATATATTTTTTTGTTTGGATAGGGATTTTGTTTCTGTTTCTCCTCCTGTCCTATACCTTTATATTGTGATAACGCTCCATTTACATATTCCCGCCCCTAAGGTCCACCCAGGTAGCATAAATTAGTCCCATACACACACAGTCATCAGGTTGATAAAGGAACCAATGAGATGTTCTGAAACATGTCCCTCTTTGATGACTGCTTCCTGTTTTGCTTCCTGTTTGTAGTCCACGCTGGGTGCTGGTTATTGTCTCGTGCCGCTGACGTCACTTCCGGGATCCTCGTGTTTTGAGACTGTGATTGCGGGATGGCCTGTCAGTTCTCTTGGAGCTCCCTGCTGGTTTTCCCGTTGGCATTCCCTGGACCTCCCTGCTACTGGACACACACAACCTAAAGAACTTGTATATGCCAGTGACCACTGTATTCATGCTGGACCACCTACATGGATATTAATGATATGCTCTGCCAGCCTACATATCTTGTAAGTGTTTTTAACCCTTTTTGGGGAAACTAAACAGCTTTTAATTCTACACTGAGAGGTGCATTTTCTTGGTTTTTCTGCTTCCTATTCAGAGATTGCTTCTCTCCATAAGTGCAGCCCTAAGTGTGTAAGATACCCTATTATAGACTTTCTGGTTCATTAAGACATCTGTTTTTGCTTGGTCCTGAAGTTCAGAGTGCCCTTACAAACTGTATCAAGTTTGAGTATTAATATAGAGTTGACATGTGTTGCACTTTACAGGTCTACCCTTTGGAAGCTTCCCCTCATTTCCTATTACAGTACTTTGACAGCTTAAAAAGCTTGGCTTCCCTTCACCTTCTTTATCGGAGACAGGGGTCACCAGGAGCGATAATGAGGATGAATCTCCCCAACACCAACAACAGTCTGACAAAGGTTCAAACCCTTCACATGCTAGGTCTAGGCACTTCCGCAAAGAAAAGACACCCTCCTAAAGATGCACCTGAACTTTTTTTCATTTTGAATAGACCAGGAAAGAAATAAAACACCTGTCACATTTTATACGTATGTCCATTAGGGGAGAGCTTCCTTCCTGTCCTGTATCCACAACAGGAAGTGAAGGGAAAACCCTCCAAGGTGAAGGAAATCTCCTCTCAGAGATTTGTCACAAAATGACTCCAAGCGGTTCTGCTCCAGGAAAACTCTGTGAACCAACTGGTTGTGGTGTTAAGCCCTCTGAGATCCCCTCCTCCCCACAGAAATGTGCAAAAAGTCAAGGCTACTGTCAGGAAATGAATACAGCTAATGCTCATTCCCCTGCAGGTAGTGCTCATTCCAGTGCAGCTAATGCTCGCACACACATAGATGTTCTTCAGCTTTCCCGTGAACTGCGTTCCTGTGTTTCTGCTTTTGCTGACTGATCTTCCATTGCTGATCCGGCTTGTTCCTGACTTTGCTCTGTGGATTTTGGATCTCCGCTTGCCTCTGACTTTGTTCTGCCTGCTTCTCTAGTATTGACCTTGGCCTGCCACTGAACCTTGTTCTGCCTGCTTCCCTGGTAATGACCTCAGCCTGCTACTGAACCTTGCTCTGCCTGCTTCCCTGGTACTGACCTCAGCCTGTTACTGAACCTTGCTCTGCCTGCTTCCCTGGTATTGACCTCAGCCTGCTACTGGACCTTGCTCTGCCTGCTTCCCTGATACTGACCTCAGCCTGCTATTGGACCTTGTTCTGCCTGCTTCCTTGGTACTGACCTCAGCCTGCTACTGAACCTTGCTCTGCCTGCTTCCCTGGTACTGATCTCAGCCTGCTACTGAACCTTGCTCTGCCTGCTTCCCTGGTACTGACCTCAGCCTGCTACTAGACCTTGCTCTGCCTGCTTCCCTGGTACTGACCTCAGCCTGATACTGAACCTTGCTCTGCCTGCTTCCCTGGTACTGACCTCAGCCTGCTACTGAACCTTGCGCTACCTGCTTTCCTGGTACTGACTTCAGCCTCCTTCCTGATCACGCTGCTGCTTTACTGTGTATGACCCTGACTCCCCTTGACTACGTCTCTGACTGTGGCAATGACCTGCTCCCAAGCTACTGGCACCTGTGATTCTCTGAGCCTTGTACTTTTGTCACCATATTCAGGGGTTCTCGGACCGGAGCTGCAAGGGAAGCCCTCTCATCAACTCGGCTTCCAGCCAAGGTACGTGACAGCTACACACTTTTTTTTTAATGGGACATTACATTTTTTCCAGTTTATGAGGATACCATTTTTGATGGATAATGCAATATACTACAGACTGTTATAGCATGGACATTGCAATGAGGTATTTCACCCTCCTTGACTCATTCGCTTTTATGACTAAGCACAGACTGAGGGTGGAACTTGCCAGTGAAGTACTGATGTCTGGCAGGGGCTAAGATGTTGAATTAACCATGTATTGTTATCAATAAAGTTTATAGCGATTTATGCAAAAAAAGTATAGCGGCACGTGGTCTAGACTTTACCAAGAGTCCCCATTGAAAGATTCCCCCCCCCATTCTATTTTTTTTTCCATTACTTTCTTTTTAGTGATAATGGTCACCAGGACATATAAGTAGTAAATCTCCCTACTGGGGATATAGACAGCAATAATAACCCGGTAGGGGTGATTGCCTAATAATGCCCAGAAAGTTTTGGGTTTACATAAGCTTTGCGTTAGCAATCTACAGATGCAGAAGTGAATGGCCAAATCAGGAGACAAGCTAACATCTATGAGGTACCCACAAAGGCTCTTCTGGCAAATATCAAGGTTAGAAAACAATGCTTGATTGCCATTATTGTTTCTTGTCCAGCCCCTGTTAGAGGTGTCTTTAGCACATCAGAACACCATTCATATTTGGGAACCCAATGGGCAGCACAAAAGCTTAAAGCTGCTCAGGTGCTCATGGCTCTCTATTGCCTATAGCAGACTTTCTCAAACTTTTTACTGCAGAGGAACCTTTGAAACCAATTTCAGGTCTCATGGAACCCCTGTTATAATGAATTCATTGGGGATCATTGGGAAAATTTCCTCCTTACAATGCCACCCTCACAGACAGCTAAAAAAAGATCATATATGCCAAGTGGCCTTTTGCCCTAGAACCCTGCAGGCACTATCAGGCAGGAGGACAATTACCCACATCTCAAGGAACCCCTAACAACCTCTAGAGCAGCCCTTCTAAACCTTTTTAACCCCAAAACAACCCCTAAAATAATTTTCAGGTCTCAGGGGAACCCTTATAAAAACCAATTCACCATGGGTCAATGGGAAAAATTCCCCTTACTTTGGTTATCAATAGGAAGAATGTAAGCCTTACAATGATGGTCAGAATGCCACCCTTACAGACAGCTAGAAAGATCATTGGTGTCATGCCTAGTGGCCTTTAGTACTGGAACTATGCAGGCACTAGCAGATAGGAGGACAATTATCCACATCTCAAGAAACCCCTAGCAACCTCTAGAGCAACCTTTCTTAACCTTTTTACCCCAGAGGAACCCCTAAAATAATTTTCAGGTCTCAGTGAACCCTTACAAAAAACTGTTTACTGTGGTCAATGTGAAAAATGCCCCTTAAATTGGTTATAAATGGGAAGAATGCAAGCCTTACAATGATGGTCAGAATGCCACCCTTACAGACAGCTAAAAAGACAATTGGTGTCATAATGCTGGCTTTGATCTTGGAACAATTTAGGCACCAAAATGGGAGAACAGTCAATTACAGCTCAAGGAACCCCTAGGAACCTCTTGAGGAATCCTAGGGTTCCACAGAACCTTGGTTGAGGATGGCTACTTTAGAGGAATGCCAAGGTTCCATGGAACTCTGGTTGAGAATGCATGGTCTATACTCTTTCTGCAATGAGTTATTTTTGCATTTATCACAACAATACCCTTCTTACTTTTTGTCTTTACTGTTGATATTATCAGCATCAGCCAAATTGTCCACAGCGATAGCCAAGAAGACATTCAGTAAGATATCTACACAGGCAGGTTAAGGAAGAGTCTGATAAACTAAAGGAAAGATGATCAAACAATCAAGTACCATGAATCATAATAATAATTATCACAGCGCTTGCAAATGAAAATCGTTGAATAACTGAACTAAAAATTAATTTGATGAGTTCCAAGCCAAGCTGAGCAATAAAAGAGCAATAGACTTATGGATATAGCGATACAGTAGACTGCTGTACTTCAGAGCAAATAATAGCAATCACATTGTATTGTTCTGTTTTTTCTCAAATAAAGGAAAGTGAAACCTAGGTTATGGTCCTACACATCATCACTGCTTTCTTAATTTTCTTAACACCCACTAAAACTCTTGTAATTAAAAAAAAAAATGCAGCAATGGTTCCAGTGCAGGTATCCAAGTAAGAATGCCACGTAAGAATGGCCCTTTGTCACTTATCCTTTCTATCCAACACCACTATCTTGCAGCTAAGACCACTGCTCTCTGTGAGTGCAGCAATCTCCTTGCATCAGCCTGGAAAGTGAACTGCCAATGAGACCAATCAGCAGGGAGCAGGGATTCTGCCCATTGCAAAGCTATTGGTAGTGTTAGCACATTACATACTCCCAATTAGTAGGGTGTAGATATTCAGACTTTCCCTGAAAGTTTTGAGGAAGTGTATCGTGTGGCCTTATGGTCAGGTTTTGCCCTCCCACAGAGTCTCCTTTTGGGGAAGTCCTCAGCAAATCCCCTGTAGAATGTGATCCACCTGGTTTCAGATAGGTGGACCACTGGTACCATAGTCCCCATCAGAAGTCTTACATCCCAGGGAATCGGGGCCTGGGTCCTTTCTCTTCAGAGGAGGACCATGTGAACACCCTGTGCCTGTTTGTGTGTGCTTCACTTTTGCATATTTTTGTTGGTGTTAGTTTTGAGTGCGGCCACTGCACTGCAGAGCTTCAAATTTGTAGTGCTGGCCCTTCATGGCTCAAGTTTCGGCCAATTCTTGCTGAATTGGCCAAACTTAAAGCTGTGAGTGGCCCTGATACTAAGCGCTTAGAAACAGGGTTGGGCCAAGGGGGCAGTCACTTCAAAGCTCATGGGGGCAGCACTTTGGCCAGAGGAGGACTATATGAACACCGTGGGCATGTTTGTGTGTGCTTCACTTTTTACATGCTTTTTTTTCACCTGGTGCTAGTTTTGAGTGTGGCCACTGCACTGCGGAGCTTCAATTGGTAGTGCTGGCGCTTCAAGGCTCAAGTTTCGGCCAATTTTTGCTGAATTGGCAGAACTTGAAGCTGTGAGTGGCCCTGACACTAAGCACTTACAAACAGGGCCAGGCCAAGGGGCAGCCACCTTGAGCACCTCAGCGGGGGGGGGGGGGGAGCAAAAACGGTAGGATCTGCAACCTATGTAGCTGAAATAGTTCACAGCTCATGGGGGTAGCACTTTGGCCTTCTTGCCTTGGGTGTTAAAGGACCTTGCCCCTGCACTGAGCTCTGTTTCAGAGTAACTTTGAGAATTGGTTATCAGTGGTGGAGATCACTTGCTCCAATAATTGTCTAACAGCAGGATACAGTTTCCACAAATGAAGAGGATGATGAAATATATACAGACCAACATTCCAGGGAAAAATGGTCCCCCATATGCCATGATCCCATCATACATCACTGCATTCCAGTCCTCTCCGGTAAGGATCTGCGTATTAACCACACAAAAAAAGATAAAAGGTAGAGATAATTTATCGGTTATTAAAGAACGGCATTTAGTGGGAAAAAAGAAGCAAAATTTATCATACAGTAATTTTAAATGGTATTTACAAAGACCTAGTTCCGATGTTATTTAGAGAATACATGGGATCCCAGAATGCCATTTACAGGGGTATATAAAGTTTAAAGTATAACTAAAACCAAAACTGTAATATATTGCAGCTGACAAGTTCTTATATGTACTGGTACTGGGAACGTTCAGCAACTATAGAAAGTACCTGTTGATCCTGCCAGAAATTCAGTTTCTATGTCACTTCCTGTGAGCTAAACTAAAAGCACAAACAACTTTATCTATCTTCTGTAAACTACTAATTCCATTGGCTGCCCCGTGTGATACAGAGGCAAACAAGGGAAGAAATGTTTGAAGACCAGCCCAGGATGGCAACCATAGCTGCTCTCATGGATAGAGTGGAAGATTTAATGTTACAATTCAGGGACAGGAAACATGTAATTCGCAAGATCGTCAGATGAAAATAAAATCCTGGCTATATGGTTAGGAGTAATGAATAAGATGCCACACTCCCGACCAGCCAACATAGAATTAGAATCAAGATTAGCCTTCAAGACTCCGCCAAAAGCCTGATCTTGATTTTCATACTATGGTGGCTAGTCAGGAGAGCGGCGTCCCTTTTATCCATTGCATATAATCGCTCTGGATGGGCATTTTGACAGCCTGCACCCCTTCCCCTGTGGATCTCGGCAACGCAATCCCTGGCTTTGAGCCACGTTCTAAGTCCATTCCAAGGTCGCATGGGAGCGCTTAGTAAAAACAACTCGCTTTAAAGTTTGTTTAGAATGTTTATTAACCAAGAACATCAGATGTTCTTGTTCAATGAACATTCTAGATCAGCCTTTTTCAACCAGGGTGCCCATGCAACCTAGGGTGACTTGAGGTTTCTTCAGGGGTGCCTTGGCAAAATGCCTAAAAATTTTCCGCAAATTGTAGACAAGCTGGATGAAGCCTACCTTTTAGTTACACAATTCCACAGATTTTCATTGTGCAACATTACAACCTTCTAGCTGCTGGCGTCCTAACGACCAATGGCATCATCAGTTGATAAGGAGGATGTCAGTCGCCTGCATAGCATCCTTTTTTGTCCCTCCCCTGCCTCTCTCCATCAGCATCGGGGTCACATTAGCTGAGTGATGGAGAAAAACTGAGGGAGAAGAGAAGTTGGAATACTAGTCAGTACCAGTTTGCAAAAGTGTATTTGCTTTGGAAGAAGAAATCACCTCTAACGTTGGGTGTCCTACGTGTGGATGTTGCCGCATTGTGTAAGACTATTCGAATAGTTCTTACATTTTAGAATAGGGTGCCTCGAAATTGTCCATAATTCGTAAAGGGTGCCTCGACTGAAAAAAGGTTGAGAAACACTGTTCTAGATGACTGTTTTTATATGGTGTTTCCAAACGCATATTAAGGATTTGATCTTCTGATGAGCCCATTGTGATCAGAAAAGCAACAGCCGAGGAACTAGACCAGGTCTACACGTATATACTTTAACTCCACAGGTTCACCTTCTCCAGGAAGAACACCTATTTTGATTTTTCACTAGAACCAATTTTTGTTCCTACTTATCCAGTGCTACCGCATAGCTACCAGAAGAAAAAAAAAGCCTAAAAAAAAAAGATAACAAATGCAGACCACCTCATCTAATGATTGATAAGCTGCAATATATGATTTTTTTGTTTTTGGGATTAGATACGCTTTATGTTCACCCGTAAATAACTATCTTATTTTTAAATCTAATCTAACACGAATCTTAGAACTTTTAGAGACCTGATGGGGGATCTTAAACCCCATACTTCAGAATCTGAGATCCCGTCACCCTGCCATTTCCACCACATGGAACCCCATGCTGGACAGTTCATAGCAGACTATAGGGAACTTACTGAGGCTGGGTGACTGTATTTCTTGGTATAAACCAATAATTGTTGGGGATATTGCATATTTCATATTTCTCTATTATTGTTGGTTCATATTGTTGCTCACTAATGAATTCTAGGCCTCCAAATCCTGACAAAGAAGCCATATATGGACAAGCTAGCCCCCTTTCCTCAGGAATGTGAAGGTCATATTGTTCCTTACCAGGGGTGTTGGCCTGGGGTGGTCTTTTTCCTTACGTACAAGTTCTATATTACCACAGCCAAATCCTATAAGGTCTTTGTCTCACATCAGAGCTACCTCATGGAGGTACGCGTCTGTGGTCACCTGTGCCATGTTACGGGACCCATCGCGGAAACAGCACCTTTAGTTAAAGTGGTTGTAAACCCTTACAGACCACTTTGACCTACAGGTAAGCCTAGATTAAGGCTTACCTGTAGGTGCAAGAAATATCTCCTTAACCTACGCGGTTAAGGAGATAATTGCAAGAAAGACGGCACCGGTGTCTATGGCGCCGGAGCATTGAGCACACCGTTTAATGAATGGAATCATGCCGTCACTGACGGCTCCCGTGCGCATGTGCGGGAGTGACGTCATCGCGGCTCCGGCCAGTCACAGCCTGTGCAATTAAACTACATAGCCTTGTACTGTATATTGGTTCCCTGCCCATGTAACAAAATCCCCCCAAAAAAGTTGAAAGACAATGGGCAGTGCCTCAGAGTCCAAATCCATGGTGGGGCAAAGGGCTACACCAATATGTAATTGGCACATATAAAAATGGACAACCAACCAGATTTCGTCTGGTTGAAACAAGAAATCTGATCATTTTGAGAACCTCCTCAACAGCTGTTACAGTTTTCATAAATTATCTTTACTGTGTAAAAGTGGAGTAACCTTCAGCACCCAAGTAGAGTCTTTATGAATTAACTGTAGGCTGGCCAATTAGACTGGTTTCTGATTGTTTGCTATAGCTCAGCCGTCACTAAATGGCGGCCCGCGGTCCGAGTCCGGACCGAGCGGGGCTTCCGCCCGGACCGCTATGCCGCCAGCGTAGTAAATGACAGCAATCACTGGTTTGCTGGGACCGCGGGTTTCCCTAGCAACCAGTGACGCTGTGCGCATTCGCCCGCCCCCTGCTCCTGACCGCGTCTCGGAGCTGAAGACACTCACGCAGGCAGTAGGGGGTGTGACGTCACGTGCGCGCCCCGCCCCCCATGCTGCCCGCGGTTCCGAATTTTCCGGGTCCTGGCTCTCCGACTCCTTGAGGCAGCTTGAGTTGTGCCCTTCCTCCTGTAGTTGAGGTATGTGGGCACATTAGTGATCATGCAGACTGTTAGGTATATTGTAATTTGCACAATGCTGGGCTTTTTTGTAAGGTGCATGCTGTTGGGTATATTTGTAATTTGCACAATGCTGGGCTTTTTTGTAAGGGACATGCTGATGGGTATATTTGTAATTTGCACAATGCTGGGCTTTTTTTGTAAGGGGCATGCTGATGGGTATATTTTTTATGTGCACACTGATTTGCATGTTTTGTTAAGGTGCGCCTTAACAAAATATGCCCATCAGTGTGCACTTAAAAATATACCCATCAGCATGCCCCTTACAAAAAAAGCCCAGCATTGTGCAAATTACAAATATACCCATCAGCATGCCCCTTACAAAAAAAAAGCCCAGCATTGTGCAAATTACAAATATACCCATCAGCATGCCCCTTACAAAAAAAGCCCAGCATTGTGCAAATTACAAATATACCCATCAGCATGCCCCTTAAAATAAAATGTGTTCATCAGAGTGCCCTTTAGCATAAAATAAGGGTCACGCTGATGGGCACCTTTTATGTTAAGGGGTACTCTGATGGACAAATTTAATTTTACGGGGCACACTGATGGGTATATTTTTAATGTGCACATCGATGGCCATATTTTGTTAAGGGGCACAACAAAATGTGCCCTACAAAATATGCCCATTGATGTGCACATTAAAAATATACCCACCAGCATGCCCCTTAAAATAAAATTTGTCCATCAGAGTGCCTCCTAACATAATAGGCGCCCATCAATGTGACCCTTATTTCATGTTAAGGGGCATGCTGATGGGCATATTTTATTTTAAGAGCAACACTGATGGGTACATTTTATATTAAAAGGGGCACTTTGGGCAAATTTTAAGTTAAGGGGCACATTTTGTTGTCCATCAGAGTGCCCCTTAATATAAAATAGGCCCATCAGCATGACCCTTATTTTATGTTAAGGGACACCCTGATGTGCACATTTTGTTAAGGGGCACTGTGATGGGGACACCCGATGATGTAAAGGGGCACTGTGATGGGGACACCCGATGTAAAGGGGCACTGTGATGGGGACACTCAATGTAAAGGGGCACTGTGATGGGGACACCCGATGTAAAGGGGCACTGTGATGGGGACACCCAATGTAAACGGGCACTGTGATGAGGACACCCGATGTAAAGGGGCACTGTGATGAGGACACCCGATGTAAAGGGGCACTGTGATTGGGACACCCGATGTAAAGGGGCACTGTGATGGGGACACCCGATGTAAAGGGGCACTGTGATGGGGACACCCGATGTAAAGGGGCACTGTGATGAGGACACCCGATGTAAAGGGGCACTGTGATTGGGACACCCCATGTAAAGGGGCACTGTGATGGGGACACCCGATGTAAAGGGGCACTGTGATGGGGACACCTGATTTAAAGAAGCACTGTGATGGGGACATCTGATGTAAAGGGGCACTATGATGGGGACGACTGATGTAAAGGGGCACTGGGATGGGGACACCCGATGTAAAGGGGCACTGGGATGGGGACACCCGATGTAAAGGGGCACTGTGATGGGGACACCCGATGTAAAGGGGCACTGTGATGGGGACACCCGATGTAAAGGGGCACTGTGATGGGGACACCCGATGTAAAGGGGCACTGTGATGGGGACACCCGATGTAAAGGGGCACTGTGATGGGGACACCCGGTGTAAAGGGGCACTGGGATGAGGACACCCGGTGTAAAGGGGCACTGGGATGAGGACACCTGATGTAAAGAGCAAATGTAAAGCTATCCTAGTTCTAACTGTCCACATGTTTAATATTGTAACTGAAACTTGACAATAAATATTGTTGAAATGCTAAGGAAATTGTACATTTCTCATGTTTTTGATAGATATACAGTGACTACAATCTTTCTGAGTCATAGCACAGACTTGAGATTCGGACCTCGGCCCAAAGAAAATTTTGGCGACCGGACCTCCTTGAATTTTAATTCATTACCCCTGCTATAGCTTATCACACGACATAGCCTCATACAATTAAACTGTGCATGGGATCCCTGCCCATAAAACCCCATCCAAAAATCAAGCCAAAAGTCATTAATGGATAACCAACCAGGTTCCATCTTTCAAATTAAACAAGAAATCTGGTTATTTTGCGAAACTCCTCCACAGTTGTTCCATTTTTAGGTGCTGTAACCAAGCCAAGTGGAACCTTTATGGATTTACTGTAGACAGGCCAATGAGACTGGTTTCTAATTGGTTACTATAGTTTATTACACACAATAGCCCCGTACAATTAAACTGTGTCTGGGACCCCTGCCCTTGAAACCCAATACAAATGTTAAAAATGGTCACATGGTAGATAGCAGGCAGTGCCTGAGTGAACATGTCAAATCCATGGTGGGGCACAAGGCTAAACCCCCTATGTAACTGCCACAGTACAATACATATAAATATTGACAACCAACCAGGTTTCATCTTTCAAATTAAACAGGAAATATGGTCATTTTGAGAAACTCCTCCACAGTTGTTCCAATTTTCCATAAATCATCTCTATTGTGTTCTTAGTAAGGGTGCTAGAATGTAAAGCACCCAAGTGGAACCTTAATGAATTTACTGTAGACAAACTATTGAGACTGGTTTCTGAATGGTTGCTGTGGCTTACTACATACCATAGCCTTGTGCAATTAAATTACATAGGGGATCATTGCCCAAGACACCCAATCCAAAAGTCAAGAATGGTCACCTGAAAGACTGTGGGCAGTTTCCGAGAGAACGAGTCCAATCAACAGTGTGGCAAGAGGCTAAACCCATATGTAATTACCACACTACAATCCATATATGGCCTACTACAGCCTAATACACACCATAGCCTTGAACTGTATATGGGATCCCTGGCCATGAAACCCAGTTCAAAAGTCAAGAATGGTCACCTGAAGGCAGTGTGCAGTTTCCAAAAAAATAGGTCAAAATCACAAAGTTAGAAGGAGCAAAACCCATATGTAATTACCACACTACAATCCATATATGGCCTGCTGGGGCCTAATACACACCATAGCCCTGTACTGTATATGGGATCCCTGCCAATGAAACCCAATCCAAAAGTCAACAATGGTCACCTGGAAAACGGTAGGCAATTACTGAGAGGACGTGTCAAATCCATGATGTGGCAAGAGGCTAAACCTATATGTAAATACCACACTACAATCCATATGTGGCCAACTACACATCATAGCTTTATACTGTATATGGAATTCCTGCCCAGGAATCCCAGTCCAAAAGTCAAGAATGGTCACCTAAAAGACAATGGGCAGTTCCAGGGAGAATGTGTCAAATCAACCGTGTGGCAAGGGGCTAAATTCATATGTATTGGTCACAGTACAATCCATATAAAAATGGACACCAACCAGATTTCATCTTTTAAAAGAAACACAAAATCTGAACATTTTGAGAAACTCTTCCACAGTTGTTTCCAGTTTTTGTAAATTACCTCAACAGTGAAAAGAACAAAGGTGTTGTAACCTAGAGCATCCAAGTTGAACCTTCATGGATTTATTGTAGACCAATCAGTGAGACTGGTTTCTGTTTGTTTGCTATGGTTTTTACATATAGCCTTGTACCAATAAACTCTATATGGGATCCTTGCCCATGAAACCCAATCTAAATGTCAAAATCGGTCACCTGGAAGACGCAGAGCAGTGCCTGAGGGAACGTGTCAAAGGTGCTCCTTTTGGTCTGGGTCTCGTCGAAGTTGAATTTTCCTCCAAAGAGCTGCATTCCAAGCAAGGAGAAGATGATGATGAAGAGGAAGAGAAGCAGCAGTAAAGAAGCAATGGATTTCATGGAGTTCAGCAGGGAGGCGACCAGGTTACTTAGCGATGCCCAGTGTCTGTATGTTGGAGAGGAGAGTAATGGCAAGGTGGGAAAGAGAGAGAAGGATGCCAGGTGATGTGGCACACCATGTTCCTTATGAATTACATACATTATCATGCACTATAGCTACATAAACATGCTATACAACACCAGATCATATAAGGCCTGTGTTAATGGTCTTTTGTTTGCACCAGATGGGTTTTGAATTCTCCCCCCTTAACACAGGCTCATAAGGCACTATGGGTCTCATTCCGCAGTAAGCTTAAGCAATCAAGACATGTAAATTGGGATTGGATATATGTATTGATTGATCAAAGAGCAGCGGTATCCAAACTGCGGCTCTTTGTCCGCCTTTATCCGGCCCTTTACCAATGATTACTTCCACTGATATGGAGCACTATTCCTCCCACTGACACGAAAGGTGGGGCACTATTCCCCCCACTGATACCAATGATGGGGCACTATTCCTCCCACTGATACCAATGATGGAACACTATTCCTCCCACTGACACCAATGACGGTACATTATTCCTCCCACTGATACCAATGACGGTACATTATTCCTCCCACTGATACCAATGATGGGGCACTATTCCTCCCACTAATACCAATGATGGGGCACTATTCCTCCCACTGATACCAATGATGGGGCACTATTCCTCCCACTGATACCAATGATGGGGCAATATTCCTCCCACTGATACCAATGATGGGGCACTATTCCTCCCACTGATACCAATGATGGAACACTTTTCCTCCCACTGATACCAATGATGGGGCACTATTCCTCCCACTGACACCAATGATGGGGCACTATTCCTCCCACTGATACCAATGACGGTACATTATTCCTCCCACTGATACCAATGATGGGGCACTATTCCTCCCACTGATACCAATGATGGGGCACTATTCCTCCCACTGATACCAATGATGGGGCACTATTCCTACCACTGATACCAATGATGGGGCAATATTCCTCCCACTGACACCAATGATGGGGCACTATTCCTCCCACTGATACCAATGATGGAGCACTATTCCTCCCACTGATACGAATGATGGGGCAATATTCCTCCCACTGATACCAATGATGGGGCACTATTCCTTCCACTGATACCAATGATGGGGCACTATTCCTCCCGCTGATACCAATGATGGGACACTATTCCTCCCACTGATACCAATGATGGGACACTATTCCTTCTACTGACACCAATGATGGGGCACTATTCCTCCCACTGACAACAATGATGAGGCATTATTCCTCCCACTGATATAAATTATGGGGTACTATTCCTCCTACTGACACCAATGATAGGACACTAATCCTACCACGGATACCAGTGGGAGGAATGTAGAGTCCATACCTCAGGGCTGTATTGCTGACAAAAAAGGACCTACTGAATATTAGCTGGGGTGGTCATAAAGGTATGGGTAATCAGTCTATGCTAACAATAGAAAAGTTTAGAGCGATGACTCTCCACATTGCTGGTGCATCTTTACTGTCCAATCAGCAGCCAAGGGTGCCCCTATACAGTGCCTTGCGAAGGTATTCGGCCCCCTTGAACTTTTCAACCTTGTGCCACATTTCAGGCTTCAAACTTAAAGATATAAAATTTTTATTTTTTGTGAAGAATCACGAACAAATGGGACACAATTGTGAAGTAGAATGAAATCTATTGGATTTTTGAAACTTTTTTAACTAATAAAAAAATGAAAAGTGGGGCGTGCAAAATTATTCGGCCCCCTTGCGTTAATACTTTGTAGAGCCACCTTTTGCTGCGATTACAGCTGCAAGTCTCTTGGGGTATGTCTCTATCAGTTTTGCACATCGACAGACTGAATTTCTTGCCCATTCTTCCTTGCAAAACAGCTCGAGCTCAGTGAGGTTGGATGGAGAGCATTTTTGAATAGCAGATTTCAGCTCTTTCCACAGATTCTCGATTGGATTCAGGTCTGGACTTTGACTTGGCCATTCTAACACCTGGATACGTTTATTTGTGAACCATTCCTTTGTAGATTTTGCTGTATGTTTGGGATCATTGTCTTGTTGGAAGATAAATCTCCGTCCCAGTTTCAGGTCTTTTGCAGACTCCAACAGGTTTTCATCCAGAATGGTCCTGTATTTGGCTGCATCCATCTTCCCCTCAATTTTAACCATCTTCCCTGTCCCTGCTGAAGAAAAGCAGGCCCAAACCATGATGCTGCCACCACCATGTTTGACAGTGGGGATGGTGTGTTGAGGGTGATGAGCTGTGTTGCTTTTACGCCAAACATATAGTTTTGCATTGTGGGCAAAAAGTTCGATTTTGGTTTCATCTGACCAGAGCACCTTCTTCCACATGTTTGGTGTGTCTCCCAGGTGGCTTGTAGCAAACTTTAGACAAGACTTTTTATGGATATCTTTGAGAAATGGCTTTCTTCTTGCCACTCTTCCATAAAGGCCAGATTTGTGCAGTGTACGACTGATTGTTGTCCTATGGACAGACTCTCCCACCTCAGCTGTAGTTCTCTGCAGTTCATCCAGAGTGATCATGGGCCTCTTGGCTGCATCTCTGATCAGTCTTCTCCTTATCTGTGCTGAAAGTTTAGAGGGACGGCCAGGTCTTGGTAGATTTGCAGTGGTCTGATACTCCTTCCATTTCAAAATGATCGCTTGCACAGTGCTCCTTGGGATGTTTAAAGCTTGGGAAATCTTTTTGTATCCAAATCCGGCTTTAAACTTCTCCACAACAGTATTACGGACCTGCCTGGTGTGTTCCTTGGTCTTCATGATGCTCTCTGCGCTTTCAACAGAACCCTGAGACTATTACAGAGCAGGTGCATTTATACAGAGACTTGATTACACACAGGTGGATTCTATTTATCACCATCAGTCATTTAGGACAACATTGGATCATTCAGAGAGCCTCGCTGAACTTCTGGAGTGAGTTTGCTGCACTGAAAGTAAAGGGGCCGAATAATTTTGCACGCACCACTTTTCAGTTTTTTATTTGCTAAAAAAGTTTAAAATATCCAATAGATTTCGTTCCACTTCACAATTGTGTCCCACTTGTTGGTGATTCTTCACAAAAAATTAAAATTTTATATCTTTATGTTTGAAGCCTGAAATGTGGCAAAAGGTTGAAAAGTTCAAGGGGGCCGAATACTTTCGCAAGGCACTGTATGTGATACCCCTATGCAGATGTCTTCTCACCCACCTAACTAACAGGAAACCTTACTGACCTGGTGACCTTGAAGATCCTGAGGAGCCGGACGCAGCGCAAGACAGAGATCCCCAGAGGTGACATGATATGGAACTCCACCAGGACTGTCTCCAAAATTCCCCCGCACACCACGAAGCAGTCAAACCGATTGAAGAATGACACAAAATAGGCATGGATCCCCAGACTGTACAACTTGAGGAGCATTTCCACGGTGAAAAGAGATAGCAACACTTTATTAGCGTAGCCTGGAAGATAGCATGGAAAAATGGAAAGGCTGCTGTTAGAAATCATGGTGCCCTGTATGGCCTACCTGAAAGGGCCCCTCTAGGGCCAGGGCTTGAGCCCGAGCACCCCTCCCCCCAACCTGCTGCCATTGTGCTACATGGAGAGATCTGGGTGAGGTAAAATTACGCTAACAGTGGGAAGGGCACAGGAGTCAAAGGCATAGTTACATAGTTAGTTAGGTTGAATATATCCATCCAGTTCAACCTGAGTGAGTGTCTACAATTGTCCCTATCTCTGTACATTGCCCACTCACATGGGTCCCTACCCTCAAGGAGCCCACAATCCAAGGTCCCCATTCATCAACTAGGGCCACTTTTTAGACAGAAGCCAATTAACCTAACTGCATGTCTTTGGAGTGTGGGAAGAAACCGGAGTGCCCGGAGGAAACCCATGCAGGCACAGGGAGAACATGCAAAGTCCAGGCAGGCAGTGTTGTGGTTGGGATTTGAACCAGCGACCCTTTTTACTGCTAGGTGAGAGTGCTACCCACTACACCACTGTGCCGCCCATGTAACATAGAGCGTGCCAGTAACCAGAGTATGTAACATATAGAGTGCCTGGGATACTTATGTACATGGGAGGAGCCTGTGGTACTTGTGTACATGGGAAGAGCCTGTGATACTTATGTACATGGGAGGAGCCTGTGATACTTATGTACATGGGAGGAGCCTGTGATACTTATGTACATGGGAGGAGCCTGTGATACTTATGTACATGGGAGGAGTCTGTGATACTTATGTACATGGGAGGAGTCTGTGATACTTATGTACATGGGAGGAGCCTGTGATACTTGTGTACATGGGAGGAGCCTGTGATACTTATGTATATGGGAGTAGCCTGTGATACTTATGTACATGGGACGAGTCTGTGATACTTATGTACATGGGAGGAGCCTGTGATACTTATATACATGGGAGGAGCCTGGGATACTTATGTACATGAGAGGAAACTGTGATACTTATGTACATGGGAGGAGCCTGTGATACTTGTGTACATGGGAGGAGCCTGTGATACTTATGTATATGGGAGTAGCCTGTGATACTTATGTACATGGGACGAGTCTGTGATACTTATGTACATGGGAGGAGCCTGTGATACTTATATACATGGGAGGAGCCTGGGATACTTATGTACATGAGAGGAAACTGTGATACTTATGTACATGGGAGGAGTCTGTGATACTTATGTGCATGGGAGGAGTCTGTGATACTTATGTGCATGGGAGGAGCCTGTCATACTTATATACAGGGGAGGAGCCTTTGATACTTATGTACATGGAACTTTTTTTTTTTTTTTATATAAATTGCATCCATTTTGGAATAAGGCTGTAACATAACAAAATGTGGAAAAAATTAAGCACTGTGAATACTTTCCAGATACATTGTAGTTCAGGGGTCAGGAGTGGGTAATGTACAGAGTGCAGAAGTCAGGAGAGGGAAACGTATAGAATGCATAGGTCAGGAGTGGGTAATGTATACAATGCAGGGGTCAGGAGTGGGTAATGTACATAGTTCAGGAGGGTCAGGAATGGGTAATGTATAGAATGCAGGGGTCAGGAGTGGGTAACGCATGGACCTTTGTTTATCCACACACTGCAATGTGCTGCATCTGGTTGTGCTTCATCCGGTTGTCTAGTTGGGGTGTCATGGGTCCCATCCACAGCTCCCGGGTCAGACACCCTGCGGCTGTTGTCATATGGAGGTGTTAAACCAATGTTTTTATGCCAATTATCAAGTTGGGCTCTTACAGGCTATATGTGGAAGGCATCTACTCCAGAGGAAGTAAAGCTAATGTTCACGAAACACGTCAAGTTTTAGGATGCATTCCCCTTTTATTTATTGCCTGTGTTGTTCTTTGAAATATGCTATGGAGCGATTATTTTAAGAATTGTATACTTGTATGTATACAAGTATGTATGTATTGTATCAGATATAAGAAAGCAACTTGTTATTTTTAACCCTCTGATTAAAGTGGTTGTAAACCTTCACAGCCACTTTTTACTACAGGTAAGCCTATTATAAGGAAGCAGTGTGCGGGGACCGCAGCGGGGCTTCGATCTAAGGTGAGTATTTCATAATGAGCTAGTATGCTATGCATACTAGCTCATTATGCCTTTGTCTTGCAGATTTTTATTTGTTTTGTGGGTTTACAACCACTTTAACAACTTTGTGTGCTGTTGAATAAATCGATAATGCTTAACCCAGCTATATGCCAGGCCTCATTTACCTGACAAGGGCTACGTCTTTAATAACCTGTAGTCCTCCCATCTACCCCTCTTTGCAGCCACTATTACCTTGTATCTGCGTCAGCCATTCAGGTTGCCGGTAGTGTTCAGAGGCTATCGTCAGCGTGTTCAGGAAGACCAAGATCAGAACCATCCAGTAAAAAGTGACCGACTTCACCGCCAGGCGACATTTCCTCCGGAAAGCTCGGTTCCATCTCTTCAATTTTCGGCTGGTAAAAGATCAGATGTAAGAACAAAAATGACACCCAGTGCTGAAGTATGGCTGCCATTCAGCGCATTTTAAATCCTTCAAATTAAGCAATCCGGTCCAGAGGTTGACTTACTATATAAATGCAAAGACAGTAGGCCATATATTTGATCAATAAGGCTTCAGGCAATACAGTAATACAGTATATAGAGACTGCTTTACCTGCCAAAAGATTTGTATTTCTGTCCATCCAGTCCTGAGATTTGTACATCACAGCCAGCCTGGTGAACGGGCATTTTTCTGTTGCTGTCACCTCCCTTCCCCCAGCCTGTAAGTCTCCAAGCCTGTAACGCCCTGCCCCAGCCTGTAACCAACCTGCCCCAGCCTGTAACCCCCTGCCCCAGCCTGTAACCACCCTGCCCCAGCCTGTAACCTCCCTGCCCCAGCCTGTAACCGCCCTGCCCCAGCCTGCAACCGCCTTGCCCCAGCCTGTAACCTCCCTGTCCCAGCCTATAACCCCCTGCCCCAGCCTGTAACCTCCCTGCCCCAGCCTGTAACCCCCTGCCCCAGCCTGTAACCACCCTGCTACAATCTGTAACCCCCTGCCCCAGCCTGTAACCTCCCTGCCCCAGCCTGTAACCACCCGGAACCAGCCTGCAACCGCCCTGCCCCAGCCTGTAACCTCCCTGCCCCAGTCTGCAACCTGTAACGCTAACTTCCCCCGGACTGTAACTGGAAAGTGAAGGAGCAACAGCAGAGTTATGACCTCAGCACACTGACCTCTCCTCCTATTAGCGTGTTCCTTTCAGTATAATTAAATACACACACCTGCTTGATTCCTATTTCTACCACTCACATTCAGTAAGAGTTCCAGTGTGCAAAGAACTACAAAAGGCTATAATAAAGTCAAATTCAGGTAGTTACTCTAGTTGTGTTGTGTTTTTAGATCTGCCATGGAGATTAACTTTAACGGTGGTAACAAGTAAAAAAAAAAATCTTTACAAAAATAATAATCTGGGATTATATGTTCCCAATTACAGGTGACCAAACATCACATTTACTTATTTAGTACTTACCAGCAGCCAGTCTGTGACAACTTACTCCTGCACAAGCAAAAAAGAAAACAAGATGTTATTAGCGAAGTAGAGTGGATAGCCTTTTAAACACCCCAAACTTGATACAATTAGATACAATGAGTAATGTCTTAATGTAAACTGAATAGTCACCCCTTAAGGATACAATTATTTTGCCTTCCAACTGTCCAAGCCACATTTCAATTTTCAAGTGGAGGGAAGCAATATTCAGGGCACCCGAAACAAAAATGGTCATCCCCTTCTCTGGACAGCTCTGATCAGACCGGAAAATGATCATTAGTACTCCTTCTCAGGGCTGTCTTAATGAATGGGCTCTGCCCAGGGGCCCCAGTTGCATGAGGGGGCCCGTGATCAGATCATGGAAAGAGGGGGGGGGGGCAGGTGCTGTGTTGGGTGAATGCACTGGCTTTTGTCCTCTTATGCCATTCTTCCTTGACGGAAGTAGTTGCAATGCCACTCCTGTCAGAAGGAGCAGTGGCTGGCTTCTGCTGGAGAGAGGATTTGGCTTTCTCCTCCCTTCTGTAGGGGGTGGAAGAGAGAGCCAGCACTGAGACTAAGAACTCACCTCAGTCTCAGCGTGGGAGAGGAAGGTGGAGCTGCCTTCATTGCAGGTGGGAACAGTGACGGGGGACACCTGATGTATGGGGACACTGTGATGGGGGAACCTGATGTATGTTGACACTGTGATGGGGGAACCTAATGTATGGGGGGACTGTAACGGGGGAATCTGATGTATGGGGGAACTGTGACGGGGACAGCTGATGTATGGAGACACTGTGATGGGGGAACCTGATGTATGGGGACATTGTGATGGGGGAACCTGATGTGTGGGGGCACTGTGATGGGGACACCTGATGTATAGGGGCACTGTGGTGGGGGAACCTGATGTATGGGGGCATTGTGATGGGGGACACCTGATGTATGGGGGCATTGTGATGGGGGAACCTGATGTGTGGGGGCACTGTGATGGGTGAGCCTGATTTATGGGGGCACTGTGATGAGGACTCCTGATGTATGAGGGCACTGTGATGGGGGAACCTGATGCATGGGGGCATTGTGATGGGGGCACCTGATGTATAGGGGCATTGTGATGGGGGACACCTGATGTATGAGGGCATTGTGATGGGGCACCTTATGTATAGGGGCACTGTGATGGGGGACACTTGATGTATGGGGGCACTGTGATGGGAGAATCTGATGTATGGGGGCACTGTGATGGGGGAACCTGATGTATAGGGGCACTGTGATGGGGGAACCTGATGCATGGGGGCACTGTCATTTGGGACATCTGATGTATGGGGATACTGTAATTTTGGACATACTGTATGATGTATGGGGACACCTGATAGTATATGGGCACTGTCATAGGGGAAAATTATGTAAGGGGGTACTGATGCAGACTGGTTGGGGCCCCAGTGCATTTCTTTGCCCATATGCTTTTAAGATGACACATATACCTTCTATATATGTGGGTATTCCTTCAGATAGGTGTGCCTCCAGACATTCTGTCTTGGAGGAAACATCAGTCAGGAAAACTGTTTTCTTCCAACAATAGCTAAGGATGTCCCCTAACATCTTTCCATACCCCCTTCCATGGCCATAAAAGTTCATGTTCTGATAGTCTTTTGGCAGTGCAGCTGCCAAGTGATATCTTTGGTTGGTGCGACCCTGGTAGTTCTACAACTGGAGGCAGTACTTTTTTTTTTTTGCCATTTTATATTATTTTTATTTTATATTTACTATTATTTTTTACAAATGTTTTAGGAGCCCTGTTGGGGGGGGGGCTTTTTTGAGATATTGGGCTCTAAACAGACCTCTGATGTTTCACCTTTGAGACAGAGAAAGGAGATTGAGGACACAGCCTCAGTCTCCTTCTCTGCAGCCTCAGCGGCAGAGAATGAATGGACAGGAATAGCTCTGTACAGAGGCTTTTCCTTCATTCACAAACTGAAGCATAGCAAACACAGTTTACTATGCTTTAGTTATGAATGGACAGAGTTAGTGATTGGTACCTGGCAGTGCTGCGGATGACGGGGAGGGGGCAGTAGAGAGCACAGGGGGGCCCGGAGATAGCACAGGAGGCTGGGAGAGAGCACAGGGGGGCCTGGCAGAGAGCACAGGGGCCCAGGGGGCCGCAGAAAGGAGCTGTATAGAAGGGACAGCGGCATAGAGAGAAACTGATCCCCTCCATTTCACTCCTGCAGCCACTACATGCCTACAGGAGGGAAATGAGGAGAAGTAGCCATTCAGTGGCTGCAAGAGGACAATAGAGGAGATTGATTCCTCTGTATGCCGCCCCCTACCGCCCCTCCTGTCCAGGTGTGTAGGGGCACTGCACGCTACATGAGGCCAGGTTGCAAATGCAACCCCCTGCGACCCCTGTAGTTACGCCCCTGAGCCTATGGCTTAGTTCGCCATAAAAAACAGTCAATTTTCCATTATGTACTTGAGAATGATGTTTTAATGTCAGGGTCAAGCTAAGGATTAGGCATTAAGTAAAGGACAGAAAAACAGGAGCAAACATTTGGATTTTTACTTGTTTTCAGCTCTGAAAAAAAACTGTTCTAAGAACAATTGGTGGCAGCACTGAAAATATTTTACCAAACCCCCAGACAGCTCCTAACATATGGTGAAGGTAGATTGGCTTCCTAGAACTTTATGACCTCCTCTTTTTTTTTTTTTTGCTTGCTATATCACAACGAGATTCAAAAGTCAAATGCAGCCTTGGTGACTGCAAGGAACATCTTAATACTAAGATTTTGATCCATCAAGCTTTCTGTATAAAACAGGTCACAAGAAACCTGTAGTAGGTGTGTGTCAGGACTAGGGATGAGCTGAACACCCAATTGAGTGTTCTCTGTATTACGGGAGCTGACAATATAGCCGCAAGTGATTTTAAAATACTTTTTTTCCTGCACAAATGACACTTTGTACAGGGACAGTTCTAAGCACCAGAAACATGCGCCCCTTCACAGGCATACTATAGACACCCCCCAGGTACCACATTTAAAGGAATATTACACTTTTATTGTTTCACTTTAATCATTATTAAAATCACTGCTCCTGAAAAAACGGCCATTTTTAAAACTTTTTTTTGCATTGATCCATGTCCCCTGGGGCAGGACCCAGGTCCCCAAACACTTTTTAGGACAGTAACCTGCATATTACCCTTTAAAATTAGCACTTTAGATTTCTCCCATAGACTTGTATAGGGTGTTCTGGCTTTTAGAATTTGCCGCGAACAGCCCAAATTGTTCACTGTTCGCTGAAAAGGCGAACAGGCAATATTCGAGTCGAACATGAGTTCGACTCGAACTCGAAGCTCATCCCTAGTCAGGACCTAGGTCTGAACCTACAACCTTTGCTGTGTCTGGCAAAATCTCTTCTTGCTTAGCCACCTAAGATACGAAAAAGCCTCCTGGACAATTCCTTGGACATTCTTCCCTTGTATCTTGTTTCTGGTAAACCTTGAACTCTTTGCTCCTCCCATTAACTTCTATTTAAGCCACGCCTTTGCACTTCCTGTTTGGCAGATTATTGTGCTTTCTGCAGCCAAAATCTCACTCTTGTCACTCCTGCTGCCATCTGTATCTTTGCTACCACTCAGTTCCTCGACTACGCTTCCACTTGGTCCCAACCTGCAACGATTTGTTACCAACCTTGGGCTTGTTCCTCAACTATGCTTTTGCTTGATCCCTACCTGCTATATTTGCTACTGGACCCAAGCTTGTTAACTTCCTGGTGGGGTGATCCTGAGGACTACGACCTCGTACTAACATACAGGAAAAAAAACCAAACCACCATTTGGAGCTCTGGTGAACACTAGTTAGTGCTTAGACCCTGCACCACAGATGAGCCTGCATTATCTGCCAGGGCGATCTGCTTGTATGCTTATCCTTCTGGTCAATGGGAGCCTCTCTACTGCTATAGCTACTGGTCCCCTGACTGTGGCAGTGTATCAGTGAATGATTTAGAGAAGCTCCCCCACTCTCCTTCCTTAACTGCTCCATAAATAGTAACAGTCAGAGACAGAGGGTCTAAAGGCAAACAGCTTCTGATGTTATGATGTCATCAGTCTGCTGCAGGAAGGAGGAAGCATTTTCTCAAGTCTACTTTCCCCTAAGTGATCCGATTTAAATATTGTAGCAAGTCACAAGGTGAGAGGCCGCAGTACGGGTTTATCTGTGACAGACATTTGTGAACATGACCAAGAACTGCAAAGGTACCAGGGTTCAGGTAAATGTGCCATCTGTGAGCCAGTATCTCAGTCTAGAACAGCCATTCTCAAATAGGGTTCCATGGGACCCTAGGGTTCCTCCAGAAGTAGCTAGCGGTTCCTTGAGCTGTGACTGATTGACCTCCCGTCTGATGGTTCCTGCATAGTTCCAGGATCAGTGCCACTTAGCAGAGCCAACTGCCTGACATTAAATTATCTTTTTACCTGTCTGTAAGGATGGCATTCTGACCATTACTGTAAAGGGGGGATTCTTCCCACTGATCACCCGAATGTATGGGCATTTTTGTCATTGACCACCAATTTCCAACATTTTTTTCAAGGGTTCCTTTTGAATTCTGTCCTTAGGTGATGCTTAAACAAAGAGGACACCAACCTTTTGGAGAGAACAGAAGATGTAGGCATTGCCAAGGTGAGCACCTTGACCTCTGTGATCTCAGTACTCTTAGAAAAATTACAGGTCCACTTTAAACATACGTTTTCTGATATACTAATGTATTTTGAGCATTATATGGTAGATTGAAATAATGAGAATGATTTAGCTTGGAACAAAACAGCGTGAAAGGACTTACAGGCACAGGGTGCAACAGTTGCTGTGCTCATCATCTATATTCTCTGTGTTAAGTGAGGTGGTCTCGCTGGCAGGAAGGCTTGCTACAAGAGGGGTAAGAAAACAGTGGCAATTAATAATACATACATGCAGTATTCACTACACATGGAAATATTCTGAAATATGAAAATAAATATCTCTTGTGAGAAAAGCAAACTTGGCCGATTCCTTATGCATCCAGGAGACCTACCTGCCTTTGATGGTGTATTTGCATAGTGTGTTTCTAAGTCATGGCCTAACCAAACCCAAAGCAGACAACTTGGCTGCTATGGGGCCTGGAGCAGGAGAGGTCCCCATTAGGGAGATTGTTATAATGTGAAGTTTCCAGAATAGAAGGTCTGAAATAAAACCTCAGGTCCTAATTGTATCTGTGTGTTTGGAATCCCTATTTTTGGAACTAAAGCTTGCTGCCACTCTTTTCCCCTACAACTGTTCCTCTCTTGAAGTCACTATTTTGGAGCCAAAACCCTCTGTACCCCCTTTTTCCATAACTGTCCCTCTTTTGGAGTCCCTGCTTTTGGAACTAAAGCCCTTTGTCCCTTGTTCCTCCGCAACTATTCCTCTTTTGGAGTCCCCTACATTGGGCCCAAAGCCCTCTGTCCCTCATTCCTCCAAACGTATTCCTCTGTAGAAGTCCCTATTTTAGAACCAAAGCTTGTTGCCCCTTTTTCCTCCACAGCTGTACCTCTTTTGAACTCTTGGCTTTGCAACCAAAGCACTCTGCCCCCTCCCTTCCTCCATAACTGTCCCTTTTTTGGGGTCCCTACTTTGAACCAAAGCCCTTTGTCCCTCGTCTCCCACAACTATTTCTCTTTAGGAGTCCCTGCTTTAGAACTAAAGCCATTTCTATCCTGTTCCTCTAGAACTATTCTTCATCTGGAGTCCCAATTTTTTGAACTAAAACTTGCTGCCCCTCGTTCCTCCACAGCGGTCTTTCTTTTGAAGTCCCTACTCTGTACAACCCTCTGTACATCCCTTCTTTCATAAAGTATCCTGCTTTGGAACCAAAGCCCTTTGTTTCTCCACATTTATTCATCTCTTGGAATCCTTATTTTAGAACCAAAGCTTGCTGCCTCTCTTTTCTCCACAACTATATGTCTTTTGAAGTCTCTGCTTTGCAACCAAAGCCTTCAGCCCCCTCCCTCCTCTGTAATTATCCCTCTTTTAGAGTTCTAGCTTTAAAACCAAAAGCCCTTGTTCCCCTATAACTCTTCCTCTTATTGAGTCCCTACTTTGGAATGAAATCCCTCTGGCCCTCATTTTTCAACAATGAATCCTCTTTTAAAATCCCTATTTTGGAACTAAAGCTTGCTGCCCTTCTTTCCTCCACAACTATCCCTTTTTTAAGTCTCTACTTTGGTACCAAAGCCCTCTTTCCCCCCCCCCCTTTCAAAACTGTCTCTCTTTTGGAGTCCCTACTTTGGAATCAAAGCCCTCTGCCCCCTCATTCTTCTACAATTATTCCTCTTTAAAAATCCCTATTTTGGAACTAAAGCTCACTGTCCCTCTTTCCTCCACAACTGTCCCTCTTTTGAAGTCTCCCTTCCTCAGAGCCCTCTGTCCCCCTTCCTCCATAATTGTCCCTTTTTTGAAGCCCCTGCTTTGAAACCTTTTGAAAGTCTTCTGTCCTGCGTTGTTCCACAGTTGTTCCCCTTATGTAGAGTTGTAAATTGTATTTCCCAACTCTAACTGACTACTTCATTTCAAATGCTGTCAAAAATCAATTGATATTTCAAGTGGTTTCCTTTTTTGCAGCTTCCCTTTCTGCTGATGTTAGCCATTGTCGGCTTCTGTAACTAGTGTATCTTTTGTTCATTACTTCTTCCTGGTCTGCAGAAACAGTGAGGCAAGGGTGTCGCTTTTGCCTAAATGTCTCAAACACCCTCCTAGCTGAATCTTCTATATGGTAACCATGCTTTGGAACCAAAGCCCATAATGAGGAGACCCTTGTCCCAATGTTTCAAATACTCTCCTACCCTGATCTTTTATACGGTACCTCTGTATTGAAACCATAGCTCAAAATTAGGAGATCTTGATCCTAACGTCTCAAATACTCTCCTACCTGGATCTTCTAGGTGCTACCTATGCTTTGGAACCTAAGCCCATAACGAGGAGACCCTGGTCCTATTGTCCCAAAGGAGACCCTCATTCCCATACCAGATCCTTGGGAGGGATGTTGTTTTTCTTACCCCACCGTCGATCTCAGTGACACCAAAGTGATACCAAAAAATAAAAAGTGAAATCTACTCAATGGAGGCACAGAGAGAATAACAAAAAGGGCCAAGGCTCTAACTCTTCCCAACTTTATCCAGAACAAAAAAAATAAATGATTTGGCTGGAGTTCCACTTAACAAAAACGTGACAACAATTGAGCTGGAAGACCCAAAACCACAGACGGAAGTCAATGATAATATTAAAATTTGTTTGGTCATTAGATAATATGACATGGAACAACTGATACTAATGCAGTAGATTCTTTATAACGTGTCACGAATCCCAGTGCAGGAGATATATATCGCCATGTTGTTAGTGTTAGCATGGACCTTAGGTGAAGAATCATGGTCTACATCCCTTGCACCTTGCGCCAAAATTAGGAGATCTCATAGTCTTAATGTCTCAAAATCTCTGCTTTCTGGATCATTTATATGACACCTATGCTTTCGAATCAAAGCCCATAATGAGGAGACCAGGTCTCAAACACTGTCCTAGCTGGATCTTCTAGATTCTACCTATGCTTTGGAACCAAAGCCCATAATGAGGAGACCCTGGTCCCAATGTCTCAAACATCCTCCTAGCTGGATCTTCTGTATGGTAACAATGCTTTGAAACCAAAGCCTATAATGAGGAGACCTTGGTCCCAATGTTTCAAATACTCTCCTACCTTGGTCTTTTATATGGTACCCCTGCATTGAAACCATAGCTCGCAATTAGGTGATCTTGATCCTAATGTCTCAAACATGCTCCTACCTGGATCTTCTAGATGCTACTGATGCTTTGGAACCAAAGCTCATAACGAGGAGACCCTGGTCCCAATGTCTCAAACACCCTCCTAGCTGGATCTTTTATATGGTAACCATGCTTTGGAACCAAAGCCCATAATGAGGAGGCCCTGGTCCCAATGTCTCAAATACTCTCCTACCTTGATCTTTTATAGGGTACCTCTGCATTGGAGCCATAGCTCAAAAATAGGAGCTCTTCCTGATCCTAACATCTCAAACACTCACACAAGATTCACCCACCTAAACTCAAATTTCTTCCCCTTGGATGTGTCATAACAAAGCCAAGCAGAGAAGTCACATCCACCATTGTCCACCACAAAACATATTAATCCAAGCTCTATCTGCTCTGGTTACTTTCATAATCATTTCCTTATTTTTTTGTCATGACTACATCTAAATCTAGAGCTATTCGGCAATACACCACATCACAGATTATGGTAGGGATCACAAACTACATAGGGAAAACTTTTTGTGGAATCCAATGGGAAGACACCACACACTGGTCACAGGCCACAAATCACAGAGTACACAAGCCATAGAATTACTGTGGGCTTCTGAGGAATGGTTAGGATGCATTAACCACTGGAGTTTTCCCTTCCTCCTGCCAGTCAGGTCGGCCAACGTGACTCCTGTACGTAAAAGACAGACAGACATTGCACAGGACAGACAGACATCATACACAAGAAATACAAAGTGATGCTGAACGTAAGATGGTCTTATGATGGAGTGGTACACAAGGTACAAAAAGTGAGAAACCATTTGGAGACATCATACGGTTAAATGATTGAGTGGACACAATGTACAAGAACCGAGAAACCATTTGGAGACATCATACAGTTATGTGCTTGAGTGGAAATGGTGTACACAAATCCAGAAACCATTTGGAGAGACAGACAGACAGAGATCTGTAGAGTGGTTACCATAAAGAAATTCCTAATGTGGATTTCTTAATAAAATTCATGTACTCATAAATAAAGGGTAATTTACCAAGGATAGGCCTTCAATAAGCAATCAGAATTATTATTTTGATGATCCTGGCTACAATAAACTTAAAGCTCAAATCTTGGCTGGTACAAACAGCACAAATTATTGCAGCTCTGCAATCAATAACCCACCATTAAATGCAATAGGTCCAGCTTGGACCAAAGTACAGTGGGGGAAATAATTATTTGACCTCCTGCAGATCGTGTAAGTTTGCCCACTTACAAAGAAATTAAGGGTCTATAATTTTTATCATAGGAGAGTTTTATATCATAGAGATGGAAAAAAATCTAGAAAAAAACACACAATACTAATGTTATAAATGGAGCTGGAGTTCAGTGAGTAAAATAAGTATTTGATCCCCAAGCAAAACATGACTTAGTAGTTGGTTAAGAAATCCTTGTTGGCAAGCACAGAGGTAAGAAGTTTCTTGTAGTTGGTGGCCAGGTTTGCACACATCTCAGGAGGGATTTTGGTCCACTCTTCTTTACAGATCTTCTCTAATTTCTTAAGGTCTCTTGGCAACTCAAAGTTTCAGCTCCCTCCATTAATTAAATAAGCGAGAGCACCGGGACCAATCTGATCCCGAGCACGGCCGAGCGCGGCCGAGTGCGGCCAAGTGCCAGAGCAGGTCCCGTCTTCTGGAGCCTGCACGTCTATGATGGACGTCCCACTGGTCCAATGCCGGGACAGCGGGACGTGTGACGTCCATCATAGGAGCTGTTGACTCCAGAAGGCGGTAATTACAAAGAGGCTGCCGCACCACATCCCCGCTTGGCGCTCGGGCAAGCCGCTCTCCTCTCCTCCTCGGCTCCTACTCTGAGGACTGGCTGCTGTGACACCACGGCTCAGACAGGTCAGTTTATGATGTTGGTAGGTAGGTCAGTGTATGTAAATGTCAGTGTAGGTAAGTCAGTGTGTGTTAATGTCAGTGTAGGTAGGTCAGAGTAGGTAGGTCAGTGTAGGTAGATCAGTGTGTGTTAATGTCAGTGTAGGTAGGTCAGTGTATGTAAATGTCAGTGTAGGTAGGTCAGTGTGTGTTAATGTCAGTGTAGGTATGTCAGTGTAGGTAAATGTCAGTGTAGGTAGGTCGGTCAGTGTAGGTAGGTCACTACCGTTAGTGTATGTATATGTCCAGTGTATGTAGGTCAGGCAGGTGAGTGTGGGTAGGTCACTATTGTCAGTGTAGGTAGGTCACTGCCTTCAGTGTAGGTAGGTTAGTGTATGTAAGTCACTACCGTCAGTGTCACGGCCCAGCCTAAAAAAAACATGCGTCGCGTACAACACCCGACCCCCCCCCCCCCCAGTTTCCGGCTTGGACTCTGGGCTGAAGCTCCTGGTCCTTTTGCCACCTAACAACACCCCTGTTTGGGTCATTGTCATGCTGGAAGACCCAGCCACGACCCATCTTCAGTGTTCTGGCTGAGGGAAGAAGGTTCTCATCCAAGATTTTACAATACATGGCCCCGTCCATTGGCCCCTCAATGCAGCAAAGTCTGTCTTTTCCCTTAGCAGAGAAACCCCCCCAAAGCATTATGTTTCCACCTCTGTGCTTGACGGTGGGGATGGTCTTCTTAGGGTCATAGTCAGCATTTTTCTTCCTCCAAACACAGTGAGACAAGTTAATGCCAAAGAGCTCAATTTTGATCTCATCTGACCACAACACTTTCTCCCAATCCTTCTCTGAATCATTTAGATGTTCATTGGCAAACTTCAGATGGTCCTGTACGTGTGTCTTCTTGAGGAGGGGGACCTTGCTGGCGCTACAGGATTTCAATCCATGGCGGCGTATTGTGTTACCGATGGTGTGTTTAGTGACTGCGGTCCCAACTGCCTTAAGATCATTCACAAGCCCCTCCCGTGTAGTTCTGGGTTGATCCCTCACTTTTCTCATGGCCATCCTCACCCCACGAGGTGAAATCTTGCATGGACCTCCAGGACGAGGGTGATTGATGGTTATTTTTATTTCTTCTATTTGAGAATATTCACTCCAACAGTTGTCTCCTTCTCACCAAGCTTCTTGCTGATGGTCTTGTAGCCAATTCCAGCCTTGTGCAGGTCTACAATCTTGTCCCTGATGTCCTTTGACAGCTCTTTGGTCTTGCCCATGATGGTGAGGTTTGAATGGAAGAAAGATTCTGTGGACAGGTGTCTTGTATACACATAACAAGTCGTCGTTAGGACCACCTTCCAGAATTGACAGGTTAATCTGTGTACCACATGATCACCTACTTTAGCCAGTCTGTGGGAGCCAGAAGTTTTGTTGGTTGGTAGGGGATCAAATACTTATTTTATTCACTGAACTGCAACTCCATTTATAACATTTGTATCGTGTTTTTTCTGGATTTTTGGTTGATATTCTGTCTCTATCATATAAAATACACCTATGATAACAAATGATAGACCCTTCATTTCTATGTAAGTGGGCAAACTTACACAATCTGCAGGGGATCAAATCATTGTTTTCCCCACTGTAACTACAGTTAGGTCTATATACTGTATATTTGGACACAGGACACAGTTTTCATACTTTTGGCTCTGTATGCCACCAGAATAAAATTAAAATGAATTTGAAGTGCAGATGCTCGACGTTAATTCAAGGGGTTGAACGTAAAGATCAAGTACAAATTTTTGGAACTGCAACCATTTGTATACACAGTCCCCCCCCATTTTCAGAGGCTCAAATGTATTTGGACCAATGAATATAATCAGAAATAAAATGTTCATTCTTAATATTTTGTTGAGAATCCTTTACTGGCAATGACTGCCTGAAGTCTGGTGCCCATGGACATTACCAAAGACTGGCTTTCCTCCTTTCTGATGCTTTGCCAGGCTCTAACTGCAGCTGTCTTCAGTTGTTCTTTGTTTGTGGCTCTTTCTGCCTTTAGAGTTGCCTTCAGCAAGTGAAATGCTCAATCGGGTTGAGATCAGGTGATTGGCTCCGCCATTGCAGAATATTCTACTTCTTGTCCTTCAAAATCTCTTGGGTTGCTTTTGCAGTGTGTTTTGGATCATTATTTATCTGTACTGTGAAGCACCATCCAATCAACTGTGCTGCATTTGGCTGAAAGTATATCTCTAAACACTGCAAGATTCATCCGGCTGCTTCTGTCACATCAGCAATAGCCACCAATTACCCAGTGCCTCTAAAAGCCATGCACGCCCATCCCCTCACACTGCAAGCTCCACCATGTGACCACAGATGATGTTGTGTGCTTTGGATCATGAGCTGTTCCAAACCTTCTCCACACTTTTTTCTGCCCATCATTGTGGTACAGATTAATCTTAGTTTCATCCGTCCAAAGAATGCTTTTACAGAACTGGTCTGGCTTTTTTAGATGTTCTAATCTGGCTTTTCTATTCTTCAGGCTATTGAATGGTTTGCACCTTGTGGTGAACCCTCTGTATTTGCTCTTGTAGACTTTGACAATGATACGCCCACCTCCTGGAGAGTGTCCTTCACTTGTCTGGATGTTGTGAATGGGGTTTTTCTTTACCATAGCGAGGATCCTGCGATCACCCACCACTGTTGTTGTCTTCCATGCCATTTTTATGTTGTTAAGCTCCCCAGTGCGTTCTTCTTTCCTTAGAATGTGCCAAACTGTTGATTTGGCCAATCCTAATGTTGCTGCTATCCCTCTGATGGATTTGTTTAGTTTTTGAAGCCTTAAGCCGCGTAAACACGGGTGGACTGTCTGGCCAACTTAGTCCGTCGAAACACATTTCAGCGGACAGTCCGCTCGTGTGTGGGCTTCAGCTGACTTTTTCAGCGTGCAGTCTGGCGGACTAAGTATTTCGGAATTTCCGTAATATTGTCCGTCATACTTTGGTTTCAGCGGACAATCCGCTCATGAGTAGGCTAGTTCGACGGACTAAGTATGGCGCATGCTCAGAAAGGATTTACACGGCGAAAGGTTGCATTGCTGTGTATTGGACTTCCTATTTCTAGTCCCGTCGTACGTGCTGTACACGTCATCGCGCAAGCTTTCGACGGACTGTTTGTGCATCCGTGTGTGGTCAAGTCCGTTCATTCGAAAGTAGGACGGACTGTCCGTCGGATTGTCTGACGGACTAAGTTGGCCATACAGTCCGCCCGTGTGTACGCGGCTTTACCATGGCCTGTTTCACTTGCATGGACAGCTCCTTTGAACGCATGATGTAGGTTCACAGCAATAGATTCCAAATGCAAATACCACACTTAGAATCAACTCCAGACCTTAAAGAGGAGGGCCAGTTAAAAAAAAAAAAAAAAAAAAAAGTCAGCAGCTGCAAACACTGCAGCTGCTGACTTAATAAAATCACTTACCTGTCCAGGGCGCCCGCGATGTCGGCCGCCCGAGGCCGAGCCGTCCCTCGGCTCTCGGGTCCCGGCGCCGCCATTCCCTGTAAGGGAAACAGGCAGCGGAGCCTTACGGCTTCACTGCCCGTTTCCTACTGCGCATGCGCGAGTCCCGCAGCTACTGCGCATGCGCGAGTCCCGCAGCGCTTTCTGAATGGGACGCGCTGTATTCTGGAACACACAGTTCCCAGAACACAGCGCGACCCATTACCCAGAAGACGCCGCGACGAAGACAGAAGACAGAAGATCTCCGCGGAGGAGGAAGAGGAAGATTAGGATAAAGTGCCTAGCAACAGGCATTTCTGGTAAGTAAAAAAAAAAAATTTTTTTCATTTTATTTTTTTTAGATTTTTTTGTCATTTTTAACATTTTTTGCTTTTCAGGGTGGCCCTCCACTTTAACTCCAGACCTTAATTGATGAAGAAAGAATGAAGGAGTAGCCCACACCTGGCCATGAAACAGCTTTTGATTCAATTGTCCGATTACTTTTGGTCTCTTGAAAAAGGGGGGGGTGGCTATTCTTAACCACTTTGCGCCGGTGGTATGTCATATGATGTAATGAACTTTCAGCGGGGAAATCTGAATGATGGGTGCATCTATAGGCATTATCCAGCTATAATTTTTTTCTGCCGTCGATTCTGTGCACTGTATGAACAATAGCGGCAGTTTGATCATTCTATAAGACTGCTTTTCTTTAAGCAGAGTGAGTATGGACCCACAAATGATAATTTGAGCACAAGGTTTAGTACTGGGGGTCTCTAAACTTTCCAGTAAAAAGGCCACATTGTACATCTTACAAATTTTCGCAGGCCACAAAAAATACATTTTCCTAAATTAATCAAATGTATATGAATAAGTTTTACTTTGTAGTTTTTTTTTTTTTTGTAATCAGCTTTATGTTATTTAGAGCAACATAAAAAAAAATAAAAAATCAGTAAAACAAAGCAAAGAAATTCCAAACAAATAATGAACTAGGGATGCACCGACACCAAGCGTTTTCACGAGTATTGGTACTTGCCTAAATGCTCCCGATACCGAAAACCGATACTAGAAATGTTTTAGGTGTACCAACATGGCAGTATTTCTGATTCCCTGTACTATTGGTAAAGTCAGGTAAACAGCGGCCGCTCACTTTTTTATTATAACATGGTGGCCTGTCAGCAAAGATCCTTTCATAGAACTAAGGAGGAAGATCAGCTGGTCCTGAGTCTACCAATAGGACGAGGAATCAGAAATGTTTTAGGTGTACCAGCATGGTGGTCTTTCTGATTCCCTATCCTACTGGTAAAGTCAGGTAAACAGTGGCCGCTCACTTGAATTTTATTATAACATAGCGGCCTGTCAGCAAAGATCCTTTCATAGAACTGAAGAAGATCAGCTGGTCCCGAGTCTACCAATAGGGCGAGGAATCAGAAATATTTTAGGTGTACCAACATGGCAGTGTTTCTGATTCCCCGTTCTATTGGTAAAGTCAGGTAAACAGCAGACACTCACTTGAATTTTATTATAACATGGCGGCCTGTCGGCAAAGATCCTTTCATAGAACTAAAGAGGAAGATTAGCTGGTCCCGAGTCTACCAATATGACAAGGAATCAGAAATGTGTTAGGTGTACCAACATGGCGGTGTTTCTGATTCCCCATCCTATTGGTAAAGTCAGGTAAACAGCAGACACTCACTTGAATTTTTTTAGAACATGGCGGCCTGTCTGCAAAGATCCTTTCATAGAACTGAAGAGGAAGATCAGCTGGTCCCGAGTCTACCAATAGGACGGGAAATCAGAAATGGTTTAGGTGTACCAACATGGCGGTGTTCTATAATTTTCCTTGACCTCTGACGATCTGCGCATGCGCAGTGTTACCGTCATGCCCAGCTGATTGGCCGCACCAGAAAGTGATGTAAATGGAGATTTTTGACGAGTTGGCTATTTTGACAGAACACCGGAACTTCTCCTCCAGCCCTGTGAGCACCTCCCAGCTGCCTTGATTTGCTACCATCGGCGGACCGCGACACCTATGTAGCCACTTTGCGTCGGCGGTGCATCATATGACGTCATATGACTTTCAGTGGTGATATCTGAATGATGAGTGCAGCTACAGACATCATCCAGACATCATTTTTTTTTTCTGCCGCCATTTATTAAGGCAAAAAAGCTGTCCAAACCTGCTTCGTTTTATGTGAAAAAGCAATTGCCCCCTAAACCAAATAACTGGTTGTGTCACCCTTGGCGGCAACAACTGCAATCAAGTGTTTGCGATAACTGAAAATGAGTTTTTCACATTGCTGTGGAGCAATTTTGTCCCACTTCTTTGCAGAATTGTTTTTATTCAGCCACATTGGAGGGTTTTCCAGCATGAACGGCCTCTTGTAAGGTCATGATGCAGCATCTCAATTAGATGTAAGTCTGGGCTTTGACTAGGCTGCTCCAAAACCTAAATGTTGCTTTGTTTGAACCATTTGGAGGTGGACTTGCTGTTGTGTTTCGGATCGTTGTCCTGCTGCATAACCCAAGTGGACTTGAGGTTGAGGTCATGAACTGATGGCCGGAGATTCTCCTTTAGGATTTTCTGGTAGAGCTCAGAATTCATGGTTCCATCAATGATGGTAAGTCGACCAGGTCCTGAAAAGCAAAGCAGCCCCAGACCATAACGTTACCACCACCATGTCTGACTGTTGGTATGATGTTCTGGTTATGAAATGCTGTATTTGTTTTATTCCAGATGTAACGGGACGCACACCTTTCGAAAAGTTACATTTTTGTCTCATCGGTCCACAAAATATTTGCCTAAAATTCTTGGAGATAATCAAGATGTTTTTTTGGTAAATGTGAGATGAGCCTTTGTGTTCTTTTTGGTCAGCAGTGGCTTTGACCTTGGAACTCTCCCATGGATGCCATTTTTGACCAGTCTCTTTCTTATCATTGAATCATGAACACTGAATATACCTGAGGCAAGTGAGGCCTGCAGGTCTTTAGTTCTGGGTTTTTTATGACCTCCTGGATGAGTCCTCGTCATGCTCTTGGAGTAATTTTTGGTTGCCCGGCCACTCCTGGGAAGGTCCACCACTGTTCCAAGTTATCTCCTATTTCTGGATAATGGCTCTCCCCATGGTTCACTGGAGTTCCCAAGCCTTAGAAATGGCCTTGAAACCCTTCCTAGATCGATATGTGGACATTACTTTGTTTCTAATCTGTTCTTGAATTTTTTTAGATGGTGGCATGATGTGTGGCTTTTTGTGATCGATTAGCGTGCTTCACTTTGTCAGAAAGCTTCTAGTTATGTGATTTCTTGATTCAACAGGTCTGGCAGTAATCAGGCCTGGGTGTCATGGTTATGCAGTGATCTTCCTGTTTGCTTACCTCCACCCATGTGTTCAGACTAAGAGGCCAGCCACTTCCACCTGGTGGTTTTTATAACCTCTCCTCTAAGCATGGCTCCACCCCAGGTCCTATCAGGGAACCTTATATTAACCTGTGCACTGCAAGCCAACAGTGCTGATCAACCATTGTGTATTCCTTTGTGTGTTTAGCTTCCTGTTACCTGCCGTGTGCTCTTCTGTTGTTCCGTTACCGACTTTGGCGTGTCTTTGACTATCCCTGTTTGCCTGTGATCCTGACCTTTTGGCGTGTCCCTGACTATTCCTGTCTGCTTGTGGCCCGACCTTGGCTTTGTCCCTCACCATCCCTATCCTCCTGTTGCCTACTGTGGGTGTGAGCTGGGGGACCCTGGGGGTCGTGACCTGGAGCCAGTTGCAGCCAAGTCCATACTCACCACTCGAGGCTCTGGTGAACACCTGCTGGCTCTTAGACTCCGCTCCCCAGGGAATCTTACGCTCTAACCCCGGTGGGACCTGTCTCCCATCCGCAGCAGTCAGCCGTAGGGTCCACAACCTTGCGGTGCACTCCTGATCCCTACGGTGTGCATCTGTCACCTCACCTCAAGGTGACCTGACACTGGGTGTGGCAAGTGAAATTTAACTTGGCTTTCCAAAAACTTGTGGTCAATCACAGTTCATTCATGATTCAGCATGGGAGGGGGCAATTACTTTTTCATATAGGGCCAGGCAGGTTTGACCAGCTTTTTGTCAATTAATAAATTAAATAATAATTTAAAAACTGCATCTTGGATTTACTCGGGTTTTCTTTGTGTAATATTACAATTTGTTTGGTGATCTGAATCATTTAAGTGTGAGAAATATGCAAAAAAAATAAAAAATCAGGAAGGGGGCAAATACTTTTTCACACAACTGTATAATGTTTGGGGGTTCTGAGTAATTTTCTAGAAAAAAAAAGATAATTTTTACAGGAGTGAAGTGCCAGAATTGGCCCGGATGCCAAGTGGATGGATTATTTTGCATGTGACCAGATATGTACTGTGAGTGCTAACATTTCTTTAAACTGCCCACTAGATGGCAATTTTCAATTTTTATACACATATACACCCACAGGAGCCATGGGGGAAATCGCATTTGATTTGGAGAGAAATTGCACTGCATTCCTGTTCAAATCACATGCGATTCTTTGCAGTGCCATTTCCGGTAATTTTTTTTTTGTATTGCTGCAAATTATCAGTACTTAATATCAGTGAGTACTTGACCGAAAGTATCGGTACTCATAGTCACCGATTAAAAAAAAAACGATATTGGTGCTACCCTGTGAACCCATCAGAGCCCCCTGATATCAGAGTCCCCATCAAAGTCCCCCCCACATAAGAGTCCCCCCTTATGTCAGAGCTCCTATCAAAGTCCAGCTTATATCGGAGTCGGAGCATCCACCCTACATGAAAATCCACATCACGGTCCCCCCTTACATCACAGCCCCCCCTTACATCATAGGTTGGACTTGCAAATACATCATAGATTGGACTTGATGGACTTGTGTCTTTTTTCAACCTCACCTACTATGTAACTATGTAACAACAATATGGAACATCACAGTCCCCCCTTACATCACCGTCCTCCCTTACAACACAGTCCCCCCTTACATCATCGTCCCCCCTTACAACACAGTACCGCCTTACAACACAGTCCTCCCTTACAACACAGTCCTCCCTTACAACACAGTCCCCTCTTACATCACAGTCCCCTCTTACATCACAGTCCCCTCTTACAACACAGTCCCCCCTTACATCACAGTCCCCCCTTACACCACAGTCCCCCCTTACACCACAGTCCCCCCTTACACCACAGTCCCCCCTTACATCACAGTCCCCCCTTAATCAAGTTCCCCCTTACATCACAGTCCCTCTTACATCATAGTCCCCTCTTACATCACAGTCTCCCCTTACATCACAGTCCCCACTTACATCACAGTCCCCACTTACATCACAGTCCCCACTTACATCACAGTCCCCACTTACATCACAGTCTCCCCTTACATCACAGTCTCCCCTTACATCGCAGGCTTCCCTTACATCACAGTCTCCCCTTACATCACAGTCTCCCCTTACATCACAGTCTCCCCTTAGATCACAGTCTCCTCTTACATCACAGTCTCCCCTTACATCACAGTCCCCCCTTACACCACAGTCCCCCCTTACATCACAGTCTCCCCTTACATCACAGCCCCCCCTTACATCACAGAAGGCTGGATAAAACCATGCAGTGGGCCCGATTTGGCCCGCAGGCTACAGTTTGGAGACCCCTGGTTTAGTAGATACCGTATATACTCGAGTATAAGCCGAGATTTTCAGCCTCTTTTTTGAGGCTGAAAGTGCCCCCCTCGGCTTATACTCGAGTCATCGCTGTCTGCCCGCTCGATCAGCGTGTCGAGCAGACAGACAGCGGCCATTCTATAATTCAAAAGCCGCGCCTCCGGCTCCGCCTTCGCCTGTGATAGGCGGAACACTGAATTTCCCAGCAGCCTGTGTTCCGCCTATCACGGACATCGTATCATCCTCGTACTATGGACGAGGATGATACGATGTCCGTGATAGGCGGAACACAGGCTGCTGGGAAATTCAGTGTTCCGCCTATCACAGGCGAAGGCGGCGGCGCAGCTTTTGAATTTTACAATGGCCGCCGAGGCGCCGACGAAGAGGGCACGGGACGGAGGCAAGGCAAGGCAAGGCACGGCACGGGACGGGACGGGACGGGACGGGACGGAGGCAAGGCACGGCGGCAAGGCACGGCGGCAAGGCACGGCACGGGACGGAGGCAAGGAGGCAAGGCACGGGACGGAGGCTCGGGACAAAGGCTCGGGACACAGGTAGGCTGGACACACACACACACACACACACACACACACACACACACACACATGGATGGAGACACACACACACACAGGGATGGATGGATACACACACACAGGGATGGATGGATGGATGGAGACACACACACACAGGGATGGATGGATGGAGACACACACACACAGGGATGGATGGATGGATGGATGGAGACACACACACACAGGGATGGATGGATGGATGGACACACACACACACAGGGATGGATGGACGGACACACAGGGATGGACGGACACACAGGGATGGACGGACACACAGGGATGGACGGACACACACACAGGGATGGACAGGCATGTCTCACCCTCGGCTTATACACGAGTCAATAAGTTTGCCAGTTTTTTTGGGGGTAAATTGGGGGCCTCGGCTTATATTCGGGTCGGCCTATACTCGAGTATATACGGTAAGTAATTAACAAAATTGGTGTATATTAATCACCTCCGCTGTACTGTAGGTCTGTTCTGCTGTACTATACTCACGGTTGTGTCTTTCTTCTCTATCTTCTCCTTCCGGTTCGATGTCCTCAGCTTGGGTGATCCAGTCTAGATAACCCTTCATATCTTCCTCCATTTGCTGCTTCTCCCTCAGTTTCTGGAAGTCGCCCCGGGCTTTGGCCTTCTCTCTTTCTTTAGAGAACTCGCTGACAATAAAACAATTTAAATGGAGGGTCACACACATCAAAAATGAATCCAAAGACATTGCATCATGCCTACCAGCTTAAAAAAAAACACACAACAGGAAAGTCATTCTTCAATGAACACATATTTTAAAGTGGAAGTAAACCCTCTTATCATTTTCAGCCAAGGAAGCTGCCATTTTTTGGCCTCTGTTTAATCTTCAAGTCCCATGATTCTGCACATGTGATCAGTTATGGCACCAGCCATTGGGTGGTTTGACAGTTTGATTGACAGCACAAGCAAATATGACAGCCAGCAATCCCGGCAAGCCGGGAATGTAACTGTTTCCTGGAAAAACATTAAGTCACAGGGTTTACTTCTACTTTAATTTATTTTTGTAGTGTAGCTCGGTTTCGCAGCACTGGCAGGAGAGGAGCAACTGTGGGGAGAGAGGGCAGAGAGAGACAGAGCACTGGCTATTTCTATCAAAACAATCAGAGGAGTCGGCAACTGCAGTCCATTCTTATTAATTTGATACACATAACAGAGGGGTAAAAAATCCAGGAACAGAGACATTGATGGGTTTCAACCTCTACTGGCCATTTGCAGGGCTGTATGCAGCTCCAGAGAGAGCTGGAGGAAAGCCCCACCCTCCACCAGAAGAACACAGAGGAAGGGGATATGGACTGCTGTGCATCCTGGGACAACAAGAGTCTCCTGGGAGGAACTGAGACTCATGTGGGAGGTAGTCCCCAGACAGAATGAGCTTGTGAGACAGAGCACTGGCCATTTGCATCGAACAATCAAAGGAGCCAGCAACTCAGTAAACTGCAGTCCATTCTTATTTATTTGGTACACATAACAGAGGGGTAAAAATTCCAGGAACACAGGCATTGACGCATTTCAGCCTCTACTGGCCATTTGGAGGGCTGTATGCAGCCACATAGAGAGCTGGAAGGAAGCCGAACCCACCACCAGAACAACCACAGGGGATGGGGATATGGACTGCTGTGCATCCTGGGACAACAAGAGTCTCCTGGGAGGAACTGAGACTCAGGTGAGAGGAACTGAGACTTGTGTGGGAGGTAGTCCCCAGACTGAATGAGCTTGTGACACAGAGAACTGGCCATTTGCATGGATCAAAGGAGCCAGCAACTCAGTAAACTGCAGTCCATTCTTATTTATTTAATATACATAACAGAGGGGTAAAAAATTCAGGAACAGGGGTGTTTACGCATTTCAGCCTTTACTGGCCACTTGGAGGGCTGTATGCAGCCACATAGATAGCTGGAGGAAAGCCCCACCCACCACCAGAAGAACACAGAGGATGGGGATATGGACAGCCGAGCATCCAGGGACAACAAGAGTCTCCTGGGAGGAACTGAGATTCATCTGAGAGGTAGTCCCCAGACAAAGTGAGCTTCTGAGACAGAGCACTGTCCATTTGCATCGGACAATCAAAGGAGCAGGCAACTCAGTAAACTGCAGTCCATTCTTATTTATTTGATATACATAACAGAGGGGTAGAAAATCCATGAACAGGGGCGTTTACACGTTTCAGCCTCTACTGACCATTTTCAGGGCTGTATGCAGCCACATTGAGCTGGAGGAAAGCCCCACCCACCATCAGAAGAACAGAGAGGGAGGGGATATGGACAGCTGTGGATCCTGGTGTCAGGAGCATGTGCGCTTCTACTCTGCCATAGCATCATGGTTTTTGGCATTCTCTTTTGGCCAGTCTCTGAGTGGAGACCAAACCTGATTTAAGCCAGCCAAGCTTGCAGTCTTATGCTTGTGACAGAGTGTGTAATACCTGATCAAGTTCCCTGTTTGTCTGCCCTGCTCTGCTAGATTGGATTTCCCTATGTATGACCTTGGATCAGATAAAGACTATTCTCTGAACTTCCCTACCTTTTATCTGGACTGTCATTGAACCACTCTGCCTGTCTGCCAAACGCCTGTTTGCTTTGCGCCTGTCCTGGTGTGGTGACCAGACACTATAGCATTGTGTATAAGTCCTGGGGGCCACCGAGTACCGGCAGGCCTGCTTGCGTTATGGGAAAGGGAGCTTCTATAGTTGAAGAACACAGTAGCCAGCTATAGTGTCTGACCACCTGCGTTAGGGCTAAGCGTGACACCTGGGACAAGTGTCCTTTTGAAGGAACTGAGACTCATGTGGGAGGTAGTCCCCAGACAGAATGAGCCTGTGTGACAGATTGGCAATGGGACGTCACATCCTACCATGACCTGGGCTCCGTGGAGTGGAAAAGAAAGGTCTTTCCCAGGCTTGTGGCAGATGTGGTGAAGACATTGTGGGAGAGTGACTATGCAGCAAGATGCTAACAGAATGTATATAAATGTTAGCCAGCACACATATAGTAAGTACAGCAAACTGAAGGCTCAGCAGGAACCAGCTTTCGTTGGTTTGACTACACTAAACTGCCTATAGCAAATATCTCAATTCGTTTCCTTGAGGGTTGATTTACTTTGGAATTTTTTTTTACCAAAAGTATGTAACGGAATACAAATTGGCCAAAATTTATGAAGAAATTGGATTTCTTACATTTTTTTTATAGGATAGGTTTTATAGCAGAATGCAAAAAATATTTTTTTTTTTTTCAAAATGATGGGTCTTATTTTGTTTATAGCACAAAAAAAAACACAACAAAAAAACTGCAGAGGTCATCAAAGACCACCAAAATAAAGCTATATTTGTGGGGAAAGAAATTACATAAATTTTATTTGGGTACAAAGTCGCACGACTGCGCAATTGGCCTGTTAATGAAGGGGGGGAGTCCCCGTGGGATTGATTTACTAAAGTCAAATACACTATTCACATTGCGAGGGAAATGGCACTTTTGCAGGGGAATTTTCTGCAGAGCTTAATGAATGAGGTGAAGCAAAGTGAACGATCTATTTGCCTTCAGTAAATCACCCACTTATCTTGTACTTGTGAGCCCACTGAAGGAGATCACTTACCCACTCAAGACACCCAACACAAGGTTTAAGACGAAGAACGATCCAAAAATAACTAAGCTGACAAAGTAAACCCAGGGGAGCTCATAGCCCATGGCGTCCTGCATCTGAAAGGTACAAAAGAGTAAAATGTCAATGATATAAAGCTGGTAACACATTCTTGTTTCATTCTAGACTTACATTGCAGGACTGCCTTATGGGCAAAACAACTAAGGAGGCTCCAAGGCCGTGAAAAAGCCAAACAAATCATGTTACTGAGTAGTGTAAATTGAATTGTAATACTAAGGCCGCGTACACACGGGCGGATTGTATGGCCTACTTAGTCCGTCATACAATCCGACGGACAGTCCGTCATACTTTCGAATGAACGGACTTGACCACACACGGATGCGCAAACAGTCCGTCGAAAGCTTGCGCGATGACGTGTACAGCACGTACGACGGGACTAGAAATAGGAAGTCCAATACACAGCAATGCACCTTTCCGCCGTGTAAATCCTTGCTGAGCATGCGCCATTCTTAGTCCGTCGAACTAGCCTACTCACGAGCGGATTGTCCGCTGAAACCAAAGTATGACGGACAGAATTACGGAAATTCCGAAATACTTAGTACGCCAGACTGCACGCTGAAAAAGTCAGCTGAAGCCCACACACAAACGGACTGTCCGCTGAAATGTGTTTCGGCGGACTAAGTAGGCCATACAGTCCGCCCGTGTGTACGCGGCCTTAGGTTGATCACCATAATGGTGTGCAGTGGCCATGCATTCTCTGTAGTTTATATTGGAGGCTACAGCTCATGTCTGGGTATACAGAATTAACCAAGATATTAACTATTTAGAGCAGGGTTTCTCAACCAGGGTTCTTCCAGAGGTTGCTAGGGGTTACTTGAGCAACAAGAAATTTCCCACTGGCACCATTTATCTTTTTTTGCTATCTGTAAGGGGGAATTCCTCCCAATGCCCACAAGCGTAAGGAACATACTTCCCCAACCAGGGTTCAATGGAACCCAAAGGTTCCCTGGGTTGCCAGGGGTTCCTTGATCAATGACTCTCAGATAAGTTTCCACTGACACCATTGATGATTTTAGCTATCTGTAAGGGGGTAATTCTTCACAATGGCTGCAAGTGTAAGGAACATTCTTCCCCAACTAGGGTTTCCTTAGAGATTGCCAGGAGTTCCTTGATCAATTAGCAGTTTCTGCCTCTCGGATAAGTTCCCACTGACACCATTGATCATTTTAGCTATCGGTAAGGGCATAATTCTTCCCAATGCCCACGAGTGTAAGGAACATTTTTCCCCAACCAGGGTTCCATGGAAACCAAAGGTTCCCTCGGGTTGCTAAGGGTTCCTTGATCAACAAGCAATTTCTGCCTCTCAGATAAGTTCCCACTAACACCATTGATTATATTAGATATCTGTAAGGGGGCAATTCTTCTCAATGGCTGTGAGTGTAAGAAACATTCTTCCCCAACCAGGTTTCCATGAAACCCAAAAGGTTTCCTCGGTTTGCTAGGGGTTCCTTGATCAACGAGCAATTTCTGCCTCTCATATAAGTTCCCACTGACACCATTGATCATTTTAGCTATCTGTAAGGGGGTAATTCTTCCCAATAACCGCAAGTGTAAGGGGCATTCTTCCCAAACTAGGGTTCCCTTAGAGGTTGCCAGGGGTTTCTTGATCAACGAGCAATTTCTGCCTCTCAGATAAGTTCCAACTGATACCATTGATCATTTTAGCTATCTGTAAGGGGGTAATTCTTCCCAATGCCCACAAGTGTAAGGAACATTCTTCCCCAACCAGGGATCAATGGAACCCAAAGGTTCCCTCTGGTTGCCAGGGGTTCCTTGATCAATGACTCTCAGATAAGTTCCCACTGACACCATTGATCATTTTAGCTATCTGTAAGGGGCTAATTCTTCCCAATGGCCGCAAGTGTAAGGAACATTCTTCCCCAACTAGGGTTCGCTTAGAGGTTGACAGTGGTTTCTTGATCAATGAGCAATTTCTGCCTCTCAGATAAATTCTGACTGACACCATTGATCATTTTAGCTATTTGTAAATGGGTAATTCTTCCCAATGCCCACAAGTATAAGGAGCATTCTTCCCTATCCAGGTTTCAATGGAACCCAAAGATTCCCCCTGGTTTCCAGGGGTTCCTTGATCAATGACTCTCAGATAAGTTCCCACTGGCGTCATTGATCATTTTAGCTATCTCTAAGGGGGTAATTCATCCCAACGGCCACAAGTGCAAGGAACATTCTTCCCCTTTCTAGGGTTCCCTTAGAGGTTGCCAGAGGTTTCTTGATCAATGAGCAATTTCTACCTTCTAACAGACACCACTGATCATTTTAGCTATCTGTAAGGAGGTAAGTCTTCCCAAAGACCGCAAGTGTAAGGAACATTCTTCCTCCAGCAGGTTTCCATTAAACCCAAAAGGTTCTCTCGGGTTAGTAGGGGTTCCTTGATCAGCGAGCAATTTCTGCCTCTCAGAAATGTTCCCACTGACACTATTGATCATTTTAGCTATCTGTAAGGAGGTAAGTCTTCCCAATGCCCACAAGTGTAAGGAAAGTTCTTCCCCAACCAGGGTTCCATGGAACTCAAAGGTTCCCTCAGGTTGCTAGGGGTTCCCTGATCAACAAGCAATTTCTGCTTCTCAGACAAGTTCCCACTGACACCATTGATAATTTTAGCAATCTGTAGGGGGGTAATTCTTCCCAATGCCCACAAGTGTAAGGAACGTTCTTCCCCAACCAGGGTTCCATGGAACCCAAAGGTTCCCTCAAGTTGCCAAAGGTTCCTTGATCAACGAGCAATTTCTGCCTCTCAGACAAGTTCCCACTGACACCATTGATCATTTTAGCTATCTGTAAGGGGGTAATTCTTCCCAATGCCCACAAGTGTAAGGAACGTTCTTATCCAACCAGGGTTCCATGGAACCCAAAGGTTCCCTCAGGTTGCCAGGGGTTCCTTGATCAACTAGCAATTTCTGTTTACACTAATGTATCATGAGTTGTAGAAATAGTCATTATTAGCAGGGGGCTCCCTGAGACTGGAAAGTTATTTCAAAGTCTCCTCTGTGTTGAAAAGGTTTGCGAAATGCTGATTTAGAGGGTTTGAGGTTCAGATGTTCATTTTTACCGCACCTTTCTTTTTTTCTTTTTTTTTTTTTACCCTTTTTTTGTATTTTACATTTGCAATTAAGAATACATTCTTTTAAAAAAAAATCTACCCCACTCTTTCAAATATAAAAAAATAAACATTTTTCAACCATAAAGATATTGGTGGCACATTTTTGTTGAGATGACTCTAAAAAAATACAGTATGATAATATTAGATCCTCGTGTAAATCCTCTCTCTCGGGACTCTTCTCTGGCATCTTGCATCTCTTTCTATTCACGTTCTAGCAGTTTCCATAGAAATTAAATCACAACCTGGAAGGCCGATGATTACACGGGGAGTACGGGGTATAAAGAAACGAGAGGCGGTGGGATGGGAATGAAGGCACGGTGTTAGGATTAACATTCTGTATAAATCTCTGATAACAAATCTCACCCAGTACAGAACATCTGTCCAGCCCTCCATGGTGATGCACTGGAAGACGGTCAGCATGGCAAAAAAGAAATTGTCGAAGTTGGTGATGCCGCCGTTGGGTCCCTCCCACTTGCCGCGGCACTCTGTGTTGTTCAAATGACATTCCCTTCCATGGCCAGAGAACGCGCAGGGCGCAGGCTCTTCCTCTGAGACCAGGTCTGTGGATGGTAGATAAAGAACACATTTGTAGTTTTGGATAGCGCAGGTTTACAGTAGAAACTTGCATTTAAATCTGGTCCTCTGGCCTTCCCTTCTTTCTTTCACAGTTGCACCGGCTCCTCTCATGTACTCAGGGCTGCTGATAAGGCAGTACAGCCAGCCCTCCTGTGCTGGGCCTGGGTCCCATCAGTTCAACTGGGGGGGGCCCTTCAGTTAAAAAGGGGGGCCCGGGCACCTGTTGAGCAGGAGGTCTTGCTGTACTGTCTTATTGCAAACACCGATCATCAAATCCTCATCTGCCTTCCCCAGGGACCCCTTCAGTTCAAAAGGGGGGCCTCCTCTCCTGTACTCAAGGCTGCTGATAAATCAGTACAGCCAGCCCTCCTGTACTGGGCCCGGGCCCCATCAGTTCAAATGGGGGGGGGGGGCAGGCCCCTTCAGTTCAAAAGTGGGGCCCGGGCACCTGTTGAGCAGTAGGTCTTGCTGTACTGTCTTATTGCAAACACCGATCATCAGATCCTCATCTGCCTCCCCCTGCAGTGCTGCCAGCTTCTTCTCTTCTTTCCCCCCTCCGGCTGCACTGCAGGGGGATTGGTTCTAGCACATGCCCTCCTCTCTCTCAGAAGGATATTTCAGGATAGACAGGGGGAGAAGGGCCCAGTAAATTACATATTCTTCAATGAACACAGTGAGCGATCGGTACCAATCACTCTTGTGTCCATTCATTGTTGAAGCATAGTAAACTGCATTTACTGTGCTTCAATTTTTTAATGAGCAGGAAGCCCCGGAGTGCTTCCTATTCATTCATCTGTGCAGCTAACTGACTGATAAATCTATCATATTCTATGTCACTTTTGGACAGGGAAAGGGGGCCCTGTCAGGTAGGCTGTATGGGGCCCCATGATCTCTAACAGCATCCCTGCCTGTACTAAAATGTCTTATTCTGATTTCACTGCACACTGTGAACTTACAGTGGCAGCTGGTGCTCAATTTTCTAGCCCCCAGCCCCCATATATATTGCTCCCTGCGCAGAATCTGGGTGTGGCAGAACAGAGAAAATGCCAGCACATTAGGTAATGTTAATATTAGACAGCATTAAAAGGTGATAGTAATAGAGGTAGAGGAGGAGAGAGGATCCTTCACCCCAGTGGTGATTAAATACCACCAAAAGAAAGCTCTATTTGTGAGAAAAAAAACGATAAAAATGTTGCATGTGTACAGCGTTGCATGACCACGCAATTGTCATTCAAAGTTCAGCTGAAAGCTAAAAAATGACCTGGGCAGGAGGGGGGGGGGGGGGGGGTAAAAGTGCTCAGTAGGCAATTGGTTACACCGTGTGAATCCAAAGAAGAAATCATGCTGAAAAGCATATAAGCAGCTGGAAAGACAATCAATATAAATTGTATACAAGTGAAATATAAAAAAATGAGAAAAATACAGCGCTAAATTATTCTAACAGCAATAAACAAAAATGAATATCCATGTGAACATAACATAGTAAATATAAGAAGAATTAGTCCCAAAAGAACGATCAGTAGTCCCAAAAACACAATGGCAGTGATAGAAAAAGTCCCAAAGTGAATCCATGAAGAGAACCCGAGATGCACACCATCATATCTCCAAGAGATCCAACACCTAGTAATAAGGACTCTTATCAGAGTTGGTGGACTCTTTGATTAATAAAAAGAGTCAAAAAAGCATTAGTACTTTAATTACAGGGGATGAACATCCTCTATATCACCACTGTATACCTCATCAGGAAACGGAATTAACCAGCATGGAAGGAAATCCGAAAAGAGCCACATAGCGTAAAACCGTCTGGAAATGTTAAATAAAACAAGCACAGGACTATTTATGAAGTCATGGGAGATAAGCTCTTGTAAAAACAAATAATCCTGGGAGTTGGAAGACCACTTCCTGGTTACGGAATGCGTGATGATGTCAAAAACAGTAGCTCCGCCCAACGTGTTTTGTCGCACACCTGACGACGTCGGGGGTGTGTGTACCAATAGGCATTGTGAGATAGTCACGTACTGCCTCCATATTTGTTCCACCAAAAACACAGTGTGTCGGCACACCAGTTTATGCCATGGAAGGATTGTGCATTGCATCTCATGATCATGTTGTAATCCATAGGTTGCCGTGTTCCAACATTAAGCAGACCATTTTTCCATGCCCTGTGTCAGTTCATGTGGCTCGGGGCTACTCAACCCCCTGCAAGTCATAATCGACATTTTAAATTTGCCAGAACTACTCAAGCCCATTGTCTTCCACGGCCGGCGGCGGCACAAAGTCTGTATAATAATAAGATCTCATGGAAACCTGCTGTCAGCAGAAACATATGGCGATCACGGGCAGTTCTAAAGCTTAGACAAAATGAGAAAAAGTCTAAATAGATTCCTGTATCTGCACTGCTAGGGGTAATTACAGACAAAGCAGAGAGAGAACAAAAAAAACCTTCTTAAAGGGTAACTCCATTTTTAGTAAAGAAAAAACTCTCTCTCTCCCTCTCTCTCTCTGTATATATATATATATATATATACACACACACACACACACACACACACACACACATCCCCTACAGATTGTGTAAGTTCACCCACTTACATAGAAATTAAGGGTCTATTATTTTTATCATAGGTGTATTTTATAGGATAGAGTCGGAATATCAACCAAAAATCCAGAATTTAAAAAAAAAAAAAAACACACAATACAAATGTCATAAATGGAGTTCAGTGAGTAAAATAAGTATTTGATCCCCAAGCAAACATGACTTAGTAGTCGGTGGAGAAACCCTTGTTGGCAAGCACAGAGGTCAGACGTTTCTTGTAGTTGGTGACCAGGTTTGCCCACATCTCAGGAGGGATTTTGGTCCACTCTTCTTTACAAATCTTCTATAAATCCTTAAGGGTTTCTTGGCTGTTGCTCGGCAAATCAAAGTTTCAGCTAGGCCACTCCATGACCTTAATGTGCTTCTTCTTGAGTCACTCCTTTGTTGCCCTGGCGGTATGTTTTGGGTCATTGTCATGCTGGAAGACCCATCCATGACCCATCTTCAGTGTTCTGTTTGAGGGAAGAAGGTTCTCATCCAAGATTTTACAATACATGCTTCTGACCATTGGCCACTCAATGCGGCAAAGTTAGCCTGTACCTTTAGCAGAGAAACAGCCACAAAGCATCATGTTTCCACCTCCACGCTTGACAGTAGGGATGGTGTTCTTAGGGTCATAGTCAGCATTTTTCTTCCTCCAAACACGGCGAGTCGAGTTAATGGCAAAGATCTCGATTTTGGTCTCATCTGACCCCAGCACTTTCTCCCAATCCTTCTCTGAATCATTTAGATGGTCATTGGCATAACTGTACATGAGTCTTCTTGAGGAGGGGGACCTTGTGGGCACTGCAACATTTCAATCCATGGCGGCGTATTGTGTTACCAATGGTTTGTTTGGTGATTATGGTGCCAACAGCCTTGAGATCCTTCACAAGCTCCTCCCGTGTAGTTCTGGGCTGATCCCTCACTTTTCTCATGAGGAGAAACCTTGCATAGAGCTCCAGACCGAGGGCCATTGATGGTTATTTTGTATTTTTTCCATTAGAGAATAATCGCTCCATCAGTTGTCTCCTTCTCACCAAGCTTCTTGCTGATGGTCTTGTAGCCCATTCCAGCCTTGTGCAGGTCTACAATCTTGTCCCTGATGTCCTATGACAGCTCTTTGGTCTTCTCCATGATGGTGAGGTTTGAATGGAAGAAAGAGATTCTGTGGACAGGTGTCCTTTATACACATAACGAGCTGTCGTTAGGAGAACCTTCTTACATTGACAGGACTAATCTGTGTACCACATGAGCACCTACTGAAGCAAGTCTGTGGGGGGGCAGAATTATTGTTGGTTGGTAGGGGATAAAATACTTATTTCACTCACTGAACTGCAGCTCCATTTATAACATTTGTATCATGTGTATTTTGTGGATTTTTGGTTGATATTCTGTCTCTATCATATAAAATACTCCTATGATAAAAATTATAGACCCTTCATTTCTTTGTAAGTGGGAAAACCTACATAATCTGCAGGAGATCCAATCATTATATGTGGCACAAGCCACATTGTAATAATGTTATTAACCACTTCAGCCCCGGAAGAATCTACCCCCTTCGTGACCAGAGCACTTTCTTTTGGTGGTATTTGATCACCTCTGCGGCTTTAATTTTTTTGCGCTATAAACAAAAAAAGATCAACAATTCAGAAAAAAAGCAATAATTTTTACTTTTTTGCTATAATAAATATCCCCCAAATATGTATAAAAAAATATTTTTTTCCTCGGTTTAGGCTGATATGTATTCTTCTACATATTTTTGGTAAAAAAAAATAATAAATCGCAATAAGCGATTATTGATTGGTTTGCACAAAAGCTATAGCATCTACAAAATAGGAGATAGTTTATGGCATTTTTATTATTAATATTTTATTTTTTATTAGTAATGGCGGCGATCTGCGATTTTTATCATGACTGCGACATTATGGCGGACACATCGGACACTTTTGACACATTTTTGGAACCATTGTAATTTATATAGCGATCAGGGCTACAAAAATGCACTAGTTTCTGTGTAAATGACACTGGCAGGGAAGGGGGTTAAACACTAGGGGGGCGATCAAGGGGTTAAGTGTTTCCTAGTGAGTGATTTCTAACTGTGGGGGAGGGATGGGTTTCCAGTCACATGACAGCGATCTCTGCTCCCAATGACAGGGAGCAGTAGATCTCTGTCATGTCACATGGCAGAACGGGGAAATGCGTTGTTTACATAGGCACTTCCCCGTTCTACGGCTCTGTAACACGACCGCCAGGAGACCAAGCCCGCCAGTCTCGCGGGCACGGTCATGATGTACGCAGCAGGCATGCACGCCCGCTAGCCCCGCAGTTTAAAGGGACGTACAGGTACGCCCATTTGCCCACCGCTGCCATTGTGCCGACATATATCGGTGTGCGCCGGTTGGCAAGTGGTTAAATATGTTGTGCTATAAGGTTCAAACATGATGGGGTACGTTTTGGAGATGAAGCTGTAGGGATTTCTAAGCCCCGGGGCCAGTGAGGCGGCCATAGCCGGGCTCAAAATGGGAGATTGCCGTGGTGCAGGTCAGAGGGACTGACGGGGGGGAGGAGGGGGTGAGGAGAGGGTCTGTTCACTTTACAGATTTTTCTGCGAAGGTGAACTTACCCTTTCGTCACTGATTTAGGAGCACATGCAATTTTAAGGCTTGACGTGTTAGGCATCTATACTCGGCACAAACTCATATTTTTATATTTTACCAAATAATTGGGTAATTTATTGCATTTGTGTGCCTTAATCACTTCAATACCGGGCACTCTCACTCCCTTCTTGCCCAGGGCGCCAGTTTTCAGCTTTCAGCGCCCTCACACTTTGAATGACAATTACGCAGTCATGCAACGCTGTACCCATTTGACATTTTTGAAATTTTTTTGAGACAGATAGAGCTTTCTTTTGGTGGTATTTAACTAGATGCTAACCGCTGGCCGTCAAATGACAGCCAGGCGGCGCACCTATTGTGGCGGGAGGCCGTCATATGTGTCCTCCCGTTTAAACAGGGAATGCGTGAGATTGTGCGCGCGCATCCCTGTTCCTTCGGTTGCGGCGTGTCACGGAGACACCGCTCGCCACAGAAGGGGGTGAACAACCATCGGGCATAACTGTTTATCACATGATCGGCCGTCATGAAGTTATGGCCGATCACAGATGGTTCTACCCCCACTGTGCACGGCACGTGCGCGCGAGCGAGCTGTGCGTGCATGTCAGTGGCGGCGTGTTCCCGGGGAACACTGCTCGTCACCGACACTGGTAAACAGCCATTGGCTGCCTGTTTACCCACATGATCGGCTGTGATCCTTTCACAGCTGATCACTAAATGTAAACAAACCACGGTAACGAGATGTTACCAGGTTCTCCTCCTCACACACCGATCGTGTGTGAGGAGGAGATTGCGGTAACATCTCGTTACTGCTTACAGTACACACCAAGCACACCGATTGCCCCCCCCCATTAAAGAGGACCTGTCACCACCCATTATAGTACCTGTCACTCACAGTCCATCAGAGTACCCGAGTACCTGTCACAGTCCATCAGAGTACCCGAGTACCTGTCACAGTCCATCAGAGTACCCGAGTACCTGTCACAGTCCATCAGAGTACCTGAGTATCTGTCACAGTCCATCAGAGTACACGACTACCTGTCACAGCCCATCAGAGTACACGACTACCTGTCACAGCCCATCAGAGTACCCGAATACCTGTCACAGTCCATCCGAGGTACCGGAGTACCTGTCACAGCCCATCAAAGTACCCAAGTACCTGTCACAGCCCATCAAAGTACCCAAGTACCTGTCACAGCCCATCAAAGTACCCGAATACCCGTCACAGGCTATCTGAGTACCCGAGTACCTGTCACAGCCCATCAAAGTACCCGAGTACCTGTCACAGCCCATCAGAGTACCCAAGTAACTGTCACAGTCCATCCGAGTACCTGTCACAGTCCATCCGAGTACCTGTCACAGTCCATCCGAGTACCCGAGTACCTGTCACAGCCCATCAAAGTACCCGAGTAACTGTCACAGCCCATCAGAGTACCCGAGTACCTGTCTGAGCCCCTGTCACAGCCCATCATAGTACCCGAGTACCTGTCACAGCCCGTCCGAGTACCTGTCACAGCCCATCCGAGTACCCGTCATAGCCCATCCGAGTACCCGAGTACCAGTCCCAGTCCATCTGAGTACCTGAGTACCTGTCACAGTTCATCTGAGTACCTGAGTACCTGTCCCAGTCCATCTGAGTACCCGAGTACCTGTCCCAGTTCATCTGAGTACTTGAATACCTGTCACAGTTCATCTGAGTACCCGAGTACCTGTCACAGTCCATATGAGTACCTGAGTACCTATCACCGCCCTTCAGAGTACCCAAATACCAGTCACCAGGCCATCAGAGAACCTGTCACCAGGCCATCAGAGTACCCGAGTACCTGTCACCAGGCCATCAGAGTACCCGAGTACCTGTGACCAGGCCATCAGAGTACTCAAGTACTTGTCACCAGGCCATCAGAGTACTCAAGTACCTGCCACCAGCCCATCAGAGAACCTGTCACCAGGCCATCAGAGTACTCAAGTACCTGTCACCAGCCCATCAGAGAACCTGTCACCAGGCCATCAGAGTACCCGAGTACCTGTCACCGGGCCATCAGAGTACCTAAGTACCTGTCACCAGGCCATCAGAGTTCTCAAGTACCTGTCACCAGCCCATCAGAGTACCAGAGTACCTATCTGCAGCCCACCAGAGTACCCGAGTACCTGTCACCAGGCCATCAGAGTTCTCAAGTACCTGTCACCAGCCCATCAGAGTACCAGAGTACCTATCTGCAGCCCATCAGAGTACCCGAGTACCTATTTGCAGCCCATGCCTCATAGAATATACGTTGGGGTGTTTGCTTTCCAAAATGGGATAATTTTGGGGGTAATTCCATTGTCCTGGTGCTCCAGGACCTTCAAAAGTGTGTAAAAAAAATGTGTTTTCATTTTTTTCCACATTTTCCAAAAACTTCTGGAAAAAAATGAACAGTTCAAAAGACTCATTATGCCTCACAGATTATATGTTGGGGTGTTTGCGTTCCAAAATGGGGTCATTTTATGGGCAATTCCATTGTCCTGGTACTCCAGGGCCTTCAAAATTGTAATAGGTGGCTGTGAAATGAGATGTGTCCTTTTTGCTTGTAGAACGTCTGAAAGTGCCACTTCAATGTTGGTGCTCTGTATGTGGCCAGGCTGTGTAAAAGTCTCACACATGTGGTATCGCCATACTCGGAAAGAGTAGCAAAATGTATTTTGGGGTGTAATTTGTTGTATGTATATGCTGTGTGTGAGAAATAACCTGATAATATGACAATTTTGTAAAAATAAAAATAAAAATAAAAAAAATCTTTATCTTGCAAAGAATCGTGAGAAAAAAATTACAACTTAAAAAAATTCACCATGCTACTTACTTAATACCTTGGAATGTCTACTTTCTAAAAAGGGGTAATTTGGGGGGTATTTGTACTTTCCTGACTTGTTAAGTGTCTCAAGAAATGAGATACACCTGATGTCCTGAAGGCCTGATCAGATGTGATCAATTTTCAGTGATTGGCACCATAGTTTGTAGACTCTATAACTTTCACAAAGACCAAATAATATACACTAATGTGGGTTATTTTTACCAAAGATATGTAGCAGTATAAATTTTGGCCAAAATTTATGAATAAAAATTACTAATTAGCAAAATTTTATGACAGAAACAAAGAAAAAGGCATTTTTTTCACAAAATTTAATTTTTTATTTTATTTATAGCACAAAAAATAAAAAAACCACTAGTGATTAAATACCACTAAAAGAAAGAAAAAAGAAAGAAAAAAATAATAAAATAAAAAATAAAAAAAGTTTTCTTAGTTTCTGTTATAAGATTTTGCAAATAAAAAAAAATTCTCCTTCATTGATGTGCGGTGATGAGGCTGCACTGACTGACTGATGGGCACTGATAGATTGCACTGATGGGCACTGATGAGACTGATCGGCACTGATGAGGTGGCACTGATGAACAATGCTGAGGCTGATGGGCACTAATAAGTCCCACTGATGGGCACTGATGAGGCTGCACTGATAGGTAGCACTGGTGGGCACTAAAAGGCAGCACTGATGAGGCTGATGGGCACTGATAGGCTGCATTGATGGGCATGGATGAGGCTGACGGGCACTGATAGGCTGCACTGATGGGCACTGATGAGGGGGCACTGATGAGGCTGCACTGATGAAGCTGATGGGCACTGCTGAGAAGGTAATGATGAGGATGCACTGATAGGTGATACTAATACTCACTGATGGGCAATGATGATAGGCACTGAAAGGCAGCACTGATGAGGCTGATGGGCACTTATAGGTTACACTGATGGGCACTGATGAGGCTGATGGGCACTGATGGGAAGGCCCTGGTGAGGCTGCACTGATGGGCACTGATAGGCAGGACTGATGGGCACTGATGAGGCTGATGGGCACTGATAGGTTACACTGATGGGCACTGATGAGGCTGATGGGCACTGATGGGTTACACTGATGGGCATGGATGAGGCTGATGGGCACTTATGAGAAGGCACTGATGAGGCTGCACTAATAGGCACTGATAATAAGGGTACTGGTGATCAGTGCCCTGATTATCTGTGTAAATGTCCCATCACACTTGCACATTACTGGCTCTCCTCTCCTCACTCTGTGGCTGTGACTGGACACAACTGATCACATGGTATAGGGCCGATGTGATTGGCCCCTTTACCGCGATCTGCAATCAACTGTGTCCAAAGGACACAGTGATCACAGAGCAGACCAGATGCGCGCCCCAGAGGGCACATGGAGCTGGCGGGGGGGTCGTTCGGGGAGGACGGGTGCCCTCCCAGAACAAGGGAGCCTTGCTCTCAGCTATAGCATGGTAATGAGGTGGTAAAAGTTAACCTTAGTGTGTTTTTTTATTGAACTGTTTCATAAACCGTTGCACTAATATCGTGTGACCGTTTTATTCCACAGGGTGTCTGCTTTCAGAAAATACATAACGTTTTGCGGGGGTTGAGACCTTAAAATTATGCTGGGTGTCCAAACTCACCTGACTCAATGTAGAAACAGGTTTTATGCATACGGCCAATAAAGAGTTCCAGTCCGATGATGGCATAAATAATGATGACGAACAAGACGAGGAGAGCGATGTGCAGTAAAGGGACCATGGCCTTCATGATAGAATTCAGAACAATGTGTAAACCTGCAGAAAACAATAATTTTTTTAACATAAATGTAACATTTTTTAACATAAACAAGCGATATATGTGATGCAGGGATCTTTCCCTCCTTTTACAGCAAAATAAATTCTTCACTTTGGCATCCTAAGATTAAAAAAAAAAAAAGTTTTGCAAAGCTTTCATAGGAAAAAAATGATTGTGGAGGACACTCGCGCTAGACATTGAAGCCATTGATTCTTACTTGGGACGCCAGACACAAGTCGCAGAGGTCGTAGTACACGAAATGCTCTTAGCGCCTTCACGTCAAACCCACCAGGCTTCCCGCTCATGTGATGAGCATCTCCTTGTTTATGGGAAAACTGTTCCAGAATAACACTGAAAAGCCTGCAAGACATTACAGAAGCGAGTTATAATTGGAAGTAACGGGACACCTGACATTTTTGTCCATGACAACCAATCAGCTTCTCCTTTTCAGTCTCCTATAGAATAATTTGAAACATGAAACAGAGAATGTGGTTGGTCACAGAGGTGTACTTTAAAGTACAGGTAATGGCAACATTTTATTATTTTTAGTTTTAAAAAGCATAGGGAAGTGTTAAAGCTGTCAGGTTTTTATTGCTGTCTTTCTATTTGTTTGGGGGATTCTTCCAATAGGAATTCATATCCTGATGGCTACTGTCAAAGTGGGAAATCCCCCCCCCCCTTTTTAAATTTCCTCTTACTTTCTGTTGTGTCTATAGGACAGGATGTGAATTGAAATCTCCCTAAAGGCCCGTACACACAATCTGACTTTTTGACAGCAAACATGCAAATGAGCTGTTTTAAGTCAACATCCAACTGTGTGCACGCTCCATCGGACAAACTTTTTCGGTTTTCATCTGACTTTTGTTGGCTGTGTGAACGGACAAACTTTTCGACAACAGAAACCCATTGGACTTTACAAACACGCATGTTCAGAACCAATGCAAAAGATCAGCCAACAACACAGAAGTTGACTAAGGCCTCTTTCACACTGACGTCCCGTTCAGGCCCGCCTGTCAGTTTTTCAGGCGGACCTGAACGGGTGCTCCATAGAAGTCTATGGAGCGTCGGATGTCAGCGGTGACATGTCCGCTGACATCCGACCCGCTCCGATCCGAAAAAGTCTAACGGAGGAAAAAGCTATTTTTCCATCCGTCTGCGGATCGGATCGGGTGACGACGGGCACTGCGGTCCGTCGTCATCCGATATCCCATAGGGGAGAGCGGCGCTGTGACAGATCCGTCCCTGCGCAGTGTGCAGAGACGGACCGGTCATCTCCCTGCTCAGCGGGGATCGACGGAGTGATCCCCGCTGAGCAAACGGATATCCACGGGGCGGATCAGAACTGATCCGCCCCGTGTGAAAGGACCCTAAAGGTGGCGGCAAAGAGCAGAAGAAACACGTGGTTTGGGGAAAGTTGGCTGAAAAAGTCCAATCGTATGTATGCTTAACCACTTCAATACAAGGCACTTAAACACCTTCCTGCCCAGACCAATTTTGAGCTTTCAGCGCTGTCGCACTTTGAATGACAATTGCGCGATCATGCTACACTGTACCCAAATGAAATTTTTATCGTTTTTTTCCCACAAATAGAGCTTTCTTTTGGTGGTATTTGATCACCTCTACGGTTTTTATTTTTTGCGCTACAAATAAAAAAATGCCGAAAATTTTGAAAAATAAAAATGTTGATGGGCACTGATAAGGCGGCACTGATGGGAACCAATGTGGCACCAATGAAGTGGCACTGATAGGCGGCACTGATAGGCGGCACGGATGGGCGACACAGATGGGCGACACGGACGGACACTGATAGGTGGCACAAATTGGCACTGATAGCTGGCACGGATGGGCGGCACGGATGGGTGGCACAGATGGGCATGGATAGGCGGCACAGATGGGCATGGATAGGCGGCACAGATGGGCATGGATGGGCATGAATAGGCGGCACAGGTGGGCACTCATAGGCGGCACAGGTGGGCACTCATAGGCAGGTAGCCTATGATCCGGCTCTTCCCATTTACACTGTGATCAGCCGTGATTGGACACGGCTGATTACGTGGTAAAGAGTCTCCGTCGGAGACTCTTTACCGAGATCGTAGTTGCCGGGTGTCAGACTGACACCCCGCAACAACGATCGCCGCGATGCCCGCCCCCGGGGGCGCGCAGTGGCTCATAATCCTGATCACGTCATATGACGTCCGGTCAGGATTATGAAACCACTTTGCAGCCGTCAATTGCCTATAGGGCGGGCGGCAAGTGGTTAACAAGTTCAGAGCCAATGCCGTTTGTACAAAAGTCCACCGGAAAGTTTGTATAAAGTCCGATCGTGTGTTTAAGGCCGCGTACACACGGGCGGACTGTTGGCTCAACTTTGTCCGCTGAACAGTGTTTCAGCGGACAGTCCGCTCGTGTGTGGGGCTTCAGTGGACAGTTTCAGCGGACAGTTTGACGAACAAAGTTTTTCGGAAATTCCGAAAAACTGTCCGCTGAAACTTGGTTTGAGCGAACAGTCCGCCCGTGTGTAGGCCACTTTCGAAATGAGCAAACTGTTCCCGCTCGGAGGGAAGTCTGCTCATTTCGAGCGCGTGTGCAGGTAGGCGGGGCCCGCGAAGGAGACGTCGCGGGCTCCGCCGCCTGGAATGGACTTAAAGGGGAACCCCAACGCCGAAAAAAATCGGCGTGGGGGTCCCCCCAAAGTCCACAACAGACCCTTGTCCGAGCACGCTACCCGGCCGGCCAGGAAAGGGGGGCGAGCGAGCGCGCTCCCCCTCCTGAGCCGTACCAGGCCGCGTGCCCTCAACATGGGGGGTGCCTTGGGGAAGGGGGGGCCGCGCGGCCCCCCCCACCCCAAAGCACCTTGTCCCCATGTTGATGAGGACAAGGGCCTCTTCCCGACAACCCTGGCCGTTGGTTGTCGGGGTCTGCGGGCGGGGGGCTTATCGGAATCCGGGAGCCCCCTTTAATAAGGGGGCCCCCGGATACCGGCCCCCCACCCTATGTGAATGAGTATGGGGTACAATGCACCCCTACCCATTCACCTGTAAAATAAAAGTACCCAAAAAAAACACAACACACGAGATAAAATATTTTATTGCACAGCTCCGGGGGTCTTCCGTCTTCGGGGGTCTTCTCGCCGGACTCCTCCGCTATCTTCTTGTAGCTCTTTTGCTAGCGGAGGAGTCCGGCTTTCTTCCTCCCCGCCGCCGGCCTCTTCTCCCGACTTCGGGGGTCTTGTCCCCCTCTTCGGTTCTTCTGCCGGGCCACCGCGCCTTCTTATAGCTCTTTTGCAGGCGGTGGCCCGGTCTTCTGTCGCCGCTGTCGCCGCCGCCTTCCGTTCTTGTTCTTCTTCTTGTTCTTCTTCTTCTTCTCCAGGAGATGTTGACACGTCGCTCTCTCCGGCCGGAATGCCAGAGCCACGCTGTGCGGCCACTTATATAGTGACAATGGGGCGGTGTCACATGGTATATGTCACATGGGTTGGTCACATGGGTTGATGTCACATGGGGACTATGACATCGTAAGGGGGCGGGGTCACCATGTGACCAACCCATGTGACATATACCATGTGACACCGCCCCATTGTCACTATTTAAGTGGCCGCTCAGCGCGGCTCTGGCATTCCAGCCGGAGAGAGCGACGTGTCAACATCTCCTGGAGAAGAAGAAGAACAAGAAGAAGAACAAGAACGGAAGGCGGCGGCGACAGCGGCAACAGAAGACCGGGCCACCGCCTCTAAAAGAGCTATAAGAAGGCGCGGTGGCCCGGCAGAAGAACGGAAGGCGGCGACAGAAGAACGGAAGGCGGCGACAGAAGACCGGGCCACCGCCTGCAAAAGAGCTATAAGAAGGCGCGGTGGCCCCGGCAGAAGAACCGAAGAGGGGGACAAGACCCCCGAAGACGGAAGACCCCCGGAGCTGTGCAATAAAATATTTTATCTCGTGTGTTGTGTTTTTTTTGGGGTACTTTTATTTTACAGGTGAATGGGTAGGGGTACATTGTACCCCATACTCATTCACATAGGGTGGGGGGCCGGTATCCGGGGGCCCCCTTATTAAAGGGGGCTCCCGGATTCCGATAAGCCCCCCGCCCGCAGACCCCGACAACCAACGGCCAGGGTTGTCGGGAAGAGGCCCTTGTCCTCATCAACATGGGGACAAGGTGCTTTGGGGTGGGGGGGCCGCGCGGCCCCCCCTTCCCCAAGGCACCCCCCATGTTGAGGGCACGCGGCCTGGTACGGCTCAGGAGGGGGGGGCGCGCTCGCTCGCCCCCCTTTCCTGGCCGGCCGGGTAGCGTGCTCGGACAAGGGTCTGTTGTGGACTTTGGGGGGACCCCCACGCCGATTTTTTTCGGCGTTGGGGTTCCCCTTTAAGTCCATTCCAGGCGGCGGAGCCCGCGACGTCTCCGTCGCGGGCCCCGCCTACCTTGACACGCGCTCGAAATGAGCGGACTGTTGCCTCGTGTGTGGGCGAGTCCGCTCATTTCAAAAGTTGCGCGGACTTAGTACGACGAACAAAGTTTGCCGTATTTGTCCGCTCAAAAAGTGCTGTGTGTGGGCGTGTTCGTTCATTCAAAAGTTTGAGCGGACTGTTTGACGAACTTAGTTTCGGCAGACAGTACCCGCGTGTGTATGCCGCCTAAGGCTTAACAGTATACAGATAGCAAAAAAAAACGGTCCCGTCTTGTCCAGCCTTCAAATGTATCTTCTTTATTAATATTATTAATCATTTTTTTCATACACACGATCAAATTTTCCGACGGGATGTGAGCTTGTTGGCTGAAAGTCTGACCATGTGTACGCTCCATCGAACATTTGTTGTCAGACTTTCCGCCAACAAATAATGGCTAGCAGGTCCTCAAAATTTTCCACCAACAAAACGTTGTTGGACTTTCCGATCACGTGTACACAAGTCCGTCGCACAAAAGTTCACGCATGTTCAGAATCAAGTACGAGACGGAAGCGTTCGGTCTTGTAAAACTAGCGTTCGTAATGGAGATATCAAATGACTATTGAACTTCCTTTTTCTCGGCTCGCCGTACGTCTTGTACGTCACTACGTTGGCAATTGTTGGCCAACATTTGTGTGACCGTGTGTATGCAAGGCAAGTTGAAGCCAGCAACCTTCGAACAAAATTTCACGGTTTTGTTGTCGGAAATTCCGATCGTGTGTATGGGAAATTCGATCAAGTGTAGTATCTTTTCTTATTGGTTTCCGGTTGGAGGTGCTGTGCTACTATTCTGGCCTTGGGGAAGGTTGGGGTGGTGGCTATGAAAATCCACTGGCGTGATGGTAACATGGAAGGTTAGTATCTGTAGGAACCAAAACCAGTATGCCCAACGAAGTGGGGACCGGGAGTAGGTTCTCCCCGAGAAAGCCGTAAGGGGTTTTCCTGGTAGGGATGGGGTTGCATTGGTCTGGCCGAAGGCCGGGCTTTGAAAGAAGCCCATGGTGTATGTGCCCCATGAGTGGCAGTCCAGGGGTGCTGTAATTCTCACTGTTAGTGAGGGTCACATTGATTTTTTTTTTGCACCAAGGTCACTGCATTACACACACTTTTTTCAAACCTGGCTCTATTGCCGAGCCTTTTGGCTAGGACCAGAGCATTTTATTATTCCTGGCCTAAGGGCCTGCCATTGTACCACACAATGGCACCTATTGCACTTTCTCCACTATCCTTCCCACCCCCCCCCCCACTTGTATTTGTGTGTTCGTCTTTATTTTGAAATGTACACATTTTGTTTTACGTTTGACTGGTAGGGTGTAGGTCCTCGGGCCTACCCTGAAAGTCTTGGGGGGGGGGGCGAATATAGCCTTCTGGCTTGGTCCGAACTCTCTCATGGGATCTCCCTTTGGGGGAGCCCCAACCAGTACTTGGGTTCAGGGCTCAAGTCCTGCGGGAATGCATGGGAACGGAGTTCCTGTACTTTTTCCACAACAGGAACTCAGTTCCCATTAGCAGCCATGTCCTACAAGACTTTGAAGTATGTGAGCTGTGTGGTAGGTACACAGCTCGCAATAGTAAGTGCCGCACACCTGACTATTGAGGCATTGCCAGTAGGGGGCCCCATGACAGCTTCCGCTTCGATCTACCTGTCAATCTCAGCTAGCTGATGGTTAGAATGCCAGGAGGGAAGTTTATGTGGAAATATGTGAAGGGTTGGAATAGCAGCGAGTGTGTGTTGGAGAACCTTGTCCGCTGAACAGTGTTTGGGCGGACAGTCCGCCCGTGTGTGGGCTTTCAGCGGACAGTTTCAGCGGACAGTTGGACGGACAAAGTCTTTCGGAAATTCCGAAAAACTGTCCGCTGAAACTGTGTTTGAGCGAACAGTCCGCCCGTGTGTAGGCTACTTTCGAAATGAGCAAACTGTTCCCGCTCGGAAAGTCCGCCCATTTCGAGCGCGTGTACAGGTAGGCGGGGCCCGCGACGGAGACGTCGCGGGCTCCGCCGCCTGGAATGGACTTAAAGGGGAACCCAACGCCGAAAAAAATCGGCGTGGGGGTTCCCCCAAAGTCCACACCAGACCCTTGTCCGAGCACGCTACCCGGCCGGCCAGGAAAGGGGGGCGAGCGAGCGCGCCCCCCCTTCTGAGCCGTACCAGGCCGCGTGCCCTCAACATGGGGGGTGCCTTGGGGAAGGGGGGGCCGCGCGGCCCCCCCACCCCAAAGCACCTTGTCCCCATGTTGATGAGGACAAGGGCCTCTTCCCGACAACCCTGGCCGTTGGTTGTCGGGGTCTGCGGGCGGGGGGCTTATCGGAATCCGGGAGCCCCCTTTAAGAAGGGGGCCCCCGGATACCGGCCCCCCACCCTATGTGAATGAGTATGGGGTACAATGTACCCCTACCCATTCACCTGTGAAATAAAGTACAAAAAAAAACACAACACAGGGAAAAAATATTTTATTGCACAGCTCCGGGGGTCTTCCGTCTTCGGGGGTCTTCTCGCCGGACTCCTCCGCTATCTGTGTGTAGCTCTTTTGCTAGCGGAGGAGTCCGGCTTTCTTCCTCCCCGCCGCCGGCCTCTTCTCCCGACTTCGGGGGTCTTGTCCCCCTCTTCGGTTCTTCTGCCGGGCCACCGCGCCTTCTTGTAGCTCTTTTGCAGGCGGTGGCCCGGTCTTCTGTCGCCGCTGCCTTCCGTTCTTCTGTCGCCGCCTTCGGTTCTTCTGCCGGGCCACCGCGCCTTCTTGTAGCTCTTTTACAGGCGGTGGCCCGGTCTTCTGTCGCCGCTGTCGTCGCCGCCGCCGCCTTCCGTTCTTGTTCTTCTTCTTGTTCTTCTTCTTCTTCTCCTGGAGATGTTGACTCGACGAGCTCTCCGGCCGGAATGCCAGGGACACGCTCCGCTGCCACTTATATAGTGACAATGGGGCGGTGTCACATGGTATATGTCACATGGGTTGGTCACATGGGTTGATGTCACATGGGGACTATGACATCGTAAGGGGGCGGGGTCACCATGTGACCAACCCATGTGACATATACCATGTGACACCGCCCCATTGTCACTATATAAGTGGCAGCGGAGCGTGTCCCTGGCATTCCGGCCGGAGAGCTCGTCGAGTCAACATCTCCAGGAGAAGAAGAAGAAGAACAAGAAGAAGAACAAGAACGGAAGGCGGCGGCGGCGGCGACGACAGCGGCGACAGAAGACCGGGCCACCGCCTGTAAAAGAGCTACAAGAAGGCGCGGTGGCCCGGCAGAAGAACCGAAGGCGGCGACAGAAGAAAGCCGGACTCCTCCGCTAGCAAAAGAGCTACACACAGATAGCGGAGGAGTCCGGCGAGAAGACCCCCGAAGACGGAAGACCCCCGGAGCTGTGCAATAAAATATTTTTTCCCTGTGTTGTGTTTTTTTTTGTACTTTATTTCACAGGTGAATGGGTAGGGGTACATTGTACCCCATACTCATTCACATAGGGTGGGGGGCCGGTATCCGGGGGCCCCCTTCTTAAAGGGGGCTCCCGGATTCCGATAAGCCCCCCGCCCGCAGACCCCGACAACCAACGGCCAGGGTTGTCGGGAAGAGGCCCTTGTCCTCATCAACATGGGGACAAGGTGCTTTGGGGTGGGGGGGCCGCGCGGCCCCCCCTTCCCCAAGGCACCCCCCATGTTGAGGGCACGCGGCCTGGTACGGCTCAGGAGGGGGGGCGCGCTCGCCCCCCTTTCCTGGCCGGCCGGGTAGCGTGCTCGGACAAGGGTCTGGTGTGGACTTTGGGGGAACCCCCACGCCGATTTTTTTCGGCGTTGGGGTTCCCCTTTAAGCCCATTCCAGGCGGCGGAGCCCGCGACGTCTCCTTCGCGGGCCCCACCTACCTGTACACGCGCTTGAAATGGGCGGATTTGCCTCCTCCTTACGTGGGAGAGTCCGTTCATTTCAAAAGTTGAGCGAACTGTTTGGCAAACAGTTCGCTGAAACAGTCCGCTCGTGTGTGGGCAAGTCCGCTCATGCAAATTTTGAGCGGACTGTTTGCCGAAACTGTTTGACGAACAAGGTTGGGCAAACAGTCCGCGCGTGTGTACGCGGCCTTACAATAATAAATGGTAAAAGAGACATTTAACTATGTTTTTATCAGAAAACAAGGTCTTAAGCCTTCATCACCACAGGCATAGTATATAGTAAAGATCACATTACTCCAGCCTTTCCTAACCTTATTACCCCAGATGACCCTCCAAAATACTTTTCAGATGTTGGAGAACCCTTACCAAAATCAATTCTTTATGGGTAAATGGAAGAAATACCCTACATTGGTGGATAGTAGAAAAAATGGTACTGAAGATAAATAAATCGTGTCATGCTGCTGGCTTTGCCAAGTGGCATTGACTTTGGAACTATGCAAGCACCATGAAATGAGAGGTAGATTGGTTGAGAAGGACTGTATTAGATCAAAAAGAGTGGAATTGGCTCCAGAACTATCTGAGCACCATTAAATGGGAGGCCAGTCAGCCACAGCTCAAGGGACCCCTAGCAACTGGAGGAACTTTAGGGTTCCTTGGTGCCCTAGTTGAGAATGGATGACCAAAAAGAATGGTGTTGGCTTCAGAACAATGCATCCACCATTAAACGGGAGGTCAACCAGCCACTGCCCAAGCAACCGCTAGCAACCTCTGAAGGAATTCTAGGGTTCCTTGGCACCCTGGCTGAGAATGGCTGACCAAAAAGAATGGCATTGGTTTCAGAACAATGCATCCACCAATAAATGGGAGATCAATCAGTCATAGCTTGAGGAACCGCTAGCAACCTCTTAAAGGTACTCTAGGGTTGCTTGATACTAGAATAAAAAGAATGGCATTGGCTCCAGATTAATGCAGGCACCATCAAACAGGCAGGTCAACCAGCCACAGCTCAAGCAACCTATAGCAACCTCTGAATGAACTCTAGGGTTCCTTAGTGCCCCGGTTTCAAATGGCTGACCAAAACCAATGGTATTGGCTTCAGAACAATGCATTCACCAATAAATAGGAGATTAGTTAACCACAGCTTGAGGAACCACTAGCATCCTCTTGAGGGCCTCTAGGGTTTCTTGGTACATTGGTTGAGAATTAATGTATTAGACCTAAAAGAATTTCATTGGCTCCAGATCTACACAAGCACCATCAAACGGGAGGTCAACCAGCCACTGTTCAAGCAACCGCTAGCAACCTCTGAAGGAACTCTAGGGTTCATTGGTGCCCTGGTTGAGAATGGCTCACAAAAAAGAATGGCATTGGCTTCAGAACAATGCATCTGCCATCAAATGGGAGATCAGTCAGCCACAGCTTGAGAAACCGCTAGCAACCTTTTGAGGAACTCTAGGGTTCCTTGGTACTATGGTTGACTGGATTAGACCAAAATAGGGACAATTCAGAAGTAACCAGGGATAGAGGAATTTGATTCCAAACAAGTATCTTTTGAGATCTTTGACCTTAAAGCTGGCCATAGATTGTTCGAAATCATATATGGGAAGACTGAATGTACCCAAGTTGATCGATCGATTAACTTGGGTAAACCACCAGCCTGCTGGATTTTACATGCAATTAGTGCAAGCGGCTGTTATAGCTGCTTGCAATAATCACTGTCTTTTACCGATGGAAATGGCTCCCCTTGCCCCCCGTGCCGGGAGAACACAATGGCTCGGCGGGGGGGGGGATTCCTCTGTCAACACTGTCTGTGTCCACGGGGAGAATCAAGCAAATTTCTTTCCTGCAAACCGTGGTTGCAGGAAAGAAATTTGCTCCGTCTATGGCCGGCCTTACAGTTTTTCCAGGTTTAATCCAGTTTGAGTGCTACAGGAAAAAAGAACAATTCTTTCAATCGACCTCTGAGGACATGAGGTCTAAAGAGCAGATAAGGTGTGATTATTGTGTAAATTGGTGTATAGGAATGAGTGTCAGAGCTTACCCAATAACAACAATGACAAAATCCAACAAGTTCCAGCCGTTTCTGATGTAGGCACTGGGGTGCAGGACCAGACCATAGGCAATAATCTTCAGAAAACTTTCCACAGTGAAAATGATGAGGAAGATATATTCCACTTGTTCCTGTTAGACATAAAAGCACAGTATATCTAAGTCATGGGTGGGTTGCATTTAGAAAATACTCGTCCTAAGATGAATAACGACAATTCTCGAACTTACGCGAAACAATAAAAAAAATTATAATATAATATTAAAAAATGCTATTTATTAACATGGTAGCAGACTGAGCTTTACAACAGTTTAACTAGATGTCACTTTTTTTAGGACCAAGTACAAGTACTGATACGTTTTTTTCAAGTACTTGCCAATTACTGATACTTTACTGATCTCCCAGGGCCAGCTACTCCATCCAAATCCAGAGAAACTGCATTTGATGGCCTGGAGACAGAGAGGGCTAGTTATCTAGATCAGGGCTGCTCCCAGAAGGTAGTAGATACATTACTCCAAGCCGGGAAGCCTACCACCAACTGCACCTACCGAAGGGTCTGCGAAAATTTTGATTCCTTTGCTCAAGAGCAGGGCCTATCTATCCACTCTATCGGCAACACAAATATTAGAGTTCTTGCAGTCAGGCTTAGACAAAGGTCTCAGATCCAGTACCCTGTAGGTACAGGTGTCAGCTCTATCCACCCTGACAGGCAGGGCCGCTGATAAGCCAGTACAGCTGACCCTGTTGTACCGGGCCCAGCCAGCAGGGGGGGCCCGAGCAATCTTAACAGCATTTAGAATAATAAAAAAAAAAGAAAAAAGTCTGACTGCACAGGGCTGACCGAGGGAGGAGGAGAGCATCACCGCAGGAGCCTGGATCTCAGATAACACAGGGGTCTATGGATAAGAGAAGAGGGGACGTGTATTCCTATCAGCACCCGAGCCTCCCTCCCCCCTCCTCGGGAAGGACAGAACACCGGAGCTCTCCTCAAGGCAAGATAACAGGTGACAGATTGTATTCTTCTCCTGTGATCCCCGTTCTGCCTCTGTACAAATCTGTGCTGTAAACTTGCCCTGCACCTCAGCAAGACAGGTCTGGTGGAAGTGAAAGCTAAATTCATGAATACCGGTATGTTAGGAAAATAATGGGACTTTTCAGGGACTACACACAGATGCATTTCACAAAATCATTCTTTTAATATAGTTGTATGTTGAATATATTTATATAGCACCTGAAAAGTCCCAGTATATTCCTAACATATTCATAAAGTTGAGTATTAACAGCAAAGAAAGTGTATACATATATATATATAATACAGCCCATCTCCAGGAAATGAAATAAAGTCCAACCTTGCAGTGTGTGTGGGGGGGGGGGGGGGATAGACTCTTTCACTTACCTGTTTCCATGCTCCAGCCAGCTGCAGAGCCCTCTTCCTCCACCAAACCTCATCACATCGCAGGGGGGCTGAAGTGTGAGCAACTGGGCTTAGGTGTCTGTTTGTGAAGCAGTGATCAGCAGTGATCCAGAGGATCACCGCTGATCACAGCCCATAAACAGTTTATGAACCAGAGATAATCAGGGGAGAAGTGTTTGAATATGTTCTCCCGCCGATTATCTCTGCACACTGAGAATCCTCATTGAATGACACAGTAACGGTCACTTTATGAAGCTGCGATCTCAGCGCTTCACTGGCGATCTGTGTCAGAATTCACACTCCCCGATTCACCAACTCAGAGGTGGAGAATCGGGGAGTGAAGACAGAATCTGGGGGGATCTGAGGAGGAAAGAGGAAGATGATTAACTTCCTTATGCCTCGTTCAGACCCCCCAACACTGTAACCATGTCCCCCTGTCATATTTATATATAATGTGTGTATATACATGTATATATTATGTAGGGGGACTCTTTATTTTACTAACATTAATCACACCGTGTGTCAGTGTATTGAGCTGTGATAATTTATCACTGCTTAATAAATTGACATCTCTGTGTATTGGTGAATTTCTAGTACTGTAATCTTGTAAAGTCTCACGAGATTCCAGTATTAGGGGCCGTTCTCCAGTGTTAGAAGCGTTTGTAGATCGCTTCACTCCTCCAAGGGTGAAGCGATCTACTCCGCTTTATAAACTGACATACAGAGGAGAAAGATCTCCTCTGTGAATGCCGGAGAATGAAGCAGTAAATAGATTTCACTGCTTCATAAAAGGACACCATAGTCAGTAAAACATACACAAGCGCTGTAGGGAACCATTCAGCGCTGGAAGAAGCCAGCTAAAGCAAGAAGTTGGGTAAAGCTGGGTACACACACATCAAAATTCAGTTTAGCAGTAATCGGACAAATTTTGATCTATGTGTAGCCCTCCGTGTTAGAAGCCAATCATTATACCACCTTGGTATATTCATATGCCATCCCACATACTGACTCCTACCACCTTTGATCACTTCAAATCACTGAAGTGGTCATTGTGGTTAGAGTGTTCCTTTAATATCTCTCAGAAAAAGTTAACCTCTGTATACTGATTCCATTTCATTTGATCATCCTCTAGTTGTGTTAAATTGGTGGGGGGTGCTGTCTGTATACCCTAGCCTCTCGGTATAGGGGCGGGGCCAGGGATGTGGCTAAAGGGGGCCCCATCAGGTAGGCTGTACGGGGCCCCATGATTTCTATCAGCAGCCCTGCTGACAGGTGTTAAATGAGCTCATTACCCTCTTGTCATACAGTTTTTAGAGGGCCTGCCTTAAACTAAGACCTCCTAGAAAACCTAATTTCCGACATGGGACATATTGGTTGTCTTAGAAGCCTTATCTAAAGAGCCCTTCTTTCTGCTGGAAAACATTTCCCTCTGGGACCTGACGATAAAGTCGCATTCTTAGTTGCTATAACATCAGCAAAAAGGGTCTCGGAGATGCAAGCCTTACTGACTAAAGAGCCATACCTGGTCATCCATCCGGACAGGATAGTTCTAAGACCTTCGGAACGCTTTATCCCTAAAGTAGCATCATTATTCCACTTTAACCAGGAAATCAACCTGACAGCTCTCGTCGTGGACCAAGGCGATCCTCACCCTCTGGATGTCAAGGGCAACATCCTAAAATACCTTTCAGTATCCAAATCTATTAGGAAATCAGAAAACCTCTTCATCATTCCACACGTCTTTAGGAAAGGTCAAGCATAGTCAGCCTGCCCCATTGCTTCATGGCTGGTGAAGACCATTAAGGAGGCCTATTTGTCGAGTGCTCTGCAAATTCCTGAGGACTTGAGGGCTCATTCCACCAGGGCAGTGGCCACCTCTTGGGCAGCCTATTGTAGGGTCTCGGCGGAAACCATCTGCAGGGCGGCCACCTGGTCCTCTAGGAACACCTTTATATCTCACTAGAAGGTGGACTCGGCACGGCTATCAACTGTGGATTTTGGAAAGTCCGTTATCCAAGGCAATTCTTCAATTCAATTCAAGGCCAGTCTGCGAGTTACTCCCCAGAGTGTATGCTGCCATGATGCGACAGGAAACCGGAAAATTGTATACTTGTATACTAATTGTCCTTTCCTGTCGCATCTTCATGGCAGCATACAACGACCCACCCGTGGAAGGCGATTCATATATACAGAGAATACTAGGGTGGGGGGCGTATCGTCATCTTATAGCTTTGTGGTCCTATCAGGTTGTGGGGGCGGAGCCCTAACCCAGAGTGTATGCTGCCATGAAGATGCGAAAGGAAAGGAAAATTACGGAAAGGTAAGTATTTGGAAAGATGCGGAGTGTATTTTTTGTGTCTGTTCCCTACTGCAGTAGTTATTATTAATTTGAAACCACTAATCAATATGAGGATAGGAATTGCCTACCTATAAATTCCCATGTCAACTGTGTCAGTAATTTTTTTTTAATTATTATTATTATTATTATTTTAAAAATTTTATTTTCCCAGTCCCTTTCTCAGCAGCCTCAGCTGCACTGGAGATGAATGGAGAAGAGACAGAGGCTCCTCTCCATCCATAAACTGAAGCATAGCATACACAGTTTACTCTGCTCAGTTATGAATGGACAGTGTCAGTGATCACTGACTCTGTTCATTCAGAAAAGGAAGGAGCTGGTAAATGACAGGTTTACCGGTTCCTTCTTCCATTCCTCATCCTGACAGATCGAGGACAAAGGGGGCGGAGAACCGCGAAGGGGGACAGAAGCGAAGCATGGAGGGGGACCGGCGCAGAGCACGGAGGGGGACAGGAGTGGAACGCGGAGGGAGACAGGAGCACGGAGGAGGACAGGAGCATGGAGGGGAACTGGAGGAGCCTGGAAGAGCACGGAGGACACAGAGGGGGACTGAAGGAGGATACGGGGGAGTGAGGGGTGATTGGTGCGGCGGTGGGGGGAGCACCGATCTCTCTGTATTGATTTCAATAAAGCAGCTGAAAGTTGCAGGAGGCAGAGGAGGAAAAGCGGCTGTCAGCTTCTTTGTTGAAACCTATACAGGGGAATCTTTGCTTGTAACTGCCCCCACTACTGCACCAATCATCCTCTGACTGCTCAGGTATCAGGTCAAGCACTCGGGCAAAGTACTCAGCAAATGCTCAGTTTTGGCATCAATACCAATACTAGTATCGGTGCAAACCTAACTGCCTTCGGCGGCAACATTGACACATCGCTGGCCCCGCCACCTGGTATGGACTTAAAGGAGAAGCTCTACGCCAAAAAAACGGCGTGGGGGTCCCCCACCAAGTCCATATCAGACTCTTATCCAAGAACGCAGCCCGGCCGGTCAGTAAAGGGGGTGGGGACGAGCGAGCGCCCCCCACCCCTTCTGAGCTGTACCAGGCCGCGTGTCCTCAACATGGGGGGGTGCTTTGTCAACAACTCATTGTTGACCCCTTATGATGTCACAGTCCCAGAGGATGCTGGGACTGTGACATCATAATGGGCGGAGACATCACACGGTGACCTCGCCCATTGTCCCTATATAAGTCGCCACGCAACACGTCCCTGTCATTGCGGTCAGAGACAGCGCCTCGTCAACATCTCAAGGAAGAAGAAGAGAAGGCAACGGCGACGACAACAGAAGACCAGGCCACCGCTAGTAAAAGAGCTATAGGAAGAAAGCGGAGGCCCAGCAAGAAGAACCAAAGAGGGGGACAAGACCCCCGAAGTCGGAAGATGACCCCCGGATGGCGACGAAGAAGAAAGCCGGGCTCCTCCACTAGTAAAAGAGCAGAAGATAGTGGAGGAGTCCAGCGAGAAGACCCCCCCAAGACGGAAGAAGACCCCCTGAGCTATGCAATCAATTATTTTAAAACCTTGTGTTGTGTTTTATTTACATTTTTTTCACCAGGTGAATGGGTAGGGGTACATTGTACCCCATACTCATTCACATAGGGTGGGGGGGCCAGTATCTGGGGGCCCCCTTATTAAAGAGGGCTCCCAGATTCCAATAAGCCCCTCGCCTGCAGACCCCGGCAACCAATGGCCAGGGTTGTCGGGAAGAGGCCCTTGTCCTCATCAATATGGGGACAAGGTGCTTTGGGGTGGGGGGACCGCAGAGCCCCCCCTTCCCCAAAGCACCCCACCATGTTGAGGGCACGTGGCCTGGTATGGCTCAGGAGGGGGGGCGCTCGCTCGTCCCCACCCCCTTTCCTGACCGGCCGGGTTGCGTGCTCGGATAAGGGTCTGATATGGACTTTGGGGGGGGGGCCCCAACGCCGTTTTTTCGGCGTAGGGCTTCCCCTTTAAGTCCATATGAGGTGACGGTGCCAGCGATGTGTCAATCTCGCTGCCTAAGGCGGCGTCATTGATTTCCTTCGCTAGTTCCGGCTACCTGGAGCCGCGTTCAAAATGAACGGACTTTCCTCTGTGTGTGGGCAAGTCCATTCATTTCAAAAGTACGGCAGACTCCCGCCAAAAGTCCGGTTGTGTGTGGGCAGGTCAGCGGTTTGTCCGCCAGACTAAGTCCGCCCGATAGTCTGATCGTGTGTACGCGGCATTAGTCTTGCTGAAGTCTGCTGATGGTCATCGAGGTCCTAGCTATAGCAGAACTGGAGGGGCCTATTTCTAAGTAATTCTGGAGCAAAGGATTTGCATACCTCCCAACTTTCTGAGATGGGAATGAGGGACACCTATTAGCAAAAGTATGTAGGCATAAGACACACACCCCTGCCATGCCCCCTTAAAGGAAAATTATACAAATTATAAGGAAAATTATACCGGTGCTTTTTTTACCACTACTATTCCTTTATAATGGCTTTTGATATTTGCAAATGCAGCAATTTACAAGTTGGATGAAAGGTTTAGCACTGGGAAACACTTTTTGACAGATGCAATGCATTTTATATACAACTATATAGATAGATCAGACCAAAATGAGGGACACATGAGGAAGAAAGAGGGACAGAGATACTCCAAATCAGGGACAGTCCCTTGAAATCAGGGACACTTGGAAGCTATGTATTTGGTCTGAAGGACCCACTGAAGAAAGCATGGTGGGAGCTGGGAGGTGCACAGCTGCCATGGAAAATTGTGAGTACTGATCCAAGCCCAAGAATTTAGTGGCTGGGTGCTGCACTACCTATGGGGGCCTAGTTCTGGCCTTTCCTTGGTTACTGGTTTAAAGACTGTTCAAAGAAGTTGCAGCTAGTAAGGTCTGTCCTCTCGTTACAAGTTAGCATTTCTGGAGTATCCCATTCCACCCCAACAAATCTCCTGTTACGAGTTCTGCAAGCAATAAATCATGAAAAGACATCCCCTAAACCAGGGGTAGGCAACCTCGGCCCTCCAGCTGTTGTGAAACTACAAATCCCATCATGCCTTTGCCCCTAGGAGTCATGCCTGTAATTGTCAGGGTCTTGCAATGTCTCGTTGGACTTGTAGTTTCACCGCAGCTGGAGGGCCGAGGCTGCCTACCCCTGCCCTAGACTGTTTATTGGAGATTTAGATATTGATGCGTCATGCCAGCAATGGGCAGTCAGGCAGAAGCTGGAGATGCAGTGCTGAGGAGGCTGTCAGTGGCCATTGAGGCAAACCCCCTAGTCTGGGGGGGTGACCTGGCCTCGTCCGGGGCTCGGGTGCTAGAGTGAAAGGATACTACCACAGAAGAAGCTGAAAGGAGGCTTTCCTGAGAGGCATGGGAACAAAGAGACAGGGACTGACAAGAGGGGAAGGACTGTCACATGTAGCTGGTCTTCGTTGAAGACAGTGGTGTGCTTAGGTCTTTGACTTTGCCCCAGGACATCTCCAAAGAGTCATCCGGGTGGACTGGTGTAGAGAGAGAGCCAGCCAGGAGGGCAAGCATTGCCTGAGAAGAGGAACTGTATATAGGAAGTTGTCCCTGTTTTTTTGCTTGTGACAAGTTAAGTGGGCATCCCATAACCTCCTATCCCCATCCAAGTTGTCAACCCTTCTAATAAAACAACAAAACAAAGCTAAAGGACTGTTTTCTGAGTCTGGAAGCAAGTGGAAGATGATGTGTGCCTGGCTGTGCAGCAGTGGGGATCTCAGTCATCTTCAGCTCCTATGTGGGGTGTGCTACATACAGCGCATCCGGAAATTATTCACAGCGCTTCACTTTTTCCACATTTTGTTATGTTATAGCCTTATTCCAAAATGGATTAACTTCATTATTTTCCTCAAAATTCTACAAAAAATCCACCATAATGACAACATGAAAGAAGTTTGAAATCTTTGCAAATGTATTAAAAATCAAAAACAAAAATCCCATGTACATAAGTATCACAGACTCCTCCCATGTACATAAGTATCACAGGCTCCTCCCATGTACATGTACACAAAAATCCCATGTACATAAGTATCACAGACTCCTCCCATGTACATAAGTATCACAGGCTCCTCCCATGTACATGTAAACTTCTTTCACGTTGTCCTTATGAGGTATTTTTTGTAGAATTTGGAGTAAAAGAATGAATTTAATCCATTGGGAATAAGGCTGTAACATAACAAAATGTGGAAAAGTGAATCGCTGTGAATACTTTCCGGATGCACTGTACATATGGGAAATAAATACATTCCTGCAAATAGTTCTCTACAAAGCTTATGAGGACCATGCTGACCATATGAATATAGATAATAATAACGGAATTCTGACATAATGCTAACAGAGGCAACAATCCTTACATAACCTTAGCCCAGTCGGCCTGCACTAAAATCCTGTCTCCCCCGCTGCCGTCTCCTTCACGCCGAGGGGATCCCCACCCCCTCCTCCAGGGAAAACCCACAAGGATTAAGACTCATTACTGTTTGAACAGTCTAAAATTAGCCATAACCACTGGGAGCTTAGCATGTAAATCAGAGCGGGAGGGAGGGGAATCCAGCTGTCTTCACATTGCCTTCTCTAAGGCTTCTAATTCCACGTGCTGTGATGTCTGCGGGTGTGAATGGGACCCCACTCACGTGCAGGCGCTATCATAACCATTACCTGTAAATGTAAGTTCATTCAATATGAAAAAAAAATGAAAAATAAACTTTTTTAATTTTACATCCAGCCATAACATTCTGACCACTGACAGGTAAAGCGAGTATTGATTATCTCGTTACAATGGCACCTGAAAGCGGGTGAAATATATTAGGCAACAAGTAAACATGTGTGTCCCTAAAGTTGGTGTGTTGAAAGCAGAGAAAAACTGGCAAGCGTAAAGGATTTGACGGCCAAATTGTAATGTCTGGACGACGGGTCAGAGCAACTCCAAAACTGCAGCTCTTGTGGGATGTTCCCGGTCTGCTGTGGTCAGGACCGACCAAAAGTGGTCCGAGGAAGGAAAACCAGGAAACTGGATGATGGGTGGCCAAGGCTCATAAATGGAGGTGGGGAGGAAAGGCTCATCGATGGAGGTGAGGAGGGAAGGTTTATTGATGGAGGTGGGAAGGGAAGGCTCAATGATGGAGGTGGGGAGGGAAGGCTCAATGATGGAGGTGGGGAAGGAAGGCTCAATAATGGAGGTGGGGAGGGAAGGCGCAATAATGGAGGTGGGGAGCGATGGCTCATTGATGGAGGTGGGGGGGGTGGGCTCATTATTGTAGGTGAGGAGAGACTGATTGCTGGAGATGGGGAGCAAAGGCTCATTGAGGGAGGTGGGGAGGTAAAGCCCATGGATGGAGTTTGGTGGGAGGCTCATTGATGGAGGTGGGAGGAGCTCGTTGATGGAGCTGGGGAGGGAATACTCATTGATGGAGGTGGGGGGAGCTCATTGTTGGAGGTGGGGAGGGAATACTCAATGATGGAGGTGGGGAGAGAAGACTCATTGTTGGAGGTGGGCAGGTGAAGGCTCACTGATGTAGGTGAGGAGGGAAGGCTCACTGATGTAGGTGGGGAGAGAAGGCTCATTGATGGAGGTGGGGAGGGGAAAGTCATTGATGGGGGTGGAGGGGAAGGCTCATGATGACGGTGGGGAAGGAAGGCTCATTGATGGAGGTGGGAAGAGAAGGCTCATTGATGGAGGTGGGAAGAGAAGGCTCATTGATGGATGTGGAAAGAGAAGGCTCATTGATGGAGGTTGGGAGGGGAAGGCTCAATGATGGAGGTGGGGAGGGGAAGGCTCATTGATGGAGGTGGAGGGGAAGGCTCATTGATGGAGGTGGGGAGGGAAGGCTCATTGATGGAAGTGGGGGGAGAAGACTCATTGATGGAAGTGGGGGGAGAAGACTCACTAATTGAGATGGGGAGTGAAGGCCCATTGATGTAGGTGGGGGGGGGGGGCATGTAGTCCAATCCAATAGAAGAGCTATTGGAGCTCAGATTGTTAGTAAAGTGAATGCTAGTTCTGATAGAAAGGTGTCGAAAATACAGAGCATTGCAGTTTGCTGTGTATGGGGCTGCATAGCCGCAGACAGGTTAGGGTGCCCATGCTGACCCGTGTCCACGGCCATGGCGGCTTGGTGCCAGATACCACAGCATACCTTCAGAGGTCTATAGGAGTCCATGCCTTGACGGAATAGGGCTGTTTTGGCAGTTAAAATGGGACTTACTCAATATTAGGGTGGTAATAATGTTATAGCTGATCGGTGTAAATGTTTCTCTCACCCCCCCCCTCTCTCTCCCCCTCCCTCTCACTCCCTTCTCTCTCTCACCTCCCTTTCTTCCACCTTCTCCCTCTCTCACGCCTCTCTCTCTCACCCCCCACCTCTCTATCACCCCCTCTCTCTCTCTCACCCCTCCCCCTCTCTTTCACTCTCTTTTCTTTCTCTCCTCCCTCTCTTTCACCTCCATCTTTCTCTTCCTCCCCCTCCCTCTTTCATACTCCCCCTCTCCTAACCCCCCTCTCTCATCTGAATCAGTACTTGGGGTGGAAGCTAATCCCTTCCACCCCAAGCACTAAAACTGACCCCCCCCCCAAGTCCTGCCACTGATGCCATTCCCCCACCAGCACTGCCACTCATCCCATCCCCCCACCACCACTCCCACTCACCCCCCCCAGCACTGCCACTGATCCTGTAAACCCCCCAGCACCGCCACTGATGACAACCCCCCCCCCCAACACTGCCACTAATCCCATCCCTCCCCCAATACTACAACTTACCCCACCACCACCACCATGGCCACTAATCACACCCTCTCCCCCACCCCAGCCCTGGCCACCAATGGGTGAGCGGTAATAATGTGCAGTAACCTCTACCAACTAATCAGCAAGCAGACATGATGTGCTGTAACCTCTAGAAACTTATCAGTGAGCGGTAATGATATGCTGTAACCTCTGGCAACCAATCGCAATCGATGCCTGATCTGCTGCAGTAAACAAATTTTGAGTTTAACCACTATTTACTGTGTGTCTTAGAACAGGTTGAGAACAAAATTGCATGCATAGCAGGGGGGGGGGGGGCAAGAAAATGTTTGCTCAGAGTCCAACTGATATTAAAGATGGCCCTAAATAGAGGGATCTTTGGGGGTATGTGGAATAGTGGAATAGTTACAAAATGTTCGGTCTTTTGGGTTATATTGGGCTTCCCCTTTTTGTTAGTTGTCTTTACAAGAGATTCAGTCTCTTTTAAAGGCAGAAATGATCAAGTTGTAGCTGTCCTTGAGGTCGTGGGGTGCGGCTGAGGGCAGGGGTTGATCTTAGCTAAGCTTTTAGACTAGCAGACTCCGAAGACCACCCCAAGTCTAAGCTGAAAAAACTGCAATAATACCACAGCTGGCAACTTCCCCCTTCCTGGTGATGTCTCTAAGCATGCATAGGCTATGAAATCACCAAATCAGGGGAAAGCCAAGTCCTGTCAAGGCTGAAGAGAACATCTACTGGTATGCAGGTGGTCTATTTGGCAGTTTGCAAGCATCGAATGTCAATGAATACACACTATAGCCACAGCGGACCATTCTACTGCTATGGGGCCCAGAAGAACAGAGATTTAAGCAGGCAGCAATAGCATTTGGCAAAAAAAAATATTTAGATATAATAAATTTTTTCTAAAGCTTCGGAACCTCTATATCAGTGGTCTACAAATTGTGGCCCAAGGGCACTATTACATTCACTGACCCCAACAATGGGGCAGTATTCCTCCCACTGACACCAATGGGACACTATTGCTTCAAATGACACCAACAATGGAGCACCATTCCTCCCACTAATACCAATGATGGGGCACTATTCCTCCCATTGATACCAATGATGGAGCACTATTCCTCCCAATAATACCAATGATGGAGCACTATTCCATCCACTGACACCAATGATGGGAAACTATTAACATCAATGACATCAACGATGGGGAACTTTTACTCCTACTGATACCAATGATGGGCCACCATTAATATCAGCTACATCAATGATGAAGGGATCAATTCCTCCCACTGACACCAATGATGAGACACTGTTCCTTCCACTGACACCAATGATGGGACACTATTTCTCCCACTGATATCAATGATGGGATCTTATTCCTCCCACTGATATCAATGTTGGCACTCTATTCCTCCCAATGACACCACAACAATGGGCAGGATTCCGTCCATTGTCACGAATGCTGGGACACTATTTCTCCCACTGATACCAATGATGGGGCACTATTCCTCCCACTGATACCAATGATGGGGGCACTATTCCTTCCATTGACACCAATGATGGGACACTTAATAACATAAATTACATCAACAATAGGACACTATTCCTCCCAATGACACCAGTGATGGAGCACTATTTCGCCCACCGACACCAATGATGGGGCACTATTCCTCCCAATGATACCAATGATGGGACATTTTCTACTCCCACTAGCCACAGTCCGGCCCCCCTAACATCCGAAGGACAGTAAACTAGCCCTTCATTTAGAAAGTTTGGAAACCCCTGCTCTATATGAGTGCTATGAATTCAGTTAGTATACTTTATTAGGTGAAAAACTACCTTGGAGACAGAGAATAGCACAGCAGAGAAGGGCAGGGGGTAGCAATGATTTTGCTATAAGGTTCACTCATGTATGGGTGAATGGTGAGAACAGGATTTCTGACTTAGGTTTGTTGCATCTTGTAATATCCATGTCAGCTAGACTAAAAAAAAATAAGAACCTTTTGACATTTACATTACGAAAAAAACTTTCAATCAACACTGGGTAGCTAGAAGGACTGCCTGACTTGAGCTAGCTGGCAATGGACCTGCTCCCAGGTATCCATTCTGGAGCTCCATTAATAAAAGAGATATAAAATGACAGATCTACATTTGCACCCACACGGTCCAATGGCACTTCCACTCTGCTTACCAGGTTGTGGTTGGCTATGTTGGAGTCATCTTCAGGAAAAGGGATATAGACACCCAGTGCCACACAGTTGGCAAAGATAGTCATGAGGATAAGGATATCGAAAGGTCTGAGTTCAAGTTTTAAGGAAACAAAAGTTGAAAGCATGAATATGAAACTGAAAAAGTGAAATTGCACATCCCCCTATGTAAAGACAATGGGGACATTCATCGAGAAAATTAGCAGCAGGATAAGACACAAATCAGGCTGTCTCCTATTTAGTAAAGGCTAGGGAATAGTTTTCCTCTGTATTTTTGACCCCTGTGCCTGGAATCCTGGGAAGCCAATTTGCAAATACGATATATTGTCAAAAATATTGGGACACCTACCTTTACATGCACATGAACTTTAATGACATCCCCAGTCTTAGTCCGTAGGGTTCAATATTGAGTTGGCCCACCCTTTTGCAGCTATAACAGCTTCAACTCTTCTGGGAAGGTTTAGGAGGGTGTCTATGGGAATGTTTGACCATTCTTCCAAAAGAGCATTTGTGAGGTCAGCCACTTAGTTTCATAGTTTCATAGTTTCATAGTTAGTAAGGTTGAATAAAGACACCAGTCCATCCAGTTCAACCTGAGTGAGTGTCTACCCCTATCCCTGTACATTGCACACTCACATTGGTCCCTACCCTCAAGGAGCCCACAATCTAAGGTCCCCATTCATATACTAGGGCCAATTTTGGACAGAAGCCAATTAACCTACCTGCATGTCTTTGGACGAAAAAAATGATAAAGGTTGCACTGATTTAGGTTGTCTAAACAGTCACGGTTTTAGACGAGAGTCTGTTTAAAGTAAAAACCTGTATCATCTGCAGTGTGGTTAGGCACTTATTGTTGGATGAGAAGGCCTGGCTCGCAGTCTTCACTCTAATTCATCCAAAAGGTGTTCTATCGGGTTGAGGTCAGTCAAGTTCCTCCACCCCAAACTCGCTCACCCATGTCTTTATGAGCCTTGCGTTGTGTACTGGTTCAAATCATTTGGTGGAGGGGGTATTATGGTGTGGGGGTTGTTTTTCAGGGGTTGGGCTTGGCCCCTTAGTTCCAGTGAAGGAAACCCTTAAGGCGTCAACATACCAAGACATTTTGGACAATTTCATGCTCCCAATTTTGTGGGAACAGTTTGGGGATGGCCCCTTCCTGTTTCAACATGACACCAGTGCACAAAGCAAGGTCCATAAAGACATGGGTGAGCGAGTTTGGGGTGGAGGAACTTGACTGGACTGTACACAGTCCTGACCTCAACCTGATAGAGCATCTTTGGGATGAAATAGAGTGGAGACTGCCAGCCAGGCCTTCTCATCCAACATTAAGTGCCTAACCACACTGCAGATGATACAGGTTTTTACTTTAAACAGACTCTCGTCTAAAACCGTGACTGTTTAGACAACCTAAATCAGTGCAACCTTTATCATTTTTTTTTGCAAATGGTTATCCATTACCCTCTTCAATTACTGCCAGCATTTAAGCCCTGATGAAGGGGAAGTTTTGAGCCCATGAAATGTGTTGGATTTCTTTTCTGACATTAAAAACTGGACTCACATTACTTTTGTTGCAGTACCATTCTCTTCACATTCATCGTACTACTTCCAGGGGCTCCAAGGATACCTTGGTAGACAGAGAGATGACTTCTAAAATTGGATCTCAAGCTTTTTATTTTTCTGGGGCTATCAAGATGTCTATTGTCTTAAACTTGGTAGAAGAGCCATTTAGAGGATTAAATGTTGCAGCATTACCAAGTGAAGGACATTTTTTATTTCGGTGCAGCACATTTGTCTCAGAAAAGGAAACCGAAGCACCACACCATTGGTAAAAGGTCCAGATACAACTTTATTTTAATAAAAGTCAGGGGCACGATCCAAAGAGTATCCATCACAAAATGCGTTGGGTCCTCTTTGGATTGTCTCCCTCACTTTTATTAGAATTAAGTTGTATCTGGACCTCATAGCAGGGCTGTGAAGCTTTGGTTTCCATTTTTATTACATTACACTGAAAGACGAGGAGACAACAGAGACCCTCTGGAGTGTAGAAGTTGCCTGTCTGGAGAACAGATCATTTACAGTGACTTGAAAAAAGTATTAATAACCCTTTAAATTTTCCACATTTTGTCATACGTGTCACCTCACCCACATCATGTCCTACTTCACGGGACAGTCCTCTGCATTGTGGTCCATGTCATGTGTCCTCGACTCCATCATGTTTTCCGCCCCCATACATGTGACCTTAGCTCCATAATTTTCTCCCCCATATAGTGTCTTGATAAAGTATTCATACCCCTTGAAATGTTCCACATTTTGTCATGTTACAACCAAAAACGTAAATGTATTTTATTGGGATTTTATGTGATAGCCCATAAATGGTTTTCAACATTTTTTACAAATAAATATGTGAAAAGTGTGTGTGTGTGTGTGGGGGGGGGGGGGGGGGCTTTGTATTCAGCCCCTTTTACTCTGATACCCCTAACTAAAATCTAGTGAAACCAATTGCCGTCACCTAATTAGTAAATAGAGTCCACCTGTGTGTAATTTAATCTCAGTATAAATGCAGCTGTTCTGTGAAGTCCTCTGAGGTTTGTTAGAGAACCTTAGTGAACAAACAGCATCATGAAAGCCAAGGAACACACCAGACAGGTCAAGGATAAAGTTGTGGAAAAGTATAAAGCCGGGTTAGGTTATCATAAAATCTCCCAAGCTTTGAACATCTCACGGAGCTCTGTTCAATCCATCATCGGAAAATGAAAATAGTATGGCACAGCTGCAAACCTACCAAGACATGGCCGTCCACCTAAACTGACCGGCCGGGCAAGGAGAACATTCATCAGAGAAGAGCCAAGACACGATGGGAATTTCGGCCAGCAAAAGACTGATGAGAGCCTTTCATCAGAAAGGTGTGTGCATGCTCCATCCGAATTTAGCTGGCCGAATTCCCGCCAGCAAAAATTTGAGAGCATATTCTCAATTTTTCCGATGGAAAAAACGTTCTATCGGAAATTTCGATCGCGTGTATGCAATTCCGATGCGCAAAAACTCACGCATTCTCAGATTCAACTACAAGATGGAAGCAATTGGCTACTGGGTATTGAACTTCCTTTTTCTAGTCCCATTGTACGTGTTGTATGTCAACACGTTCTTGACAGTCGGAATTTGTTGTGTGTATGCAAGACCGTTTTCCCATCGGGAAAACCATCAGAGCTTTTTCCGACCGAAATTCCGATCATGTGTACACGGCATTAGAGTCTGCAAAAGACCTGAGACTGGGGCGGAGGTTCACCTTCCAGCAAAACCACGACCCAAAACATACAGCCAGAGCTACAATGGAATGGTTTAGATCAAAGCATATTCATGTGTTAGAATGGCCCAGTCACAGTCCAGACCTAAATCTAATTGAGAATCTGTGGCAAGACTTGAAAATTGCTGTTCACAGACGCTCTCCATCCAATCTGACAGAACTTGAGATATTTTGCAAAGAATAATGGCCAAAAATGTTCCTCTCTAGATGTGTAAACCTGGTAGAGACATCCCCAAAAAGACTTGCAGCTGTAATTGCAGGAAAGGGAGATTCTACAACGTATTGAGGGCTGAATACAAATGCAGGCCGCACTTTTCACAACCACCTATCATTTTCCTTCCACTTCACAATTATGTGCCACTTTGTGTTGGTCTATCACATAAAATCCCAATAAAATACATTTATGCTTTTGGTTGTAACATGACAGAATGTGGAAAATTTCAGGGGGTATGAATATTTTTTCAAGGCACTGTACATCAACATCGATACTTCAAGATAACAATACCATAAAGATAATCTTATGCATTGTTTTTTTTACTTTTGTCAACTAGCACTTTTTGCTTAGTCCACCCAAAGCTGATATTTAGTTTTTGGAGGAGAGGTAAACCACCTAACAATGTCATAGACATCCCAAAGACACTGTTGGTGAGACCTCTGCACTTGATGTCTATGGCAATTCCTACTTTCTCTATTAAATTTTTCATGTATTTTATAGTATGAAGATTATGTTAGGAGATGCTTGAACACACAAACGTGGGCAGGAACACCTAAAACTCCCCAGTGTGCAGGAGTCAAAATTTATGGCAGAGCGATATCATTGACAAAGAGAAATTCATACAACAAAGATGTCACTGGATAAAACTTTACTCAGCAAGTCCCTGCCCTGTGGTCACCCCCTTAAAGACGTGCTTTGCCCTGATGGGCTTAACTATCATTAATTGACTATAAAACGCATCAGTGGGCAGCTCCAGTACAGGGATTTGCCGCTGGCCAGTTGTGGCTGAAGAAAGCTTAATCCAGAGATGTCACTGATGTATGACCGACCTTCTCTTCATCACTGTTATGGCACTAGGAGTGGAGACAGGCTCTCGGGTCGGCACCCAACACTGCTGTGGAGGACAAGGCGAGTTGAGTGTTTGGAGAGGTACTGCTTTCCCTTGATCACCTAACAGAGAGATATCCCTGTCATTATTGGTGTGGGGCCTTCTCTTCATCATCGCTATGGCACAAGAAGTAGAGATAGGCTCTCGGGTTAGCACCCAAATCTTCTGTGGAGGACAAGGGGACCTGAGGTTCTGCTTTTCCTGTATCGCCATTGTCACGCTTTAGGGCAGCCTTTCTCAACCTTTTCAACACAGAGGAACCCTTGAAATAGTTCTCTGTTCTCGGGAGACCCCTGCTAAAAATTAGAAATCTACAACTCATGATACATTAGTGTAATGGTCTGTGGGATAAATGGTCCTTAAACTTGTGGTCATTGGGAAGAATTAACCCCTTACAGGTAGCTAAAAAGATCAATGGTGTGAGTGGGAACTTATCTGAGAGGCAGAAATTGCCCAATGCTGAAGGAACGCTCTGGAGGAACCCTAGTTGAGAATCACTGCTTTAGGGGTTGACTGAGTCTACCAGACTCCCGTCTACACCCAAAATTTTCATTTTGGATGGACTTTCATTTAGTTAAGCATAAGATCATTCTAAAGGATACTTCCACTCCACAATGCTGATGCAGGCCCTTCGTATGGGATTGTTGAGGTACAAACAGAAGAGAGCCCTTGGGCTGCGGTGCACTCCACCGCCTCCTTGGTTTTTATGCTTGCTGTAGTGCTGGCGTTTCTTGTGAGCCTGGGAACTAGCAGTTGAATTTATTGTATCAGTTCCATTCATCACCACTCCATCCATGGAATATCGCCAACAAGTTAGGACCGCTTCTGCTGTTTCCATAAACGGCTCCGCCTCTTCACTGCAGTATGGCGGCGCGGGCCCTGTAGGAAAATGACATAATAATATTAGCCCATTTTTGTGCATATCTATTTGTGCTTTATTCGTAATAAGAGCTTTCCAATTAGGGCTTTCAATGTGACTATTGATATGCAAGGGTGATCATCTACAGAGACAGGGCTATAAGCCAATGGGGGTTGTTGTAGGGGACTTTCAGAACCGGACGGCTGAGCTACTCCTGAACAGAGATGAGGTCAAAACATGTTCAGCTTATTCAGGGGAAAATAAAATTTTAAATTATAAAAATGATAGACCGTATGAAACTGGTCTGAACAAGTGTTAACATCACACAATACATTCCAGCAATGTTTACATGTCAGTGTGTTCTAGCAGGAACATTTCTACTGATAAAAATAAGTATGTACAACCACACTCTCATGACTACGATTCATGCTTAGTTATAGCAGAAAGAGTAGAATATACAGCATAGAACCCTTCATCGTGAACCCTTCGGGGGTCTATCAGGTTTAGTGTCCTTCTAAACCTGATAGAAAATTTGACTGCTCCAGGAAGAGCTGATTCCCTATCACAGCCCCCTCCTTGCATATTATAGCCCCATCCAAGATGGCATCACCCAGCAGTAGTCTCAGGGCATTTGGATGTCTATATAAAGGAGGATTTTACAAGCAAAAAAAAACATGTATAGACTATGGTAAATGCTCATATAATCTAATTGGAAGATTTTCTTTGAAATTATCCTGGTCAACAACCAACTGAGTGGCCACCTCATTAAGAATAACTTTCTTAATCCCTTTCAGTCTGGATTCTCGCCCTCAACACTCCACAGAAACTGCTCTCCTTAAATGCACAAAGGATTTACTAACAGAAAACCAATGGACACTATTCTGTACTCCTACTCCTGGACCTTTCGGCAGGGAGGCCCGCAGTGGATGGACTGAAAGGGAAGTAAGGAAGGGCTGGGCATGACAGGGTTGGATAAGGTCTAAGGGGTTAAGGTGCAGAGAGAGAGGCTGTGGGGGAGGAGCAAGTGGAAAATGTTAATGGAAGGGGAGGAGCGCTTTAAAAGGAGGAAGGGGCGGAGCAACGGGCAGTGCGAAGGAAGGGACAGAGAGAGGAGGCAGTTTTACACCACTGCTCCTCTGTGATGGCGGACCTTGCAACACTCCTGGCGGGGCTGAGGCGACGGACGGACGGACGGAGGAACGAGGGCCGGTCTGGCTGAAGGAGCATCTCGGGTGGCTGGCGGTTGCGGTGGGACCGGACTACAGGAGGGGTGAGAGCCTGCAGCGCACGCGGAGGTCGCGGCCTTCGGCGCACTTTTTACCTGGGCCTGCTACTCGGCCACCTCGTTTAGTGCGGAGCCCTGGGGAAGACCGATCGCTCCCCCCGGCGAGGGGGACTCGGGTGGACTTAGCAGGCCTCGGGCGGTCATCACGCCGCCGGCCTGTGTCGGGGGGTGGGGCGGGCCTGCCACGTGGCGGGGGAGCTTCTTTGTAGAATGAGGGTGGGGGGAGGGGGGGACTCTGCAGCAGGGCCCAGTTCTGCAGGAGGGATGGCTGCTCGGGCTGGCTCTACCAGGGATCAGGCGGCCAGGGGCAGGGGGACAGCACTTCAGCATGGTCAGGAGCGGGGACCACCTGCAGGCTGCTCCACACAGAAGGCCAGCAGGGGCGCCCGGGTGTCTGCTTCCCCAGGGGCTGACAGCTCTGGTCCGCATCGCCAGTCTGCCGGGGAGGTCTTGGCCAGAGGGGTGGCGGCACCGATGCGGGTTGTGGCATCGGCCTCCAGGGTCTCTTCCCCCGGGGGGCTTACACCCCCCGCCTACCTGGGGACAGGAGGATCGGTCCGAAGAAGAGGTTCCGGAAGATGAGGTACCGGATCCAGCAGGGGATGTCACCAGTCCGGCTGTGGGGGGAGTTCCTGGACAGCCAGGTGAGTCACCAGATGCTTTCTTATTGTCTGCGGCATTGCGGGGTCTGTTGGGGGTGGTGCGGGCAGGCACAGGGAGGCCTGCGGTGCATGTTGGGCGGGCCTCAGCGTGGGGGGGTTCAGGCGGCGGGACTGGGCAGCGAGGGTGCTGAACCTGCCGCACGGATGCAGGATTTGCTGGATGGGCTGCGGGCCTTGGTGGGGCGGTTTGACTGGGGGCTGGCGCGGCCGCCGCCGGTGGCCCCGTGGGGGGCTCCCCTGGCCGGGGTGCTTGGGGGGTTCCTGGGGGCATAGGGGGTGCGACGCCATTGGCACCTTCTGTGCCGACTCCGGTGGGGGAGGGGCGGTGGGGGCGCCAGTAGTGGACGCGAAAATATTGGAATATGGAATAAAGCGAACAAACGGCAGCGGCTGTACGGTCGGATATCGATCGGGTCGCCGACGCGGCATGGTGGGTGGTGTACGGGTGTTTCGTGGGGCCGCTGGGGGCCCCCTGGACGCAGGAGGTGCGGGTAGGGCTCGGGAAAGGGGAGTAAGGGGAGGCTTTCTCGCTTCTCCCATTTGGTGAAGTTTAGCTTGGACGGGGTCAGGCCCGATGATTCCCCGCAGGAGGATGAGGAAAAGCGGTGGTTTGCTACCGCGCAATTTACTAATTGGTTACGGGCTTTTGCCATTCTGGCGAGCGTAGTTTGGGAGCGGAGCCCCGAGCATTGCTTGGCGCTGTTCTGCCCTATGGCTGCGATCGGGACGGCCCATAGGGTGTATGGGGGGGTGGTGGCCCCGGTATGACGGGCAATTCCGGCGGCGCATAGCAGTGCGGCCGGAGTTGCGCTGGGACCGCTAGGACAGCTTCGGGATGAGGCTTCTGTCGTGGGCGCGGCCCCCGCCTCAGTTTCTTCAAGGGGGACCGGGTGTGCGCCTACCGCTGGACAGCCGGCCGGAACGGAATGGGGGGTCTGGGGGCGGTTCGACGAGGGAGCATGCCAGTTCGGGGGGGCGTGCGGGTTCCGGCGTTGAGTGTTCCGGCTGCGGTGGTGCAAACATGCTGTCTCGGTGCTTCCGGATAGGGGATCGAGTCGGGGAAGCTGCTCGGAAACGGGAGGACGCCGGTGCTATGGGCGTGGATGCTTCCTTTTCTACGTGGGTATCTGGAGAGGGCGGCGGCGCGGGTGCTGCCGGCGGGGTTTCGGGATGGCTTCAGGATTACCTGTCGCTGCCAGCGGTGCCGCTGGTGGCGAAGAAGTTGAAGTCGGCATTGCAGCATCCGGGGGTGGTGGCTGACAGGCTACAAAGGGGGGTTGCGGACGCGGGGGGCCATTTGGGGAAGGCCTTGGCCCGACTTGGTGGTTTTCCCATTGGGGGTGGTCCCCAAGCCGCAAGTGGGGAAGTTTTGACTCTTCCATCACCTGACGTTTCCGAGGAGGGGGCTCAGTAATCGGTTTTATTGACCCGGCGGTGTGCACGGTGTCCTACACGTCGTTCAGCGCGGCAGTCCGGTAGGTGCGGCGGTATGGTCAAGGGGCGCTGATGGCCAAGGCCGATGTGGAATCGGCGTTCCGGCTGCTCCCTGTTCCTCATGGGAGCTTTTGGCTGTTGGGGTGCCACTGGCGCGGAAATAAGGTTCAGTTGCGGATGTTGCAGTCAATCCTGGGTAAGCTGCGCTTCGCTGGTAGGATCATTCCCATGGGATGGATTTTCCACGGGCGGCTGTCGGCGGCTACGGTGGGGGTCGGCGTTCTGACGCACTTTGTGCGCCTGGGTAGGGGCCATAGGGAGGACTTGCGGGTTTGGCATGAGTTCTTGGCTTCCTACAATGGTAGGACAATTGGATGGCGGGCCCGGTTGGCAACTTTGACATGGCCTTGGCCACAGATGGGGCGGGTTCTACCGGGTACGGGGTGTTTTTTCAGGGGCAAGTGGAGCGCGGGGCCTTGGCCGGAGACATGGGAGACAGCGGGTTTCCTGGGGAATCTGGTTCTGTTGACACTATTTCCGGTGGTGTTAGCGTTGGAGCTGTGGGGGGAGGAGTGTAGGGGTTTGAAGTTGCGCATTAATTATGACGACATGGGTGTTGGGCAGGTGGTTAACCGCATGTCAGTTACTTCCCCTCCGGTTACACGGCTGATGCGGCATTTCGTTTTTTCGTTGTTTACAGTTGCATGTTTTTCTTTTCTGTACACGTCTTGGGCGTGGCAATTGAGCTGGCTGACTCCCTGTCTCATTTTCAGTGGGAAAGATTCAGGGAGCTTGCTCCGGGCGCGGAAGCGGGAGGGGTCCCTTGCCCGGGGTGGATTAGGTGGCTGCGGGATGGCTCAGGCAGTTGGTGAGCGCGTCCACGTGGGCGGCCTTCTTCATGGTTGGGGCCAAATGGTTGGGTCTGGTTCGGGGGCAGGGGTCGGTGATCGGGGACGCGGTAGGCGGCTGTTTGTGCTCTACTTTCTGGCCAGAACTGGGGAGCAAGGGGTGTCGGTTTCCTCGAGTGGCTGGAAACTGGCGTGTTTGGCGTTCTTGTTTAGCTTGTTGTGGGTGGATGATAATAAAAGGAAAAAAAAAAAAAAAACAATAAGATTTCTGGGTGCGACGGGCGTGGAAAGGTTCTCGCGAGCAGGACAGGACGAGGGATGCGCGGAGGCCGGTCACGTTCACGAACCTGCCGGCAATCTGTTATCGGCTGGGGTTTGTTTGCTCTTCAGGTTACGAGGCGCGGCTGTTCACAGCAGCGTTTTCTTTGGCTTTTATGGGGCGTTTCGGATCGGGGAATTGGTGAGCCCGACCGAGAGGGTGTCTGGGGGTCTGTTTGACGGCATGGTGCGTTTGGACGGGACCGGGTGGGGCTCTGGCTGCGCAGGTCCAAAACGGACCAGCAGGGGAAGGGGGTGCTGGTGTCCCGGTTTGCGTTACCTGGTTCCAGGGTTTGCCCCGTGACAGCGGTTCGGGACTTTTGAGAAGTGTGACGGGGGGGGGGCCTTTCCTGCGGTATGAGGAAGGGTCCTTTTGGTTCAGGTACCCATTAGTTTCGGTGTTCCGGAAGTGTTTGCGGGAGGTGGGTTTGGATAGCGGAGGCTTTGCGTCGCACTCCTACCGCATCGGGCGGTCACTGAGGCTGCCCGGTGTGGGCTGGACGAGATGGCGGTTCGCCGGATTGGGAGATGGGAATCTCGGTGGTTTTGTACGTATGTTAGGCCTCAGTTGGCGGTGGTTTGAGTGGGTTTCTATTAAAAAAAAAAAAAAAAAAAAATGAAATGAAAAAAAAATGAATAAAAAATAAGTGGACACACATGCACAACGCAAGTGGAAGTTATTTACATATGTGCAGGGTGGTGTGGCTGTTTTCCTGTTGAGGTGGGTGCCATGGTGGTAGTTGACGGCTGGTTTTATGCTGTTGGTTTTCTTTTCAGATGGAGGTACGGCTCGCCTTGTCTGGATCGTGGGGCACTCCTACGTGTGTTTGGGGGCTAGGAGAGGAGACCAACGGCCTGGGGGCAGGCAACTCGGTGTTTCTCGGAGTGAGGCTTGCTTGCGAGGGTTGGGGATCCCGGGGGGTGAAGTGGGAACGTTTGTTCGGGGAGGTTGAGCGTCATGTGTTGCGGGTACAGTGGTGGGCTGATCAGACATTGTAGCCAGGACGGTATGGCGCTGGGCTCGTTTGGTCGGGGGCATCAATTGGACCCGTATTAGGGTACACAAGGTGGTGGGGTGGTTTGTGGCCCGGCATAGCGGGTTCGTGGTTCGGCACCGGGAGCTGCCATGCAATGGGGTATGTGCGTTGGACGGAATGGGGTGCACTTAGCCGGGGTAGGGATTGATGGGTGGTCCTTGGGATTGCAAGCCGGTATTCTAAGGCCTTGCGGGTGTGGGGTGGCCCTTAAGGGTAAGGGAGTCACCCTTTCGGGCTGTGGCGGTGTTTGTCTGGTGGTCTTTGACGGTTGGCGGTAAATCAGAGGTCATCTGATAAGGGGTGGGGGGCCCATTGCTATTATGGGTCCCTCCGGTGTATTCCTGAACGTTGGATGGAATACCTTTATGGTTATCACTGTCGGAAGTTGTCTCCGAGCGGTCACAGCTGGAGGCCTGGTTAAGTGGAAGTGGGTACCGCAGTGAGTTGGTTGTTTGGTAAAGTTATGGGTCACCGTCAGAGATCACCAGACCGGGCATGTTATTTATATGCTATTCGTTATACCTGATGTTGGTTATGGTTATACATATATATTTGGCTATTTATATATTGAGATATATATTTTGATTGGAGTGTTTGAGTAATGGTAATAAAGGCTGTTATGGCCATTTTACTCCAAAGCAAGGTGTGGTCTCATCATTCATGGTTGTGGTAAAAGGGGTGGGGGTTGGAGTGGAATGGGTAACAGGTAAAAGAGGGACCTTTAGACTACCCTGGTCAAGGGAGGCCCGCAGTGGATGGACTGAAAGGGAAGTAAGGAAGGGCCGGGCATGACAGGGTTGGATAAGGTCTAAGGGGTTAAGGTGCAGAGAGAGAGGCTGTGGGGGAGGAGCAAGTGGAAAATGTTAATGGAAGGGGAGGAGCGCTTTAAAAGGAGGAAGGGGCGGAGCAACGGGCAGTGCGAAGGAAGGGACAGAGAGAGGAGGCAGTTTTCCCACCCTCCCTCCCTATTGTTAGGTTGATGGGGTATTTTGGTTGTTGTTTTTTGTTCTATTTCAGGTGGCAAGGATCGGATGTCATGACAGTGGTGCGGATGGAACTGGATGTTGGCGGTGTTTGTCTGGTGGTCTTTGACGGTTGGCGGTAAATCAGAGGTCATCTGATAAGGGGTGGGGGGCCCATTGCTATTATGGGTCCCTCCGGTGTATTCCTGAACGTTGGATGGAATACCTTTATGGTTATCACTGTCGGAAGTTGTCTCCGAGCGGTCACAGCTGGAGGCCTGGTTAAGTGGAAGTGGGTACCGCAGTGAGTTGGTTGTTTGGTAAAGTTATGGGTCACCGTCAGAGATCACCAGACCGGGCATGTTATTTATATGCTATTCGTTATACCTGATGTTGGTTATGGTTATACATATATATTTGGCTATTTATATATTGAGATATATATTTTGATTGGAGTGTTTGAGTAATGGTAATAAAGGCTGTTATGGCCATTTTACTCCAAAGCAAGGTGTGGTCTCATCATTCATGGTTGTGGTAAAAGGGGTGGGGGTTGGAGTGGAATGGGTAACAGGTAAAAGAGGGACCTTTAGACTACCCTGGTCAAGGGAGGCCCGCAGTGGATGGACTGACAGAGTAGAAAACTGTGCTCTTCGCTGGCTCTCATATTAACTATCCCACTGCATCTTCAGTGCCACTTACAATTCTACTTCTTCCTCTCCTCTTCTTTTCTCCGTCAGGGTCCCCCAAGGTTCTGTTTTGGACCTCTCCTCTTCTCTATCTACACGTCCTCCCTGGGTCAACTGATAGTCTCCCATGGCTTCCATTTCTACGTTGATGAAACCCAAATCTATCTCTCTACCCCTCAGCTTACTCCTTCAGTCTCCTCACGTATCACTAATTTACTAACAGACATATCAGTCTGAACGTCACAACATTTCCTTAAACTCAATCTATCCAAAACCGAGCTCATAATATTTACTCCCCCACATGCGCCTTCCTCTGACTTCTCTGTCAAGATCAATGGCACAACCATCAAACCATCCCTGCATGCTAAGGTTCTAGGTGTAACCCTGGACTCTGGACTCTCCTTTCGGCCCCATATCCATTTACTTTCCAATTCTTGCCGCCTCGACCCAGGGGCGGATCCAGGGGGGGGCAACGGGTCAATTGCCCCCTCCGAGAATACCGGCAAAGCCGGTTCCGCGGGTCCAATCGCGGCCGGTTCCGCGGGTACCCGCGGGCCGGTTCCGCGGGTCCAATCGCGGCCGGTTCCGCGGGTCCAATCGCAGCCGGTTCCGCGGGTACCAGCGGGCCGGTTCCGCGGGTCCAATCGCGGCCGGTTCCGCTGGCCAATCAGGAAGCCAGCAGGCAGGGGAGCAGGGAGATGACATCATCTCTCACTGCCCTGCATCCCTCCAGTCCTGCCCTCACTGTGTAGGAAGCTGTGTGCAGCAGAGAGATTGCATCATCTCTCTGCTGCCTATCTTCACTCTGGGACCCAACAAAAGACCACCTTAGCAGAAAAGTAACACAGTAGGTGACAATCCGCAATGTGTGGCAGGCTTCGTGGCAATCCGCAATGTGTGGCAGGCTTCGTGGCAAGTGGCAATCCGCAATGTGTGGCAGACTACGTGGCAAGTGGCAATCCACAATGTGTGGCAGACTACGTGGCAAGTGGCAATCCGCAAAGTGTGGCAGGCAACGTGGCAATCCGCAATGTGTGGCAGACTACGTGGCAAGTGGCAATCCACAATGTGTGGCAGACTACGTGGCAAGTGGCAATCCGCAATGTGTGGCAGACTACGTGGCAAGTGGCAATCCACAATGTGTGGCAGACTACGTGGCAAGTGGCAATCCACAATGTGTGGCAGACTACGTGGCAAGTGGCAATTCGCAATGTGTGGCAGGTGACGTGGCAAGTGACAATCCGCAATGTGTGGCAGGTGACGTGGCAAGTGACAATCCGCAATGTGTGGCAGGTGACGTGGCAAGTGGCAATCCGCAATGTGTGGCAGGTGACGTGGCAAGTGACAATCCGCAATGTGTGGCAGGCTACGTGGCAAGTATCAATCCGCAATGTGTGGCAGGTGACGTGGCAAGTGACAATCCGCAATGTGTGGCAGGTGACGTGGCAAGTGACAATCCGCAATGTGTGGCAGGCTACGTGGCAAGTGGCAATCCGCAATGTGTGGCAGGTGACGTGGCAAGTGGCAATCCGCAATGTGTGGCAGGCAACGTGGCAAGTGACAATCCGCATTGTGTGGCAGGTGACGTGGCAAGTGACAATCCCCAATGTGTGGCAGGTGACGTGGCAAGTGGCAATCCACAATGTGTGGCAGGCAACGTGGCAAGTGACAATCCGCAATGTGTGGCAGGTGACGTGGCAAGTGGCAATCCGCAATGTGTGGCAGGCTACGTGGCAATCCGCATCTGGTGGCAGGCGACGTGGCAAGTGACAATCCGCAATGTGTGGCAGGTGACGTGGCAAGTGACAATCCGCAATGTGTGGCAGGCTACGTTGCAAGTGGCAATCCGCAATGTGTGGCAGGCTACGTGGCAAGTGACAATCCACAATGTGTGGCAGGTGACGTGGCAAGTGACAATCCACATTTGGTGGCAGGCGACATGGCAAGTGACATCCTCAGGGCTCCCACTGATTCTGCATTATGGTGAGATGAACCATTTAATTTTATATTACAATGTATTAATAGAAATAATGCGCTTCAATCATCCTGACACCATAACAACCATGGTGCCGTAATGATTGAAGCGCAAATACCAGCCATTTCCCATATAAATTGCCCCCCAAAAAACATATTTTATAGCAGTGCCCCTCCCGAGACTAGACTCTGGATCCGCCCCTGCCTCGACCTACTGTGCACTATACTGTCAAAACTATTGGGACATCTGCCTTTACACACACATGAACTTCAATGGCATCCCAGTCTGATGCCGTGTACACACGATCAGATTTTCTGACGGGAAATGTTGGATGTGAGCTTGTTGCCGGTAAGTCCAACCGTGTGTATGCTCCATCGGACAAATGTTGGCTAGCATGCTCTCAAATTTTCCACCAACAAATGTCTGTCGTCTGAACTTTCCAATCGTGTGTACACAAGTCCAACGCACAAAAGTCCACACATGCTCGGAATCAAGGATGAGCCAGAAGTGCTTGGTCATGTAAAACTGTCTTTTGTAATGGAGATATCACGTACGTCTTGTACGTCACTACGTTTGTAATTGTTGGCCAACATTTGTGTGACCGTGTGTATGCAAGGTGTGGAGCCAACACCATTCAAACAAAAATCCACGGTTTTGTTGTCGGAAAGTCTGCTCGTGTGTACGGGGCATTAGTCTGCAGGGTTCAATATTGAGTTGGCCCACTCTTTGCAGCTCTAACAGCTTCAATTCTTCTGGGAAAGCTGTTCACAAGGTTTAGGAGTGTGTCTATGGGAATGTTTGACCATTCTTCCAGTAGCGCATTTGTAATGTCAGGCACTGATGTTGGACAAGAAGGTCTGGCTCGCAGTCTTCGCTCTAATTCATTCCAAAGGTGGTCTATCGGGTTGAGGTCAGTCCAGTTCCTCCACCCCAAACTTGCTCATCCATGTCTTTATGGACCTTGCTTTGTGCACTGGTCCAAATCATTTGGTGGAGGAGGGATTATAGTGTGGGTTTGTTTTTCAGGGGTTTGGCTTGGCTTCTTAGTTCCAGTGAAGGGAACTCTTAAGGCATCAGCATACCAAGACATTTTTGACAATTTCATGCTCCCAACTTTGTGGGAATAGTTTGGTGATGGCCCCTTCCTGTTTGGACATGACTGGGCACCAGTGCACAAAGCAAGGTCCATGGATGAGCGCATTTGAGGTGGAAGAACTTGACTGGCCTGCACAGAGTCCAGACCTCAACCCGATAGAACACCTTTGGGATGAATTAGAGACTGCAAGCCAGGCCTTATTGTCCAACATCAATGCCTGACGTCCAAAATGCACTTCTGGAAGAATGGTCGAACATTCCTCTATTCCCATAGACACACTACTAAACCATGTGGACGGCCTTCCCAGAAGAGTTGAAGCTGTTACAGATGCAAAGGGTGGGCCAATTCAAAAAAACAAAAACGTACAGCTGTTTCAGGCTTGTTTGAACTGCTGGTTCCCAGTACAGATACAGCCTGAAAGAAATGTGACATATATTCCAACTAGCGTACAGCTGTCTTTAGATTGCTGGCCGTCGTCAATGCAAGCTAAGGATCACATCACTGGTACAAGGGCCAGGATTTATCATAAAAATATTGATTGAATTTTTTACAATAAAATGTACATCAACTAATATGGAGGAACCAATACAACCGGACTGGTGAGGAAACAATATTAAATAGATACCACATCCCAATTTAGAATTATATACAGATATAGAAGTACGGAAGTGGGATTTTTATGGTGTCATAAAGATCAAGATATGAAATATGAAGGAACCCTTGAAATAATGTTTGGGCATCAGGGAACCCCTACCAATAGTTCCATCTATAGCTTGTGGTAGACTAGAATGGTGATCAGTGGGAAGGAATCTTCTTACTTTGGTAGTCACTGAGAAGAAGACACCAAGATCATTGGTGTCAGTGGTTACATATCTGAGGGGCATGAATCTCTTCTCAAGGAACCCCTAGCGATCTTTGGAGGAACCCTGGTTGGGAAAGGCTGGTCTAGGCACTACTCATCCTCTTCATGTGCTAGCATTGCTCTCCAAGTCCTCCTCCCCCGCTCATTGCCAAACGCTCCTGGGTTACATGATGCCCAGGGTGTCACGAACATGGCACCCTGTTGATGCGTCATTATACAGCTTGGGTTCACTGTTGAACAGAAGGGCACTTGATCATCTATGTGGCTGCAGTTCTGTGCAGCAGTAAGAACAACCCCGTGCCAAGACCACACAAGAAGAAGAAAGACCTGGATCATCACATGACCACGTAGAAGACCCCTGGATACAAGTTGTGCATGCTGCAGATTTTTAAAAATTCTGCCCTCTTCAATGCACGCTAAGGATTACATGGCTTCTATAATATAACCAGGACCAGGATTTATCAGCTTTTTTTATCAACCCTTGAAATAATGTTCAGGTGTCAGGGAACCCCTGCCAATAATTATATCTATAGCTTATGGTAAACTAGGGTGGTGGTCAGTGAGAAGGGTGCTTCTTACTTTGGTTGTCACTGAGAATAAGACACCAAGATCATTGGTGTCAGCGGTTACATACAGTATTTGAGGGGCATTAATTGTTCTCTTCTCAAGGAACCCCTAGCGATCTCTGGAGGAACCCTACTTGGGAAAGGCTGGTCTACTGATGATCCACAATAACATTTTGGTGGTCCCCAAGGGTTCTGGCACAAATCAACATTATGGCGGATGTATACCGCCCAATGTTTCAAATGTTGTTCTCAATGCACGCTGACAGTCAATTCTGTCAGCACACATTGATATCCGAAGCCTCCTCTGTATTTCTGGCTCCTGTGAACTCAGAGGGAGGTTCCGGGAGTAGTGCAAAAAGTGGGAGGTGAAGAAGGAGGGGACTTCCAATGGCAGCACCTCTGATCACAGACTGTGGGAGAGAGCACAGAGCTTGAGCACATGTCTGGATAAGGAGGTAAGATCAAATGATGAGTCAGCAGTGTGTGCAGTGTGAGGGGGGGGGGCAGAGATCAAATTGTGTGTATAATGCCACCTACACGCGGCCAGACTTTCCGGCAGACTAGGTCCGACGGTCTTCCAGGCGGACTTTCGGTGGAGTTTCCGACGGACTTTCTGAACAAACGGACTAAGTCCGTTTGAAAGTCCGTTCGTTTTGAACATGATGACGTAAACGGGACTAAACAAGGAAGTTCAACAGCCAGTAGCCAATAGCTTCCCTTGCGTCGTATTTGGTCCGTTGGACTTGGAATTGAGTCCGACGGATAGATTTGAAACATGTTCTATTTCTAGGTCTGTCTGATTTAAAAAAAAAAAAAGGATCGGACTAGCCCACACATGATCGGATTGTCCGACGGACTGATCCCCTCGGACCTAGTCTACCAGAAAATCCGGTCGTGTGTACGCAGCATGAGGCATGTAAGATTCAAAATTGTGAGTTTAGTTGTTTGTGAGGTCCAAAAGGTTGGCAACCACTGGACTAGGGAAGAAAAAAGAACTGGCTCATCATATGACCATGTAGAAAACCCCTGGATATAAGGTGTGTATGTTGCAGAGTGTTAAAAATTCTGGCCATCATCAATGCAAGCTAAGGATCACATGGCTTCCATGGTATTCATTAATTTATTTTTTGTTTTATCAACCCTTGAAACTGAGAAGAAGATCATTGGTGTCAGTGGTTACATATCTGAGGGGCATGAATCTCTTCTCAAGGAATCCCTAGCGATCTCTGAAAGAACCCTAGTTGGGAAAGGTTGGTCTAGGCATTACTCATCCTCTCCATGGTCTAGCACTGTTCTCCAGGTCCTTCTCCACCACTCATTGCCATCCACTCCTCGGTTAAATGATGACCAGGGTGCCACGAACATGCCACCCTGTTGGTTCATCATCATACAGCTTGGGTTCACAGAGTACTGTGGAAGAGAATTACATTTGATCGTCACTTCTGTGCAGTAAGAACGGCCCAGTGCCAAGGCCAAACAAGAAGAAGAAGGACCTGGCTCATCACATGACCATGTTGAAGACCCCTGGATCTAAGGTATACATACTGAAGGTTTTTACAAATTCTGAGTGTGGGGGGGGGGGGGGGGTAATCGTGCAATTATGTCGTTTTGGGCTTTTAAAGACTTCACATATTCCTTAAAACGAGTCATGTTGTTCTACAAACTGGTCAGTGCATGTCACGAGAGAGAAGCCCAAACAAGTTTTACTGTTCTATCCCTTAATCTTCCCGTAATTGTCATAAAGATCAAGATATGAAATATGAAGGAACCCTTGAAATAATGTTCGGGCATGAGGGAACCCCTGCCAATAATGCCATCTAAAGCTTGTGGTAGACTAGAATGGTGATCAGTGGTAGGGATGAGCTTCGTGTTCGAGTCGAACATACGTTCGACTCGAACATCGGCTGTTCGTCTGTTCGGCGAAGTCGGAACATTTTGGTCCGTTCGCGCCAAATTCGCGTGGCGCTCACGGCCCACAATGCACTGCGATGGCGCAGTGCATTGCTGGCTCATGATTGGCCAAGCATGCACTGTGACCCCGCATGCTTGGCCAATCACAGCGCCAGCAGCGAGGAGAGCCATGATTGGCCACAGGCAGGATGCCTGTGGCCAATCATAGCTCAGGCTGTGTAGTGCACGCCCCACACTATATAAGGCTGCCAGCGCGGCGGCCTTGTGTAGTGTGTTGGCGTCTGAAGCAGTGGGTGTTCTGTGTACCTTCAACACAGTACACACCGATCGTTTTCGGCCGATTTTTGATCTTGCTGTTGTGTAGTGGTTGTTGTCTGCGTGCCCTGACCGCAGTATACACCGCTATATTCACCTCACCTATATAGCTAGTGATCTATCTTTTATAATAGAGCTTGCAGTCAGTAGTGTTAGGAGCTAGTGCGTGCTGTCTGCGTGCTCTGTACCCAGTACATACCGCTATATCCACCTACATAGCTCTTCTCTATTTGAGCCCACTTGCCATCTGCAGGAGTTATTGGAAGTTGTGTGTGCCTCCAGCACAGCACAGTATACATCTGTATATACCCCTTTATCTCTGGTGTTCTATAATAAAGGCATCTGCAGGAGTTAGTGGGTGTTCTGTGTACCTTCAACACAGTACACACCGATCGTTTTCGGACGATTTTCGATCTTGCTGTTGTGTAGTGGGTTACTTTTTACCAAAGATATGTAGCAGTATACATCTTGGCCAAAATTTATGAAGAAAAATTATTTGCAAAATTTTGTATCAGAAACAGAGAAAATGCATTTTTTTTTAACAGAATTTTCAGTTTTTCTCTTTTATAGCACAAAAAATAAAAAACCCAGCGGTGATTAAATACCACCAAAAGATAGCTCTATTTGTGTGAAAAAAGGACACAAATTTCATATGGGTACAGTGTTGCATGACTGCATAATTGTCATTCAAAATGCAAGAGCACCGACAGCTGAAATTTGTTCTATAATAAAGGCATCTGCAGGAGTTAGTGGGTGTTGTGTGCCTCTAGCACAATATACACTACCCAACTGGCTGTGTTTGATGGCACAGTGGCAGCCTTTGATGGCAAAGTGGCTGCGTTTGATGGGTTTTTTTTCAAATTTTTTTTTTTAAAGTTTGTTTGCGCACCCCTAAAAAATTTTAACACCAGCCGCCACTGAATAAAACCAAACACATTAAACCTCATAAATAATACAATATGGCACAAATTATTTTCATTGGAGTATTATGGTCACAGCTTTATTAGTTAAAAGATCATAACAATAACATGATTTAGACACCATTCTTTAAAAACATACAAGAATTCTGACACAACCATTAAAGCCAGGTCCTTGACAATGCCACCCAATACCATGTTCTGTTTTAAGCCTGTACTGGTTGATGCCATCAGCCCAATTTTTCTGCCCCTGTTTAACAGGGACATGTAATTACAATTCTTGATATAATATTTCACAGGAGGACCCCTTCCTGTGCCCACCCAGAGTAACGGTGAGGACTTATAGTGTTGTGGCACCAGCACCACAACCACCAAAGGTCAATTTTTCTACCACTGTTCAACAATGGCATGTAATTACAATTCTTGATATAATCGTTCACAGCAGGGCGCTCCAGCGCCCACCAAGAGTCACTTTGAGGGCTTACAATGTTGTGGCAAAACCAACACCTTGTTCCGCCATTTCTGCAGAGCATATAGGGCAGGCCCCTACTTTCAAACATCCAATTTACAAACATCTCCTACTTGCAAACGGAAGGAGACAACAGCAAGTGAGTGTTTTAAACACAACTTTTTGGGAAAAGGGACACTTTCATGAATAAAAAAAAAACAAAACAGTAAAATTAGCCCAATTTTTTTGCGTAATGTGAAAGATAATGTTACGCCGAGTAAATAGATACCAAACATGTCACACTTTATAATTGCGCGCACTTGTAGATTGACGACAAAGTACGGTACCTAAAAATCTCAATAGGCGACGCTTTAAAACATTTTTACGGTTACCAGGTTAGCGTTACAGAGGAGGTCTACAGCTAGAATTATTGCTCTCGCTCTGACGATCGCGGCGATACCTCACATGTGTGATTTGAACACCGTTTACATACGCGGGCGCGACTTCCGTATGCGTTTTCTTTGCTTCGCGAGCTCGCGGGGACGGCGGGCGCTTTGAAAATTTTTTTTTTTTTTTTTTTATTTATTTTATTTATTTTAAAACGACTAAATTGTTAAAAAAAAAAAAATTTGATCACTTTTATTGCTGTCACAAGGAATGTAAACATCCCTTGTGACAGTAATAGGTGGTGACAGGTACTCTTTATGGAGGGATCGGGGGTCTAAAAGACCCCCCACCCCTCCTTTACACTTCAATGTATTCAGATCGCCGAAAACGGCGATTCTGAATACCGGATATTTTTTTAAAACCGGCGCCATTGGCAGCCGAGTAAACGGGAAGTGACGTCATGACATCGCTTCCGTGTTTACGATGAGGAGACTGGAACAAAGCCGATTACGGCTTCGTTCCAGTTCCTCCGCAGCAGCCGGAGGCGTCGGACAGGGAATCGGTGCTCCCGATCGAGCGGGAGCACCGGTAACAGCGGCGAGAGGCGGCGGGAGGGGGGGACGTCCCCTCCCGCTCCTCCGGCATAACAGCCGAGCGGCTTTTAGCCGCATCGGTTGTTATGGCTGGAAAGCCAATCGCCCGCTGTAAAAAACGGTACCGGGATGATGCCTGCAGGTGCGGGCATCATCCCGGTATACCCCCCGGAAGCCGAGTACGCAGATCTGCGTACGCTCGGCGGGAAGGGGTTAAAAATGTACCAGTTGAAAATTACAAACAGATTCAACTTAACACAACAAACCTACACAGTCCCTGTCTTGTTTGCACCGCCTGTATACTGCTGTTCTGAGTATATAGGGCCTGGGGGCCACACACATTTCCTTTTTTTAATATGGGTACTGGGTTCCCCTTAATATGCGTACAAGACCCAAATAGGCTGGTAATGGGCAGGGAGGGCTACCCATGCCATTTTTCTCAATGATTTTCAACCATATTGCAGGAACCAGATATAACATTAAAACCGCAAGCAGTTTTAAATGGTGTTATTTCCGTTTAATGTCATTTTGTGCAGGGACTGTTCTAAACACGGGAAACACGTGGCACTTCACAGGCATACTACAGACACCCCCCAGTCAACATATTTAAAGGAATATTTCACTTTTTTTTTTCACTTTAATCGTCATTAAAATCAGTTCTCCCGCCAAAACGGCCATTTTTAAAAACATTTTAGGCATTGACCCATGTCCCCTGGGGCAGGAGCCAGGTCCCCAAACCCTTTTTAGGACAGTATCTTGCATATTAGCCGTTAAAATTAGCACTTTTAATTTCGAACGTTCGAGTCCTATAGACTTCAATGGGGTTCTAAAGTTCGTTCGAATTTGGGGTCCGTTCGAAAGTTCTGGTGCAAACCGAACCGGGGGGTGTTCGGCTCATCCCTAATCTGTGGGAAGGATGCTTCTTACTTTGGTAGTCACTGAGAAGAAGACACCACGATCATTGGTGTCAGTGGTTACATATCTGAGGGGCATGAATCTCTTCTCAAGGAACCCCTAGTGATCTCTGAAGGAATCCTAGTTGGGAAAGGCTGGTCTAGGCACTACTCATCCTCTTCATGCTCTAGCACTGCTCTCTAATGCCACATACACACTATCAGTTTTTCTGCTGGGTTTTTCCTTCAGATTTACCAAAACCATATAATATGAGGTCAAACCTTAGGAGTTTCAATTTGTATGCAATCAGGCAGGTCCTTGCACTACATGGTTGTGGTAAATCTGAAGGAAAAACTCAGCAGAAAAACTGATAGTGTGTATGGGGCTTAAGTCCTCCTCCACCATTCATTGCCAACCACTCCTGGGTTACATGATAACCAGGGTGCCACGGACATGCCACCCTGTTGGTTTATCATCATACAGTTTGGGTTCACAGAGTACTGTTGAACAGACTTGATCGCCAATTCTGTGCAGTAAGAACGGCCCAGACTGGTCAGTGCAAGTCACGAGAGAGAAGCAGAAACATATTTTACTGTTCTATCCCTTAATCTTCCGGTACTTGTCAATCACACACTGCTGAGCTAAGTGGTTTTTGGTGGAGAGAAAAAAAATGACTTAGCGTTTCTCTAAATCTTAAAGGGATTTCCTTTCCGCAAGATAGTTGTCCAACCCCCCCCCCCCCCCCCCCATATCATCTATGTCACCACCAATGACCCACACCTACCTTTTTCATTTTCCTCTGTCTCCGACATGCTCCTTACTAAAAGAGACCGTGGACTTTCGACAAACCGTGGACAATCATCAACGTCTGACGGCTTCTGTCCACCGACGGTTCGCTTTATTGATCCTCCAGCATTCTAACTCTCCCCATCCTCTCTTCTAGGCTGGAAAGGAGAAGGCACATAAGAGAGATTAGAGGATGGACAGATGTACGGCAGCTTCGGTAGATGATAAACAGAAAGTGTAAATGCATTATAATGATGTCCTCTAGGAAAAAGACGTGAGGTGTCTGAGAAGTGTTCGGGGGGACGGGGGTCTCACCTGGTGATAATAAGGGTGCAGTTTCCTCTCCATCGCTCGCTGCCCCCTGCCACCAATGCCCAGATCCAGCTGGGTTTCCTGAGCTTCCCTGCTCTTCCCTCCCTCCACCACGGGATTACCACAGATTGAATGCTGAGCCTTTAAAACAGGTGGGGGGAGGGACCCGGGGTGGCAGTGACATAGGGAATCTATACACTGCATGCAAAGCCTCATTATATTAATATGGAGGTTTACGGATTGATGGAAAAAAAGTCTACCCATTTAGACGCATCCCGCCGCGGAAATTCCCAGATACCCAGAAAGTAAAGCGGTGCCGAGACAAGGGATGTAAATGCCCGCACCTCAATACAGGAGGGCAACGTCTTACCTCTAAATATAACCGGCTCTCTGTGCAGGCCAGTCAGGTTCCTCCACCCCAAACTCCCTTATCCATGTCCTTATGGACCTTGCTTTGTGCTCTGGTCCAAACCATTTGGTGGAAGGGGGGGGGGGGTTATGGTGTGGGGCTGTTTTTCAGGGGTTGGGCTTGGCCCCTTAGTTCCAGTGAAAAGAACTCTTAAGGCGTCAGCATACCAAGACATTTTGGACAATTTCAGGCTCCCAAATTTGTGGGAACAGTTTGGAGACGGCCCCTAGAGAAGGTCCATAAAGACATGAATGTGGTGGAGGAACTTGACTGGCCTGCAGAGAGTCCTGACCTCAACCCCGATAAAACACCTTTGGGAAGGATTAGAGCGGAGACTACTTCTCGTCCAAAATCAGTGCCTGGACTTCTCGTCCAACATCAGTGCTTGACCTCACAAATGCTCTTCTGGAAGAATGGTCAAACATTCCCATAGACACACTCCTAAACCTTGTGGACAGCCTTCCCAGAGAAGTTGAACCTGTTATAGCTGCAAAGGGTGGGCCAACTCAATATTGAACCCTACGGACTAAGACTGGGATGTCATTAAAGTTCATGTAAAGGCAGGCGTCACAACACTTTTGATAATATAGTGTTATAACTTTGTGCATCCAGGTGAATTATACCTTTTTATTTATTTATTTTGCAGGACAAATTGGGCTTTCATTTGGTGGTAAATAATAATGGACATTTCCTTTTTTTATTTTTTTATTTTTTTTAATCAAAGGAAAAGTGTCATAAAATTGTAAAAAACAAACAAAAAAAACCTTTTTTTTTAACTACTTCAGCCCCGGAAGATTTTACCCCCTTCTTGACCAGAGCATTTTTTTTTACAATTTGGCAGTGTGTTGCTTTAAAGAGGAAGTAAACCCTGATGAGTTTACTTCCTCTTTCATTCCCTGCAAAGGTAAAGCATAATGGACTACTATGCATCGCATAGTAGTCCATTATGTGTCACTTACCTGACACAGGAGCCCGCTGTCCCTTGTAGTCCGCCGCATCCATCTTCTCGGTGGGTCACGCAGCTCCACCGCTGTCATTCGGCGAAGCCGCAATGACGTCACTCCCGCACATGCGCACGGGAGCCGAGACGTGTGGCATCTTCGTTATCGAGGATGCCACGCTCAGTGCGCCTGCTCGCCGCTGTCTTCGGGCAAATATCTCCTAAACCATATAGGTTTGGGAGATATTTCTTGGACCTACAGGTAAGCCTTAATCTAGGCTTACCTGTAGGTCAAAGTGGTTTGTAAGGGTTTACAACCACTTTAACTGACAATTTGCGTGGTCGTACGACACTGTACTCAAAACGAAATTTGCGTCCTTTTCTTTCCTCACAAATAAGAGCTTTCTATTGGTGGTATTTGATCACCTCTGTGTTTTTTCGGGGGGGGGGGGGGAGGGGGGGTTTGCGCTATAGACAAAAGAACAGCAACAATTAAAAAAATTAAAAAAAATAAAAAAACAACACATTATCTTTTACTTTTTACTATAATAAATATCCCACATTTTTTTTTTTTTTAACTATTTTTTTCCTCAGTTTAGGCTGATATGTATTTTTCTACATATTATTGGTAAAAAAAAAAAAAAGAAAAAAAATCTAAAAAATCGCAATAAGCGCAAAAGTTATAGCGTCTACAAAGTAGGGGATACCTTTATGCCATTTTTATTATTTTTTTTTTTTACTAGTAATAGCGGTGATCTGCGTTTTTTTAATCGGGACTGAGACATTACGGCGGACAAATTGGAAACTTTTGACACATTTTTAGTAAATGAAAAATAAAATAAAAAAATCATTAAGTGTATATTGATTGGTTTGCGCAAAAGTTATAGTGTCTACAAAATAGTGGATAGATTTATGGCATTTTTATTATTATTATTTTTTTTACTAGTAATGGCGGAGATCTACGATTTTTAATCGGGACTTCAACATTGCGGTGGACAAATTTGACACATTTTTGGTAAAAAAAAAAAAAAAAAAAAAAATACACTGACACTGATACTAATTTTAAACTTAAGTTGAAGTTGACCCAAACACTAACCCTGGCACTGACCTAGATCAAACCCTCATCTAGGTATTTTTTCTTTATTTTGTCTTTATTTATGTATTTATTTATTTATTTTTTTAAACACACTTTATTTTTCTCTCTGAAAGGAAAGAGAAACCTACAATGTATCTTTCCTCTCCAGTCACAGAGAGAAACACAGGGGGGCGGGCTTCACAGTGACTGATCATTGTTGTGGTGACCAATCAGAGGCTACCTCAGCGATCAGGTGACCTGAAATCAGGAGTTCCGGGTCCTGATCATTACTACGGGGCCCAGGCTCTCAATGAGACCCCCGGAACTCTGTGCTGGGAGAGCGTGGTGTGCGGTGCGCTCTCAGCACAAAGGAAGGTACACATATAGGCAGCCCCTCGGGAAAAAAACCCAGTCCAGTGGGGTTTGGTGCCCCCCAAAAAATATACCACCAGCCGCTACTGTGCCCTGCTCAGTAGTAACCCCCAGCTCTGCTGATCCCTGCTCAGTAGTAACCCCCAGCTCTGCTGATCCCCTGCTCTGTAGTAACCCCCAGCTCTGCTGATCCCCCGCTCAGTAGTAACCCCCTGCTCTGCTGATCCCCCGCTCAATAGTAATCCCCAGCTCTGCTGATCGCCTGCTCAGTAGTAACCCCCAGCTCTGCTGATCCCCCGCTCAGTAGTAACCCCCAGCTCTGCTGATCCCCCGATCAGTAGTATCCTCAGCTTTGTAGTATCCCCAACTTTGCTGATCCCCCACTCTGTAGTAACCCCAAGCTCTGCTGATCCCCCTCTCAGTAGCAACCCCCAGCTCTGATCCCCCTCTCAGTAGTAAGTCCCAGCTCTGCTGATCCCCCACTCAGTAGTAACCCCCTGCTCTGCTGATCCCCCATTCAATAGTAACCCCCAACTCTGCTGATCCCGCTCAGTAATAACCCCCAGCTCTGCTGATCCCCCGCTCAGTAGTAACTCCCAGCTCTGCTGATCCTCCCCTCAATAGTAATCCCCAGCTCTGCTGATTTCCTGCTCAGTAGTAACCCCCAGCTCTGCTGATCCCCCGCTCAGTAGTAACCCCCAGCTCTGCTGATCCCCCGTTCAGTAGTAACCCCCAGCTTGGCTGATCCCCTGCTCAGTAGTAAACTCCAGCTCTGCTGATCCCCGCTCAGTAGTATCCTCAGCTTTGTAGTATCCCCAGCTTTGCTGATCCCCCACTCTGTAGTAACCCTCAGCTCTGCTGATCCCCCACTCAGTAGTAACCCCCAGCTTTACTAATCCCCTGCTTATTAGTAACCCCCAGCTCTACTGATCCCCCACTCAGTAGTAACCCCCAGCTCTGCTGATCTCTCACTCAGTAGTAACCCCCAGCTTTGCTGATCCCCTGCTCAGTAGTAACCTCCAGCTCTGCCGATCCCCCGCTCAGTAGTAACCCCCAGCTCTGCTGATCCCCGCTCAGTAGTATCCCAAGCTTTGCTGATCCCCCCACTCAGTAGTATCCCAAGCTTTGCTGATCCTCCATTCAGTAGTAACCTCCAGCTCTGTTGATCCCCCGCTCAGTAGTACCCCCAGCTCTGCTGATCCCCCACTCAGTAGTATCCCAAGCTTTGCTGATCCCCCCACTCAGTAGTATCCCAAGATTTGCTAATCTCCCACTCAGTAGTATCCCAAGCTTTGCTGATCCCCTGCTCAGTAGTAACCCCCAGCTCTGCTGATCCCCTGCTCAGCAGTAACCCCCAGCTTTGCTGATCCCCTGCTCAGTTGTAACCTCAAGCTCTGCTGATCCTCCACACTTATAGACCCTAAATCTCTCTATAAAGAGGACCTGTCATCCCTTATTTCAATTACAAGGGATGTTTACATTTCTTGCAAAAGGAATGAGGGGACTGATTCATACCAAAAAAAAGCACTCCAGATTTGTTCCAGATGCGTTTATGCATGCACGTTTTTTAATGTGTCTCCGGGTGCATTCCAGATGCTTTTTTTCCCCCCCCTTTTTTTTTTACTGTCCAGTGCAGGAAAAATGCAGCATGTTCTACTTTCCATTTCTGGGACGAAAAAAGCCCCTGGAACTGACCGAACTGGTTTGAACTATGCCATTGGAAACCATATCACCTAATTTCCATGTGTTTTTGATGCAGGAAAAAGAAAAACCGACTGGACTGTATGTGGCATGAACTGGCCCTAAAAGCGATTTAAACAAAAAAAATTAATAAAAAAAAAAAAGGGACAGTTTAAAAAAATAACAATAAATAAAGCACCCCCATTCGTCCGTGAGAAGAGAACGCATACGTAAGTCTCGCGCTCAAATGTGAGCGGCGTTCCCACCACACATGCGAGGTAGAACGTTAGAGCAAGAGCAATAATTCTAGCGCCAGACCTCTGTAACTCTAAACAGGTGACTTGTAAAAATGTTTAAAGCGTCGCCTATGGAGATTTTTTTAAAAGTATCGTAATTTGTCGCCGTTATACAAGCACGTGCGCAATTGTGAAGTGCGACATGTTAGGTATCTATGTACGCGGAGTAATATCACTTTTTATATTTTACTTAAAAAATTAGGTGTTATATTGTGATTTTTTTGTTTTTTTTGCACTAAAATTTATTCAATTGTAATCCCCCCCCCCCCCCCAAAAAAAAAATTGCGTTTGAAAGACACAAACATTTTAACACCCACCATTTTATTCTCTAGGGCCTCTGCTTAAGAAAAAAATATACAGTACAATGTTTGGGGATTCAAAGTAATTTTTTTTTTTTTTTAATTTTTAACTCCTTATCTTTATCATTACCCTTCATAATACAGTGGTGTGAAAAAGTGTTTGCCCCCTTCCTCATTTCCTGTTCCTTTGCATGTTTGTCACACTTAAGTGTTTCGGAACATCAAACCAATTTAAACAATAGTCAAGGACAACACAAGTAAACACAAAATGCAATTTGTAAATGAAGGTGTTTATTATTAAAGGTGAAAAAAAATCCAAACCATCATGGCCCTGTGTGAAAAAGTGATTGCCCCCTAAACCTAATAACTGGTTGGGCCACCCTTTGCAGCAACAACTGCAACCAAGCGTTTGCGATAACGTGCAATGAGGCTTTTACAGCGTCCTGGAGGAATTTTGGCCCACTCATCTTTGCAGAATTGTCCTAATTCAGTTACATTAGAGGGTTTTCGAGCATGAACGGCCTTTTTAAGGTCATACCACAACATCTCAATAGGATTCAGGTCAGGACTTTGGCTAGGCCACTCCAAAGTCTTCATTTTGTTTTTCTTCAGCCATTCGGTGGTGGACTTGCTGGTGTGTTTAGGATCATTGTCCTGCTGCAGAACCCAAGTTCGTTTCAGCTTGAGTACACGAACAGATGGTCGGACATTCTCCTTCAGGATCTCTTGGTAGACAGCAGAATTCATAGTTCCTTTTATCACGGCAAGTCTTCCAGGTCCTGAAGCAGCAAAACAGCCCTAGACCATCACACTACCACCACCATATTTTACTGTTGGTATAATGTTCTTTTTATGAAATGCAGTGTTCCTTCTACGCCAGATATACTTGGACACACACCTTCCAAAGAGTTCCACTTTTGTCTCATCGGTCCACAGAATGTTGTCCCAAAAGTCTTGGGGATCATCAAGATGTGTTGTGGAGAAATTGAGATGAGCTTTGATGTTCTTTTTGCTCAGCAGTGGTTTTCTCCTTGGAACTCTGCCATGCAGGCCATTTTTGCCCAGTCTTTTCCTGATGGTGGAGGCATGAACGCTGACCTTAACTGAGGCAAGTGAGGCCTGCAGTTCCTTGGACGTTGTTGTGGGGTCTTTTGTGACCTCTTGGATGAGTCGTCGCTGCGCTCTTGGGGTAATTTTGGGCGGCCGGCCACTCCTGGGAAGGTTCACCACTGTTCCATGTCTTCGCCATTTGTGGATAATGGCTCTCACTGTGGTTCGCTGGATTCCCAAAGCTTTGGAAATGGCTTTATAACCCTTTCCAGACTGATAGATCTCAATTACTTTCTTTCTCAATTGTTCCTGAATTTCTTTGGGTCTCGGCATGATGTGTAGCTTTTAAGGATCTTCTGGTGGACCTTACTGTGTCAAGCAGCTCCTATTTAAGTGATGCCTTGATTGTGAACAGGTGTGGCAATAATCAGGCCTGGGTGTGGCTAGAGAAATTGAACTCAGGTGTGGACAACCACAGTTATAGTATGTTTTAACAAGGGGGGCAATCACTTTTTCACACAGGGCCATGATGGTTTGGATTTTTTTTCACCCTTAATAATAAACACCTTCATTTACAAATTGCATTTTGTGTTTACTTGTGTTGTCCTTGACTATTGTTTAAATTGGTTTGATGTTCCGAAACACTTAAGTGTGACAAACATGCAAAGGAACAGGAAATGAGGAAGGGGGCAAACACTTTTTCACACCACTGTATGTCTCTCCTGCAATAAAAGCTCCCTTGTCTTCCCGGTTCGTTTTGTTTCGAAATTTTGTTTTGAAATTTGGACAAAAAATTTTTTCAGACACATCCAAATTTCTGAATTTCAGTAGTAACAAATTTTAAAACGAACCCGAAATAACGAATCAAAATTTCAGACGAAATTCCAATTCAAACAGTTTTCGAATTCGAATTGAACTAGTTTTCACATCAAATTCAAATACTTTTTTTTTCTAATCGAATTTGAATAATTTTCGAATCGAAGTATAATTTCCTGAAAGAATAAAATAAAACAGAAAGACTATAACAATATAACCGTCTTCTGAAATTCACATTTCGAATAGAAGAAATTTGAATTTCCGAACAGAAAGAATAGAACCATCTTCTGAGATTCACAGGAATAGAAATGAATAAAATAGAAAATAAAACAATACAATAGACTAAACAATAGAAAAGAATACAATAAAATAAAAAAAGAATATAACAATATAACCGTTTTCTGAAAAGAATAAAATAGAAAATAAAAGAATAGAATAGAATAGAAAAGAATAGAATAGAATAAAATAAAACAAAAAGACTATAACAATATAAACGTGTTTCCGAAATTCAAATTTTGAATAGAAGAAATTTGAATTTGAATTTCCAAAGAGAAATAATATAACCATCTTCTGAGATTCAAATAGAATAGAAAAGAATAAAATAGAAAATAAAAGAATAGAATAGAATAAACAATAGAAAAGAATAGAATAAAATAAAACAGAAAGACTATAACAATATAACCGTTTTTCTGAAATTCAACTTTTGAATAGAAGAAATTTGAATTTCCAAAGAGAAAGAATATAACCATCTTCTTAAATTAAAATAGAATAGAAAATAATAAAATAGAAAATAAAAGAATAGAATAAACAATAGAAAAGAAGAGAATAAAATAAAACAGAAAGACTATAACAATGTAATGTAACGATCTTCTATAGATATATAGATAAGAATAAGCAATAGAAAAGAATAGAATAGAATAGAATAAAATAAAGTATATGAAAATAGAAAATAAAAGAATAGAATAAACAATAGAAAAGAAGAGAATAAAATAAAACAGAAAGACTATAACAATGTAATGTAAATGAAACCATGTGAGAAATAGCGCCCTACTACCCCAATGCATTTCGACCTTCTAGGGATTACAGTCTTCTTCAGGTGGAGACAATGCAATAAATGGGCGACTTTGTCACATTTCTGTGAAATATCAGAAAGGGAAAAAAACTATCAAAATTTGTAAAAAAATTCATTATACAACTATTATTATTCTTATTATTCTCATGCGATATTTACCCTTTGCACCAATTCATTAAACTTGAACCAGAGACTTCTATTGCAATGTTTAGAAAGATCCCGCCCACTACCGATGAGGAGGGGGGGGAGAAGAAGGGGGGAGGAAAAAAAGGCTAAGGGGGGGGGGGGGGAATTCCACAGAGGTATTGAAGGTCACAGACTTACAAAAGGTGACAGTGTTTTGGAGTATCCCTAAGGGGAACAGAGGGGAGGTCAATATCGCCCCGTGGGGGGCCGCACCTGAAAGCAATAATGTATTGAATTTACTTATGAGTATCAAATATTCAGCATTATCTATGTATAAAAAGAAAAGGGAGAAAATAATTCCTCAATACATTTTCAGACAGGTATGGATATGAATTTATATGTTAAATTAATATTTGCTCTGACCATGATATCCAATCACGGTTTGAAACTTATATTTATCTGTTTATAATCCTAAATCAATAAAAAAAATATTTTTATTATTCATAAGTTATTGGAAGAAAAGGGGTGAGGGGACTCATGGTCCCGTGAAGAAAAGAAGGGTGCCCCCATTGCTGGCTAAATAGAGATGAAAAAACTAAAAAATGATGTTCTCCCTCCTCTCCCCGTGTCGGGAAGCCTGTGATAACTAGCAGGACGCCCCACCTTGTTGAATGTTAGTACTACATCGCCCACAATGCCCTAAAGTGTGGGGAAACCCAAAAATTTTTTAATGGTTACATTTATATTATTGTATTTACAAAAATAATCATCTTAATTGTGTGCTTTAACAATAATATCATGAATGGCATGGATTTAACATCTTTCTGTTTGTTAAATAATCCATATCATTGTTACTTTCACAATGCCTTTGTGATAAGTTTTGTTACGACCATACAGAAAGAAAGAAAAGAAAAAAGAAAAAAAGAACAAAATGAACGCTCATATAATATCTGTATATCTAAATCCGGAAAGATTATCTCATTTATTGAATCCAGTGGGCAATAGTATAGGCGGAGGGTGTCTATTGAGGGTATATATGGTATATTATTGGCATTTGCCTAAATTATTCATCCCCTAAGTATATACTGAGTACAGAAGTCAAAAACAAAACAGAATCAACATATTATTTTGTTGTTTTTTATTTAATTAATTTATACTTTGTTAGATATTTATTCCAGAAACACCCCTTATGTGCCTATATATTGGCGCATATGGATGATAATTGGTGGAAACATTTGTGTTATTGATGTTTTTTGGTAAAATATTTTTCAATGTTAAACTGACTTAAGCTATTATCAGGGCTCATCCCTCAATTTTCCACTCCTCCACCTTAACTGGTTTTGCCCGAAGCATACCCCTTTAAAAAGGGTGCAAAAAAGATTGACTCGTTCAAGCCTGGCTATTGCGTGGCCTGAAGTGTATATATCCACTTTTGCTCGATTTGTAGCAATATTTTATTCCAATCGCCGCCTCGACTGGGAATATGTACCCTGACGAGAGCGGCAAAGGAAATTCTTGGCATGATGTCGTTATGTTTTCTACCACGCGCCTCCCAAGGGGAAGATAGATATTCCCAATCTCCATGCTATATGCATGTTTAGAAGTTCTGCACCAGAATTTTTGTTTAGTTTTCCCTACATAATAGGCATTACATTCGCAGGTCATCAAATATACGACCCCGCGGGTTTGGCAATTCACGAAATGTTTTGGTCAAAAGAGCTGTCCATTAGGTAAAATGAATGTTTTATCTTTCCTTATCAATGGGCAATGGGAACAACTGCCACAAGGAAAGGTGCCCAGTACTGTCCAGTGTTTTTTTGTTTGATTTAATGTACTCACTTCTCACCAATCTATCTTTCAAAGATGTGGCCCGTTGTATGTAATTAAGGGGAATGGAGACACAAACTGTCTTAGCCCTTGTACACACGGTCAGAGATTCCGACAACCAAATCCGTCGGAGCAATTCCCACGGATTAATTCCGGAAGAGGTCCGGAAGTGATGTTGCATACACGCGGTTGGACTAAGTTGTCGGAAAATCTGATTGTACATAACGTGATGACGTTATTTCGTTACAACTGGACTACGTTCAGGCTAGTAGCCAATCGCTTTGGTCTAGGAATTTGATCTGAGCATGCGTGGCACCTTGTCCGTCGGAGTAGGCTACACATGATCGGAGTATGTCCGATCGGAGCATTTTGTTGGAAAATTTTACCGGCAAGTTGGAATAGTTGGTCCGTCGGATACTCCGATGGAAACAGTCCGATGAAGACCACACACAGTCGGAATATCCGACAAAACGGTCCGATAGGAAACATTCCGTCGGAATCTCCGACCGTGTGCACAAGGGCTTACCTTTTCGTCATCCCTTAGGATCGGCCAATGTCTTTTAATAATTGTATTGATTTGTTTGTGTTGTGAGGAAAAGCGCATTATAATGCGGGTTGCCTCATCTTTCTTATTTGTGCCACGATTTGTCTTAAATAGTAAGGAATCGCTAGTCTGTCCAATCGTGCGGTTATATGCTCTGCGTAAGCAGCTGCGACTGTAGCCGCGATCTAATAACCGGCACTGAAGTTTACCTGCTTCAACTTTGAAGGATAAATCACTGGAACAATTTCTCCTCAAACGGAGATATTGTCCATAGGGTATAGAGTTCTTTAGGGAGAGCGGATGAAAGCTGTCTGCATGTAATACCGTATTACCTGCAGTGCTTTCTCTGTATAAAGTGCTTGATAGATTGCCCGATGGGTCCAAATCTACTTTAACATCTAAGAATGTCAATGATTTAACATCATAATTTATAGTGAATTTCAAATTAAATTTATTAATGTTAAGAAGATCAAAAAACTCAATAAGAGCTTCCTCCGATCCTCCCCAGAAGACAAAGACGTTGTCGATGTACCTGAGGTATTGGTGTAGGTAGGTTGGTAGCGGTGTAGGTAGGTTGTATTGGGGTAGGTAGATTGGTATCAGTGTAGGTAGGTTTGTATCAGTGTAGGTAGGTTGGTATCAGTGTTGGTAGGTTGGTATTGGCGTACGTAGGTTGGTATCGGTGTAGGTAGGTTGGTATCGGGGTAGGTAGGTTGGTATCAGTGTAGGTAGGTTTGTATTAGTGTAGGTAGGTTGGTATTGGCGTACGTAGGTTGGTATCGGGGTAGGTAGGTTGGTAGCGGTGCAAATAGGTTGTATTGGGGTAGGTAGGTTGGTATCAGTGTTGGTAGGTTGGTATCAGTGTAGGTAGGTTTGTATCAGTGTAGGTAGGTTGGTATTGGCGTACGTAGGTTGGTAGCGGTGCAGGTAGGTTGTATTGGCGTACGTAGGTTGGTATCGGTGTAGGTAGGTTGGTAGCGCTGTAGGTAGGTTGGTATCGGTGTACATAGGTTGGTGTAGGTAGGTTGGTTGGTATCGGTGTAGGTTGGTTGGTATCAGTGTAGGTTGGTTGGTATCGGTGTAGGTAGGTTGGTGTAGGTAGGTTGATATCAGTGTAGGTAGGTTGGTATCGGTGTACGTAGGTTGGTATCGGTGTAGGTTGGTTGGTATCGGTGTAGCTTGGTTGGTATCAGTGTAGGTAGGTTGGTATCGGTGTAGGTAGGTTGGCATCGGTGTAGGTAGGTTGGTATTGGTGTAGGTCAATTAGGCACCTCCTGAAGCCTAACTGAAAAACCTCCAGCGGTGGCACCGCCCCATCCTGCCTTGTTGCTAGGACGTTGCTAAGAAGCTCCTGGCTGACCTGTGCTGTGGGCGGCAGCTCTGATCTCAGAATCACATTTCTGGAGTCCCGCTTGCAGGTAATCAACCAGCTGGATGAGTGGAATACCTGACCACCCCCCCCCCCCAGCGCATTGGTTCCGCCCACTATCTTGTAGAGATGTAAGAGCTGGTGGGAGATACCACTGTGTGTCACGGGGGGGGGGGGCTCTATGGTCATTCCTTAGTTTTTTCTCTGATTATACAGTATATATATATATATATATATATATATATATATATATACCGTATATAGACCCCGGTGTGAAAGGTCAGTCTCCTCCTAATAGATGGATATGGAGGGCGGAGAGTCCTCACACAGGGGAAATCTTCTTCCTTCACAGGCAGCTCGGGCTTATTAAGGTTTTGGGCCCCCTGAGTGAGATGTGACGTATGAGACCTGTTATAAATTATATATATGCCTTCCCCTCTACACCTCCAATACTGTACAGCGGGCTCTAAGTCTACCCAGCAGCACGGGACCTTCCGGACTACACTTCCCGTCACCCCCCGCGGCGGAAGTCGGGGTTGTCCGCGATGGGAGGGGCCACGGTGCATTGTGGGCAGTGTAGTCCGGAGGTGAGCGGCTTCCTGTACTAAGTGTAAAAGGCAGAATGTAGTGCGGGGGATGGGGCAGGACGCCGGCCACTGCCTGTAGAGAGAGGAGAGACAGAGAGGGGGCTGACTCCCTCCCCCCAGAGGAGAGACCATGGAGGAGGTGGACCGGATCCTCATCCACTCTCTGAGGACCTGCGGCACGTAAGTGTCCATCAGAGGGGGAGGGGGTCATGTGACTGGAGTCACCCCTCAGGTCATGTATGACGAGTCCCCCCCCCCCCATGTCAACCCCCACCCAGTACATGTCACACCCTCCCCTCACCCAATATATGTCACCCCCCCACCCAATACATGTGACCCTCCCCCAGCTCCATCATGACCCCAAGCACCTCCCCAATACATGTGACCCCCCAACTCCATCCTGTTTACAGGCCCCTCCCCCAATAAATGCTACCCCCATCTCCATCCTGTCCCCCCCAAGCCCCTCCCCCAATACATATGACTCCCTAGCTCCATCCTGTCCCCCAAGCCCCTCCCCCAATACATATGACTCCCTAGCTCCATCCTGTCCCCCAAGCCCCTCCCTAATAAATGTGACCCTCCCCCAGCTCCATCGTGTTCCCAGGCCCCTCCCCCAATAAATGTGACCCCCCAACTCCATCCTGTCCTCCAAGCCCCTCCCCAATACATGTTACCCTCCCCCAGCTCCATTCTGTTCCCAGGCCCCTCCCCAATACACATGACCCCCCAACTCCATCCTGTTCCAGGCCCCTCCCCCAATAAATGTGACCCCCCCAACTCCATCCTGTCCCACAAGCCCCTCCCCAATACATGTTACCCTCTCCCAGCTCCATCCTGTTCCCAGGCCCCTCCCCCAATACACATTACCCCAACTCCATCCTGTCCCCCAAGCCCCTCCCCAATACATGTAACCCCCCAACTCCATCCTGTTTACAGGCCCCTCCCCCAATAAATGCTACCCCATCTCCATCCTGTCCCCCAAGCCCCTCCCCCAATACACATTACCCCAACTCCATCCTGTTCCAGGCCCCTCCCCCAATAAATGTTACCCCCATCTCCATCCTGTCCCACAAGCCCCTCCCCAATACATGTTACCCTCTCCCAGCTCCATCCTGTTCCCAGGCCCCTCCCCCAATACACATTACCCCAACTCCATTCTGTCCCCCAAGCCCCTCCCCAATACATGTGACCCCCCAACTCCATCCTGTTTACAGGCCCCTCCCCCAATAAATGCTACTCCATCTCCATCCTGTCCCCCCAAGCCCCTCCCCCAATACACATTACCCCAACTCCATCCTGTCCCCAAGCCCCTCCCCAATACACATGACCCCCCCAACTCCATCCTGTTCCAGGCCCCTCCCCCAATAAATGTTACCCCATCACCATCCTGTCCCCCCAAGCCCCTCCCCCAATACATATGACCCCCCCCAGCTCCATCCTGTCCCCCAAGCCCCTCCCTAATACATGTGACCCTCCCCCAGCTCCATCCTGTTCCCAGGCCCCTCCCCCAATAAATGTTACCCCCCATCTCCGTCCTGTCCCACAAGCCCCTCCCCAATACATGTTACCCTCTCCCAGCTCCATCCTGTTCCCAGGCCCCTCCCCCAATACATATTACCCCCATCCCCATCCTGTCCCCCAAGCCCCACTTCCAATACATGTGACCCCTCACCCAATACATATGACCCCCCCCAGCTCCATCCTGTCCCCCAAGCCCCTCCCCAATACGTTACCCCTCCCCAGCTCCATCCTGTTCCCAGGCCCCTCCTCCAATACATGTGACCCCCAAGCCCCTCCCCAATACATGTTACCCTCTCCCAGCTCCATCCTGTTCCCAGGCCCCTCCCCCAATACACATTACCCCAACTCCATCCTGTCCCCCAAGCCCCTCCCAATACATGTGACCCCCCCCCCCCCCAGCTCCATCCTGTTTTCAGGCCCCTCCCCAATACATGCTACCCCATCTCCATCCTGTCACCCAAGTCCCTCCCCCAATACATATGACCTCTTCAGCTCCATCCTGTCCCCCAAGCCCCTCCCCCAATACATGTTACCACTCCCTCAGCTCCATCCTGTTCCCAGGCCCCTCCCCAATAAATGTGACCCCCATCTCCATCTTGTCCCCCAAGTCCCAATACATGTGACCCCTCACCCAATACATATGACCCCCCAGCTCCATCCTGTCCCCCCAGCCCCTTCCCAATACATGTAACCCCTCCCCAATACATTCTCAATCCTGTTCCCAGGCCCCTCCCCCAATACATATTACCCCATCCCCATCCTGTCCCCCAAGCCCCACTTCCAATACATGTGACCCCCTCACCCAATACATATGACCCACCCCAGCTCCATCCTGTCCCCCAAGCCCCTCCCCAATACGTTACCCCTCCCCAGCTCCATCCTGTTCCCAGGCCCCCTCCTCCAATACATGTGACCCCCCCAGCTCCATCCTGTCCCCCAAGCCCCTCCCCAATACGTTACCCCTCCCCAGATCAGTCCTGTTCCCAGGCCCCTCCCCCAATACATGTGACCCTCCCCCATCTCCATCCTGTCCCCCAAGCCCCTCCTCCAATACATATCGCACCCCCCCACCAGCTCCATCATGTCCCCCTCACCCCAATACTTGTGACCTCAGCCCCATTATGTCCCATTTCAAGGGACTGTCCTCTCCATGTCCCATGTCATGTGACCTCAGCTCCATCATGTTCTCCCCCCAAACCCCTTCCCTGCCTCCATACATGTGACCTCAGCCCCATAATGATCCCCCAGCTCCATCATGTCCCACTTCATAGGACAGTCCTCTTCATTGTGATCCATGTCATGTGATCTTGGCTCCATCATGCCCCTCCCCCAATACAGTGCCTGGAAAAAGTATTCACACCCCTTGAAATTCCCCACATTTTGTCACGTTACAACCAAATCTTAAATGTATTTTATATGATAGACCAACACAAAGTGTCACATAATTGTGAAGTGGATGGAAAATGATAAATTATATATGTGGGTCAGCCCCCTTTACTCTGATACCCCTAACTAAAATCTAATGGAACCAATCGCCTTGAGAAGTCACCTAGAGCTGCACAATTCTGGCCAAAATGAGAATCACGATTTTTTTTGCTTGGAATAAAAAGTTCACGATTCTCGCGATGTAAAATCTTTCACATTATAAAAAAAAAAAAAAAAAAATGGGCCAACTTTACTGGTTAGTTTTTTTTTTTTTTTTTTTTTTTTTTTTTTTTATTTATTAATTTATTTATTCATTAAAATAATTAAAAGACCACTGCGGCGTGACATAAAATATTGCAACAACCGCCATTTTATTCTCTAGGGCAGGGATATGTAATTAGTGGACCTCCAGCTGTTGAAAAAGTCCCATCATGCCTCTGCCTCTGGGTGTCATGCTTGTGGCTGTCAGAGTCTTGCTGTGCCCCATGGGAGTTGTAGTTCTGCAACAGCTGGAGGTCCACTAATTGCATATGTCTGCTCTAGGGTGTCTACTAAAAAAATATATATAAGTCTATTCCATTGACAAATTGTTACAATGTTTATACTTAAAGTGGTTCTGCACCTAAAAAAAAATAATATTAAAAGCCAGCAGCTACTAATATTGCAGCTGCTGACTTTTAATAAATGGACACTTACCTGTCCCAGGGTCCAGCGATGTCGGCGGCAGATGACGAGCGATCGCTCGTCTCTCTGCTGCCCCCGCCGCCATCCTCTGTCGGGGAATCAGGAAGTGAAGAGTTGCGTCTCTTCTGGTCCCCGCTGTGTCCTGGGAACTGTGTGTTTCCCAGAACACAACGGGGGGGGGGGGGGGTGGTTGTCTGCGGCGGTTTGTCCCGGAAGTGGGTGCAGATACCTAGATTATCCAGGTAACTGCACCCCCCTCCACCCTGAAAGGTGCCGATTGTGGCACCGGAGGGGGGGAGGAATCAGATTAGCGGAACTTCCTCTTTAGGGTGGAGAACCGCTTTAAAGTTAAACTGATAAAGAATGTTGTAATTCTTGGCAGACTGACCAGTTTTTCTCTCCCGTTCTTTTGAGTTCTGTGGCTTCAGAAGAGCAGAGAGAATTCTTTGCATAGAAAGAATTGTGAAACACTTTAATCAAGATCGCGATAATGATTCTTGATTAATTGTGCAGCTCTAAAGTCCCCTAATTAGTAAATAGAGTCCACCTGTGTGTAATGTAATCTCAGTATAAAGACAGCTGTTCTGTGAAGACCTCATAAGTTTGTTAGAGAACCTTAGTGAACAAACAGCATCATGAAAGCCAAGGAACACACCAGACAGGTCAGGGATAAAGTTGTGGAGAAGTATAAAGCAGGGTTGGGTTATAAAAAAAATCCCCCAAGCTTTGAACATCTCAAGGAGCTCTGTTCAATCCATCATCAGAAAATTGAAAGAGTATGGCACAACTGCAAACCTACCAAGACATGGCCGTCCACCTAAACTGACCGCCTGGGCAAGGAGAGCATTCATCAGAGAAGAGCCAAGAGGTCCATGGTAACTCTGGAGGAGCTGCAGAGATCCACAGCTCAGGTGGGAGAATCTGTCCACAGGACAACTATTAGTCGTGTTCTCCACAAATCTGCCCTTTATGGAAGAGTGACAAGAAGAAAGACATTGGTGAAAGAAAGTCATAAGAAGTCCCATTTGTAGTTTGTGAGAAGCCATGTGGGGGACACAGCAAACATGTGGAAGAAGGTGCTCTGGTCAGATAAGACCAAAATTAAAGTTTTTGGCCTAAAAGCAAAACGCTATGTGTGGGGGAAACTAACACTGCACATCACCCTGAACACACCATCCCCACTGTGAGACATGGTGGTGGCAGCATCATGTGGTGGGGATGGTTTTCTTCAGTAGGGACAAGGAAGCTGGTCAGAGTTGATGGGAAGATGGATGGAGACAAATACAGGACAATCTTAGAAGAAAACCTGTTAGAGTCTGCAGAAGACTTGAGACCGGGGCGGAGGTTCACCTTCCAGCAGGACAACGACCCAAAACATCCAGCCAGAGCTACAATGGAATGGTTTAGATCAAAGCATATTCATGTGTTAGAATGGCCCAGTCACAGTCCAGACCTAAATCCCAGTGAGAATCTGTGGCAAGACTTGAAAATTGCTGATCACAGACCCTCTCCATCAAATCTGACAGAGCTTGAGATATTTCTCAAAGAAGAATGGGCAGAAATGTCCCTCTCTAGATGTGCAAAGCTGGTAGAGACATCCCCAAAAAGACTTGTAGAGAAAGGGGGGTCTACAAAGTATTGACTCCAGGGGGCGCCATACAAGTGCCCCTCCCCCACACTTTTCACATATTTATTTGTATCATTTATCATTTTGCTTCCACTTCACAATTATGTGACACTTTGTGTTGGTCTATCACAGACCACACAAAGCTTCACTTTGACTGTGCTTTCCTTCTTCTTCCTTCCTTCCTTCCTTCCTTCCTTCCTTCTTCTTCCTTCCTCCTTCTTCCTTTCTCCTTCTTCTTCTTCTTATCCTTCTCCTCCTCTGTCATGTGACTGCGGCTATACTCTGTTCTTTCCCTATCATGTGATTTCCTGTGTAGGATCTCTAGTCTTATCATGGCTGTCTTCAATGACATTCCTTCTCATCATCCCTCTCTGATATCATGTGGCCACTGCTAAATGTCTTTTTGTTTTTTGTTTTTCCGGGTTCACATCTACCTCAGCTGCCAAGCTAAGGATCACATCCTATCCATGTACAGTATCTCACAAAAGTAAGTACACCCCTCACATTTTTTTTGTAAATCTTTTCATGTGACAACATTGAAGAAATGACACTTGTCTACAATGTAAAGTAGTGAGTGTACAGCTTGTATAACAGTGTAAATTTGATGTCCCCTCAAAATAACTCAACACACAGCTATTAATGTCTAAACCGCTGGAAAGAAAAAGTGAGTTCACCCTTAAGTGAAAATGTCCAAATTGGGTCCAATTAGCCATTTTCCCTCCCCCCGGTCTCATGTAACTCGTTAGTGTTACAAGGTCTCAGGTGTGAATGGGGAGCAGGTGTGTTAAATTTGGTGTTATCGCTCTCACTCATACTGGTCACTGGAAGTACGACATGGCACCTCATGGCAAAGAACTCTCTGAGGATCTGAATAAAAAGAATTGTTGCTCTACATAAAGATGGCCTAGGCTATAAGAAGATTGCCAAGACCCTGAATCTGAGCTGCAGCATGGTGGCCTAGACCATACAGCGCTATAACGGGACAGGTTCCACTCAGAACAGGCCTCGCCATGGTCCACCAATGAAGTTGAGGTCACGTGCTCAGCGTCATATCCAGAGGTTGTCTTTGGGAAATAGACGTATGAGTGCTGCCAGCATTGCTGCAGAGGTTGTAGGGGTGGGGGCGGTTAGCCTGTCAGTGCTCAGACCATACGCCTCACACTGCATTAAATTGGTCTGCATGACTGTCGTCCCAGAAGGAAGCCTCTTCTAAAGATGATGCACAAGAAAGGCCACAAACAGTTTGCTGAAGACAAGCAGACTAAGGCCATGGATTACTGGAACCACGTCCTGTGGTCTGATGGGACCAAGATAAACTTATTTGGTTCAGATGGTGACAAGCGTGCGTGGAGGCAACCAGGTGAGGAGTACAAAGACAAGTGTATCTTGTCTACAGTCAAGCATGGTGGTGGGGGTGTCATGGTCTGGGGCTGCATGAGTGCTGCCGGCACTGGGGAGCTACAGATCATTTAGAGAACCATGAATGGCAACATGTACTGTGACATACTGAAGCAGAGCATGATCCCCCCTCCCTTCAGAGACTGGGCCGCAGGGCAGTATTCCAACATGATAACCACCCCAAAGACACCTCCAAGACCACCACTACCTTGCTAAAGAAGCTGAGGGTAAAGGTGATGGACTGGCCAAGCATGTCTCCAGACCTAAACCCTAGTGAGCATCTGTGGGACATCCTCAAACGGAAGGTGGAGGAGCGCAAGGTCTCTAACATCCACCAGCTCCGTGATGTCATCATCTAGGAGTGGAAGAGAACTCCAGTGACAACCTGTGACGCTCTGGTCACCCCCATGCCCAAGAGGGTTAAGGTAGCTCTGGAAAATAATGGTGGTCACACAAAATATTGACACTTTGGGCCCTATTTGAAGATTTTCACTTTTGTACTCACTTTTGTTGCCAGCGGTTTAGACATTAATAGCTGTGTGTTGAGTTATTCTGAGGGGACAGCAAATTTACACTGTTATACAAGCTGTACACTCACTACTTTACATTGTAGACAAGTGTCATTTCTTCAGTGTTGTCACATGAAAAGATTTACACAAATGTCACTGAGGGGTGTACTTACTTTTGTCAGTGTATATTCCTTTTTATTGTCACCTGTGATGCCGGCCTTCTCTTTAGTCTTGCACGGTTGTATCGTCTCCTCTCCTGGACTTCCTCTGATTTCACTGCATACTGTGAGCTTCTCACAATGTGCATTAGAAGCTGCAGCAAGTCCAGAATTTTTTTTTTTTATTTTTTTTTTCAGTACCGAGTATTGTGTTTTTATTTTTATTTATTATGTCTAGGGAAATTCCAGAAGACGTGCAGAGCGTGCGCCAGTTCACCACAGAGATCATTGTGGAGGCGGTAGTGACATGTCTGCGTGTGATCAACCCCTCTGTGTCCTCCAACCTCAGTCACATCCTGCCCCCTGGGATGTCCGCCCGATTCCGCATAGGCACCAGCCTGGCGCAGGCTTGTCAGGTGAGCGGGGTCATTCGGAAAGGTCGAGCTTCTTTGGCAGGAATATTTATTTTTATTTTTTGTTAAAAGGGAAAATATGGAGGCTGAAAAAGCTTGTTGCCTGGCTGTGCCTTTTTTAAATTATTTACCTGGATCCAACTACAACCGATCCGCACGTTTTTAAAGCGGGGGGGGGGGGGATTAGAGGGGTGCCAACTACAGGAAAAAAAAAACAAATGTGAAACACTAGACCGCTGATCTTTTAACAATATGACTGTTGTCATGAACTAAAAATAAATAAATTTAAAAAAAGGGGGGGGGGGGGCGGGGCACTACCTTAAATTTTAAGGTAACGCCCTTTTGTACAAAAAAGGGCACTACCTTAAAATTTTAAGGTAGTACCCCGCCCCCTCCCTTTTTTTTTTTTCTTTTGTACATTTTTACAGCAGAACTAAACCCTCCTCTTCTTTAAAGTCAAGGAAGACGCCATCTTGGCCTCTGATCTGCAGTTGCCTTGGTGCACATGTGATCAGTTATGACACCATCCATGCGATGGCTTGACCATTGGGTTGCGAGCACAAGCAACTGAGACCGTTATGGTCACATGATAATATAAACCATTGAATGACTTAAGTCGTCATCAATTCCCCCCCTTTCTGATCTCTTTTGCCATTTTGCCCTCCTCATTACAGTTATTTGCCTTTCCTTGTGCTCTTCCTTGTGTATGGGCATGATCTTTAGGGTTGGTGTAAGTTGCGGTACTGTTTTGTTCCTTAGCATTATATGAAAGAACACATACCTGGCATCCTTTTAGACGTGAATCTCTGCTGGCCACTAGGCATAGCTTCCAACTGTCCCTGATTTGGAACAAAGTCCCTCTTTCCTTCTCATTTGTCCCTAATTTTGGTCTGATCTATATAGCGTTTTATATAGTGCTAAACCTTTATACTGGTGTATTCTATATTGCTGCATTAAAAATTTCAAAAGCCAATATAGAGGAATAGTAGTGTTTAAAAAATGCACTTGTAGGTTTTAACTAATCTCCCCCCCTCCTTTTTTTTATTTTTTATTTTTTGTTGTAAAATCCTCCTCTTAACCACTTAAAGTGATTATTAAAAAAATCATACCTGCCTCGACTGTGCAGCTCATTTTTGCACAGAGTGGCCCCGAACCTCATCTTCTGTGGTCCCCCGGCGGCTCTTGTGGCTCCTCCCCCACATCGTATTAACCCCCTAGGACAGGGATATGCAATTAGCGGACCTCCAGCTGTTGCAAAACTACAAATCCCATCATGCCTCTGCCTCTGGGTGTCATGCGTGTGGCTCTCAGAGTCTTGCTATGCCTCATGGGAATTGTAGTTCTGCAACAGCCGGAGGTCCACTAATTGCATATCGCTGCCCTAGGAGAAGCTCTCTCCCGAGGGGGTTACCTTGCAGGCGCACCATTCGTCCATTTGTTTCCCTGCAAAGGTAAAGCATAATAGGCTACTATGCATCGCATAGTAGCCCATTATGTGTCACTTACCTAACACAGGAGCTAGCGATGTCACCGCTGTCCCCTCTTCCACAAAGCGTTCATCTTCCTTCCGGGTATCGCTGCCCTGGCGCTGTGAGTGGCCGGTGTAGCGATAACGTCACTCCGGTCGCATGAGTTTGGGAGCCGTCAGTAACGGCATGTTAGCCTTCACTAACGGCATGCTCAGTGCGCTTGCGCCGTTGTCTACGGCTCGCATGTGCAGTAGACATCAGTGCACGGTTTTTGTTAAATATATCTTTAACCGTGTAGGTTAAGGAGATATTTCTTGCACCTACAGGTAAGCCTTAATCTAGGCTTATCTGTAGGTTAAAGTGGTCCCAGAGGGTTTACAACCACTTTAAGGACCAGGCCTATTTTTTTAAAATTGTTTACAAGTTAAAATCCAGTTTTTTGTTTATTTTTGTTTTGTCTTTTTTAATTTTTTTATAGAAATGTACTTGTATGTTACGCTGAGTAAATTGATACCCAACATGCCGTGCTTCAAAACTGCACCCCGCTCACGGAATGGCAACCAACTTTGACTCGTATAAAAAATCTTCATAGGCGAAAGTTTAAAAATGTCTACAGGTTACCAGTTTTGAGTTACAGAGGAGGTCTTTTGCTATAATAATTGCTCTCGCTCTAACGATCGCGGCGATACCTTGTCTGTGGTTTAAACACCGGTTTTATATGCGGGCGCGACCTGCGTGTGAGTTCGCTTCTGCGCGTGAGCTCGGCGGGACGGGTCACTTTAAATGTGCGTGTGTGTTTTTTATTTTTTCTTATTTTACTTTACTTTTACTTAAAAAAAAAAAAGCATGACAGGACTGTCTGATGTGAGATCTGGAGTCAAAAAGACCTCACTTCTCATATTTGCACTTAAATGCAATCAATTTTTATTTTGATTTAGAGCTGGGCAATTTTCCCCCAAAAAAATCTGCGATTTATTTATATATTTATTTATTTTAACTCGATTCACGTTTCGAATCGAGTTTTATCTATTTCTTTTTTGATGGACACCGTGCCGGTCCTGAGGAGCTGCGGACTAGGCCGAAGCTGGGACCTCCCCTAAAAACTCCAGCGCCGGTCATAGTGAAAAAAAAAAAAAATTGATTTGGTGAAAATTTTTATCGATTTGACCTCTCAACTTCTTTTTTTTTTTTCTTTATTCCCTTTCACTGATTGGGTGGAAGTGACGTTTGATATCGCTTCTGTCATCCAATGTTATGGAGCTGAATGGGGGGGCCATCATTGCCTCACTCGGCTCCATGCAACTGAGGGGAAAGGATTGGATTGGTGCTACCGGCGGCTCCGGTAAGTGGCGGAGATGACTGGAGTGGGGGGTGGGGGCACTGCAGGGCACCTCTACTGCTGCCGATAAAAGTGATTTTTGTGGCGAATTAGCCACAGAGACGACTTTTATATGAAGGAGGACGGCCCACCGTTATCTGCTGCCATAATCCTGGTATTCTATGTCAAAATACTGACGTATAACAACGGCGGCTCCTATGCCTACCTACTTTTTGCTAATAGGTGTGTGTGTATCAAAATTTTTTATTTTATATATATATATATATATATATATATATATATATATATATATATATATATATATATATATATATATATATATATATATATATATATTATATAATAAAATAAAATGTGTGTGTATTTATGATGGGGAGCTAATGTTTCATGATTTGGATCCCTCAGGACCTGGGGTACAGCGGAGAAGTTGGCTACCAGACCTTCCTGTATAGCAACGAGCCAGATATCCGGGCACTTCTGATTTTCCTCGCTGAGAAACTGCCCCGACACTCCCAGGAGGATGCCCACCAGCCAGCAGGTATGTATCAGACTAGGGGGTTTGAGGGGCCCCAGATTTCATTTTAAAGATGGCCGTGCTGGAACAGAGCGAGGCAAGGGGGGACTTCACCTGTAGGAATACAAAGCTGGACTCTATGGAATGGAGGGAGTGGCCATGGAAAGAATGGGAGGAGTGGCTTTAGAAGAAATGGGGGAAGCAGCCACTGTGGAAGGAGCGGTTGGAAGTAATGGTTGGCTATGGGAGGAGTGGCAGTGGAAGAAACCACTGTGGAAAGAAATGGGAGGCGTGAGGAGTGGCTGTGGAAGGAATGGGGGGGGAAGTGGCCACTGTGGAGGGAGTGGCCGGGGATGGAATGGAGGGAGTGGCCATGGAAGGAAAAGGGGAAGCGGCTGCCGAAGCAGCCACTGTGGGAGGAGCGGCAGAGGATAGAATGGGAGGAGTAGCCATGAAAGCAGCCAATGCCGAAGGAATAGAGGGAGTGGCTGGGGAAGGAATGGAGGGAGTGGCCATGGAAAGAATGGGAGGGATTGGCCATAGAAGAAATGGGGGCAGCAGCCACTGTGGAAGGAGCGGTCGGCTGTGGAATGTTGGCTATGGGAGGAGTGGAAGTGGAAGCAGCCACTGTGGAAGGATTGGGAGGAGTGGCTGTGCAAAGAATGGGAGGGAAGCAGCCACAATGGAGGGAGTGGTCATAGAAGAAATGGGAGAAGCAGCCACTGTGGAAGGAGCGGTCGGCTGTGGAAGGTTGGCTATGAGACGAGTGGCAGTGGAAGCAGCCACTGTGGAAGGAATGGGAGGAATGGTCGGCCATGGGAGGAGTGGCTGTAGAAGGAATGGGGGTGAAGCAGCCACTATGGAGGAAGTGGCCGGGGATGGAATGGAGGGAGTGGCCATGGAAGGAATAGGCAAAGCCGCCACTGAAGCAGCCACTGTAGAAGAAATGGGAGGAATGGTTGGTTGTGGAAGGAATGGGAGGTGTGACGGTGGAAGCAGCCATTGTGGGAGGAATGGTCGGCCGTGGAAAAAATGGGAGAAGTGACAGTGGAAGCAGGACTGTGGAAGGAATGGTTGGCTGTAGAAGGAACGGGAGGGGTGGTAGTGGAAGCAGCCACTGTGGAAGGAATGGGAGGTTTGGTTGGCCATGGGATGAGTGGCTGTGGAAGGAATGGAGGGAGCAGCCATTGAGGCAGCCAATGCGGAAGGAATGGAGGGAGTGGCCATGGAAGGAATAGGTAAAGTGCCCACTGAAGCAGCCACTATGGGACGAGCGGCCGGGGATGAAATGGAAGGGGTGGCAGTGGAAGCAGCCACTGTAGAGGAAATGGAAGAAGCGGTTAGCCATGGGAGGAGTGGCTGTGGAAGGAATAGGGGGAGCAGCCATTGAGGCAGCCACTGTCGAAGGAATGGGAAGACTGGCCGGAGTGGAGACTCCGCAAAACGGAATGGAGGGAGAGGCCGTAGAAGGAATAGGAGTGGCTGCTTCAGTAGGCGGGGCCATCAAAGGAATGGGAGGAGCAGCTGCCCATGGATGTAGTGGGAGAGGTGGCTGTGGAACGATTAGGAGGACCAGTTGGCCATGGGAGGAAGGGCCGTGGAGGGAATGGGAGGACCAGTTGGCAAAGGGCAGGAGTGGCCGTAGAAGGGATGGATAGGGAAAGTGCCACTGAAGCAGCCACTATGGAAGGAATGGGAGGAGCAGTTGGCTGTGGATGGAATGGGAGGAGTGCCTATGGAAGGGGCCACTGTGGAGGGAATGGGGAGGATCAGTCGGCCATGGGAGGAATAGGGGACGTGGCCATAGAAGCAGCGGCCATGGAAGGAATGGGAGGAGCCGCTGTAGAAAGAATAGGAGGACCGGTTGGCCACTGGAGAAGCAGGCATGCAAGGAATGTAGGGAGGTGGCTGTGGAAGCGGCAGCCATGGAAGAGATGGGAGAAGTGTAAAAGAGATTTTTGTAAAGAATCGTTCAGTTTCTTAGGACAAATAAAGGGAGATATTTCTCCATTAAATCTATAGACCGGCATTTCATTTTTCACTTCTCCATGAGACGTCTTTAAAACCAAAAATCCAAATGTAAATGTCTGTCTCTTTGTGGACGTAGCAATGTTTTTTTTTTAAAATACACACTTGAGTTGGAAGCGGACAGTAGGAAGGTCACGGAGCGATGAAATTGATTATTTATATTGTCCATTGAGGGACAAAGGAATTGAGAAACCTGTTATACTGCCACCTACAGGAGGTTTAGGATACTTTGTAATCCTTCCTCTACTAAGCAAATCGCAGAGATTTGAATAGTTGCCATCTTTCAGCAACGTAATGGATTTTTGCTCTGTTTGTAGGTAAATCTACAGTATTACAGCGAGAGATCGCATCCAAGATAAAGCAGCAGCTATCTCTCCCCTGGGTCCCTCCGTTGTGCCGAACAGCCGCTGCACAAAGATCCCAGGTCAGTACTCGGTTACCAGCAGGGGGCACCAGTGCTAAAAAAATGTTTGTGATTTACTTGTGTATCCCAGTCTATGCTATAGATTCCATTCAAATATTAAATATTTGTAATTGGGGTACCTGTCCTGTCGGGTTGCTCGGCAGAGATTCTGATCTTCCTGTATCCCTCCCACATGCCATGATCTGCCTGCATTGAATAGAGAAGCACAGAGACCCAGCTGTAATATTTGTGGTCTGCAGTACATGGGGGGGCGTAATTATCTTCCTTTTTTTCTTTTTTCTCCCCAGAGCATGTGTTTGTTGCATCGTTTTCAGGCTCAGCTGCTGTCTTTGGCCGGCGACCATTCTGCAAAGTCCATCCCTCCTGGTGAGATACATTTCTTTACTGTACATTGGTGACAAACATGAAGACCCTGAGGGGGGGGAGGGTTACTAAACCTGGAGCACTCAGAATCTGGTGGGGCATGGTGGCCAATCGGCTTCTAACTTGTCAAAGCTTAATTCAACAAGCTGAAAATAAAACCTGGAAGCTGATTGGTTTCTATTCAGAGCTCTACAAGAATTTTTCACTCACCAGTTTTAGTAAATCAACCCCCCAATACGTCAACAAAATGTATAGGTTATACAATACATGGGCTCATCCTCGTCAAAATAAAATTTAAAAAAGGATCAGTCGGCCATGGAAGGAATAGGGGGAGTGGCTGTGGATGGAATGGGAGGACTGGTTGGCCATGGCAGGAGTGGCTGTTGAAGGAATGGGTGAACTGGTCGGCCATAGGAGGAGTGGCCATGGGAGTACTGGCTGTGGAAAGAATGGGAGGACTGGTCAGCCATGGGAGGAGTGGCTGTGGATGGAATGGGAGGACTAGTTGGCCATGGGAGGAGTGGCCGTATAATACATGAGAGGATCAGTTGGCCATGGGAGGAGTGGCTGTGGAAGGAATGGGAGGACTGGTCAGCCATGGCATGAGTGGCTGTGGAAAGAATGGGAGGACTGGTCGGCCATGGGAGGAGTAGCTGTAGAAGAAATGGGAGGATATGTCGACCATAGGAGGAGTGGCTGTGGAAGGAATGGGAGGACTGGTTGGCCGTGGAAGGAATAGGAGGACTGGTTGGCCAAGGGAGGAGTGGTCGGCTATGGGAGCAGTGGCTGTGGAAGGAATGGGAGGACTGGTCAATCATGGCATGAGTGGCTGTGGATGGAATGGGGGGGGGGGGGACTGGTCGGCCATGAGAGGAGTGGCTGTGGAAAGAATGGGAGGATATGTTGGCCATGGGAGGAGTGACTGTGAAACGAATGGGAGGAGTGGCTGTGGAAGGAATGGGAGTACTGGTTGGCCATGGAAGGAGTGGTTGTGGAAGGAATGGGAGGACTGGTTGGGCAAGGGAGGAGTGGCCCTGGGAGGATCGATCGGCCATGAGAGGCGTGGCTGTGGAAAGAATGGGAGGACCGGTCGGCCATGGGAGAATTAGCCATAGAAGAAATGGGAGGATCTGTCTGCTATGGGATGAGTGACTGTGGAACGAATGGGAGGAGTGACTGTGGAAGGATTGGGAGGACTGGTCGACCATGGGAGGAGTGACTGTGGAAGGATTGGGAGGACTGGTCGACCATGGGAGGAGTGACTGTGGAAGGAATGGGAGGACTGGTCGGCCATGGGAGGAGTGACTGTGGAAGGAATGGGAGGACTGGTTGGCCATGGGAGGAGTGGCTGTGTAAGGAATGGGAGGATCAGTCAGCCATGGGAGGAGTGACTGTGAGAGGAGTTGCCATGGAAGGAATGGGAGGAGTAGTTGGCCATGGGAGGAGTGGCCGTGGAAGGAATGAGACGAACGGTAGGCCATGGGAGGAGTGGCTGTGGGAGGATCGGTAGGGCATGGGAGGAGTGGCCGTGAAAGGAACATCCTCATCCAAAAAAAGTTATTCATATATAACATTTTTTTATTTTTTTATCTTGAGAATGTTACTTCCATTATAATAAAATATCACTTTTTTTGTTTTTAATGGAAAAAAGGTAATTTTTAATAACATTAAATTACAATATGACTTGTGTAGCAACTATATATGCTATATTATTATTATTATTTATTTTTGTTTTTTTGCTATTTTTTTTTCTCCCAAGATAGTGGAGCTATCATTAAAGTTTTTATAGTACAATATATGCAAAAACATAAAAAATCCCCTTTAACCACTTAAGGACCGCCTCACGCCGATATACGTCGGCAGAATGGCACGGCTGGGCACAATCACGTACCTGTACGTGATCCTTTAAGTGCCCAGCCGTGGGTCGGGAGCGCGGCGGCGGCACGCTCCCAACCCGGTCCTGTGCTCCGTGACCATGGGCGTGGGACCAGCAGACCCGATTGCCGCTGGTGTCCCGCGATTGGGTCAAAGAGCTGAAGAATGAGGAGAGGTCTGTGAAAACAAACCTCTCCTCGTGCTTCCCTGTGTGGCTGTCACCGATCGTCTCTTCCCTTTTATAGGGAATGACGATCAGTGGTGTCACATGCCAGGCCACACCCCCCTACAATAAAAAAAAACACACATAACGTCATACATAACAATACACTGCCCCCTAGTGATTAACTCCATCACTGACAGTGTAATTTACACAGGAATCAATGCATTTAAATAGCATTTATTGCTATATAAATGACAATGGTCCCAAAAATGTGTCAAAAATGTCTGATGTGTCCGCCATAATGTCGCAGTCACAATAAAGATCGCTGCCATTACTAGTAAAAAATAAAATAAAAAATGCTATAAAACGATCCCCTATTTTGTAAATGCTATAACTTTTGCGCAAACCAATCAATAATCGCTAATTGCGATTTTTTTTTTTTTTTTTTTTTTTTTTTTTTTTTTTTTTTTTTCCAAAAATCTGTAGAAGAATACGTATCGGCCTAAACTGAGGGGGAAAAAAAAATTTTATATATATTTTCTGGGGATATTTATTATAGCAAAAGGTAAAAAATATTGCATTTTTTTTCAAAATTGCCACGCTATTTTTGTTTATAGCGCAAAAAATAAAAACCGCAGAGGTGATCAAATACCACCAAAAGAAAGCTCTATGGGGGAAAAAAAAACGCCAATTTTGTTTGGGATCCACGTCGCATGACCGTGCAATTGTCAGTTAAAACAACGCAGTGCCGAATCGCAAAAAAGGGCCTGGTCCTTTTGGTTGCAAATTGGTCCGGGGCTTAAGTGGTTAAAGCAGGATATGTCATAATTTTTCACAGCAAGGAAAAAAAAAACACAATAATACCCTGCTAAGCAAACAAAACCAGTATATTATTATAATGCAACTACATTAAAAGCAGTTATAGTAACACATTGTAATCCAACAAAGTCAAACTATCCCCAGGTCAGTAACAAAAACACACACTTATGTGTTGGTTCTTGTTTACTTTGGCACCATCATCCGCCAGTTCGGTGCCAGTACTGTGACCTTTACCTAATATAATAGGAGCAATTATTCTCCAAATTCCTCACTCTGTGACATGTTTTACATCAAACACATCATTGTGTGATTCTGTACTACAGTGCTTAACAATTGTTTGATAGAGCTGACACCCTGCATTACAAAAGTGTCAACTATAGTCATGACAGCCACTACAAGTGCTGTATGGCCCAACACAATGGAAAGTCTAGTAAAGAAGAAGCAGCCTCTAGTGGAAAATGTGCCCATATTCAATGGTCCTGTATAAGTAATGAGGCTTTTTGTCTATGGTAGAGAAACAGATTCCACCTGTTATTCTCTCAAGACTGGAATGTAACTGGCCGATTGTCTAAGCTCAGGTTAGAGCCATATCTTTGTGCAGATTTGGTCACCCCACATTTTTTTTTATTTTAAATCTTTTTTTATTACATTTTTAATTGACATACAAAAATTGCCCACGCAGGGGCTAAACATTACCCACACAGGGGCAAATCCTCTGATGCGGCAATCGACCACAACAGGGCACATCTTATAACCTAAACGGTCTGCCCCTGAAGCAGCAACAGTCCGCAACAGGGCAGAACACTAAGAACACAACCTTACTTATCTATACCCCAATGTGGGGAGAGGTTTAGGTCAGGAGAGTCTGTGCTTTATGCTATGATGACAGGATAATGTTAGATGAGAGTACCTGAGTCAATGTACTATCATACTATAACCGTAAAGCCAATCTAGGGCTTAGTTACTGCATCAGTTGCCGTAGTATGATCATCTATCCAACAGGTCCATACCCTTTCAAATTTTTGTGGGCAACCCCTGCCCGAATAAGTGGCTTTCCTACAGGGGCAGACTGGCGTTAACCAGATTTTTCCAGAACCTGACAGAAGGGGGAGATGATTGCTTCCAGTTCATTGTGATGGCCTTGCGTGCATAGTACAACAAGGATATGAGTGTTTTCCTAGCCCTGAGGATTGAAATTTGCTCCACCAGCCCCAGCAGACAATATTTAGGATCATAGGGAACACTAATCTTAGTAATCTTAACTATCACATGGAGAACCTCCCTCCAATAATGTGCAATTACTGGGCAAGCCCAGAAAATGTGAAAGAAGTCCCCTGGTTGATAGGAGCACCACCAGCACGTCGGGGAATGCGCCAGCGACATCTGGTGTAGTCTGTGGGGTATGTAGTGAGCTCTGTGTATAATTTTATATTGGACCAGTCTGTCCCTGGCTGAGACCAGAGGGGAGAATGGAGAATCCCAAATCTCCCTCCAATCATCTTCATCCAGCTCCGGTATGTCCCCCACCCATTTCCTGTGGAGGGAGGACAGCTCAGGGATGGCAGCAACCAGCAGGGACCCGTAAACCTGAGACATGGGCTTCTCTAGATCTTTCACCCGAAGGGTGGATTCAAGCTCCGAGTATTCCAGTGTGATCGGTTTACCCAAAAACTGGCACCTATAAGCATGTGCGATCTGAGGATACCTGAAATGGGCCTCTGCAGGTACATTAAATTTGGTACGCAATTCATGAAAGGGAGTGAGCTCCCCGTTGGTGATAACATGCTCAAGAGTCAGTATTTTGCCCAGGCCTGTGGGTCCGGGATGGTATTGAACTGTGAAAGGTTAAGATTCAGCCACAGGGGGGTTGTGAGGAGACCAGGAGTTCAGCAGGGATGCCCTCAGCGCCTCTCCCACCTTCCATGCCCTCATAGTAGTGCACATAGAAGGGGTGAGGCAGTGAGGTGTTTTTGGCCCCCTGAATATCAACCCTTCCAATGCCTCCAGAGACCCCACTATAGCTGCCTCCAGCACCGTTGCAGAATTGGTCAGGTCTGGCTGCAACCACCAATGGGCGGTTACAAGCTGAATGGCCAAAAAATATTTCTGGCAATCAGTGAGAGCCAAACCCCCACTGCCCACAGGCCTAGTCAGAGTGGTGTATTTGAATATGGGTGATTTAGACCCCCAATTAAAGGAGAGAAAAAGTTGCTTAAGAGAATTAAAGAAGTTTTTAGTCAGCCATTGTGGGGAATTCCTAAATATGTATGTAAGTTTGGGGAGGACTTTCATTTTTAGAAGGTTGATGCGCCCAATGAGGGAGAGGGGAAGATTGTCCCACGCCCTCAATTTGGATTTGATCCCTATCAGGACAGGTTCGAGATTGAGCTGGACAAAGTCCCTGCTCCTTCTCGAAACAATAATACCTAGGTAGCTAAACTGGTTCACCCTTTGAAGTGGGGTAGAGGAGGGTGAGGAGGTTCTGGCCCCCTCGTCCACCAGAAAGAGCTGAGACTTATGCCAATTCACCTTCAACCCGGTGAAGGCAGAGAAGGCGTCCATGACTCCAAGTGCACCCCGCAGAGAGTCACCAGCATCATTTAAAAAAAGCAGTAGACCATCTGCGTAGAGAGCCACTCTCTCCTCCAGCCAGTCCACCCTAAGACCCCTGTACCTTGGCCCGAGCTTCTGAGGGCCTCAGCAATAGGTTTCATGGCCAGGGTGAACAAGGCCAGGGAGAGAGGGCATCCCTGCCTGGTTTCCTCCTCTGCAGGGGGAACGAAGGAGACAGGGAGCCATTCAGTTTAATGCATGCTAGGGGACCGGTGTACAGTGTGCATATCCAGGCAATAAATGTCAGTGGGAAACCCATTCTTCTAAGCACCTCCCACAGATATACCCATTCCACCTTATCAAATGCCTTCTCCATATCAAGGGTGGCAATGGTCCTAGTGCCTTGATTAGTGTGGGGGGCGTGAATATTAGAAAACCGTCTACGTATATTGATGTTCGTGGACCTACCTGGCATAAAGCCCGTTTGGTCAGTCAACCAGAGATTTGATAACTTTATTCAGTCTAGTGGCCAGTATCTTGGTTAGTATCTTCAAGTAACAATTTATAAGTGCTATTGGTCTGTAGGAGGCGCACAGCTTAGGGTCCTTATTAGGTTTTGGAATGAGAACAATATGGGCCTCCCTCATAGAGGATGGCAGGGAGCCTTGTTGGAGATCGGCTCGATACATCTGAGCCAACCTAGGGGCATGCAGTTCCACGTGTGCTCTATAATACTCTATGGGCAATCCATCCGGCCCTGGGGGCTTCCCTGCCGGGAAAGACCCGATGGCCATTGCGACCTCTTCTGGTGTAATCTCTGAAACAAGGAGTTGCCTCTCTGCATCAGAGAGCCACCCCAGCGCCAGCGTATCCAACATGTAATTCATAGGTGTGGGGTCAAATCTGTCAGGGAGTGAGGAAACATATAGAGCGGTATAAAACCTGGTGAAAGCAGAGAGAATATCCTCCTGAGAGGTGACTAATACTCCTGCCGTGAGTATTTCTGGTATAGCTGCTAAGGGCCTGTCCTGCTGAGCCAGCATCGCTAGTAATTTGCTGTTCTTATCACCATGCTCAAAATATTTCTGTTTGCTTTTTTGTATACCAAGCCTGGTGGTGTCTGAAACATGGAGATGCAGTTCTCGTCTAAGCGATGAAAGGTGCTCGGAGTTGGGAACCGTTGCCGAGGCCGAGTATTGAGTCAGAGCCTCCTCAACTTTGTGCTAAAGGTCATAGACTTTGTCCCCAAGTTCCGCCCTAACAGCTGCCACAGCCTAGATATATTGTCCCCTGCCGTGGGCTTTGGAGGCATCCCATGCCACCTCCAGGGAGGCTGACCCCGCATTGTGCACCCAGTAGTCCTGCAAAGAGGGAGAAACTCTATCATGGACTGTCTCATTGTTGATCCAATGGGGTTGTAGCCTCCAAAGGGCTTTGCTCTTGGTGGTCCTAATGGTTAATTTAAGAGGGTGATGATCCGATAGACCAGAGGGAAGGTAAGGTAAGGGCAGCATTGGCAAAAGCCAAATCAATTCGGGAGGACGTTTTTAAATGTGGAGGAGAAGCAGGAGTACACTCTGTCCTGGGGATGGAGCCACCTCCATGCCTCCTGGAATTCCGTTGCCTGGGCCCACATGCCAAGGTCAGGGTTGAAAGTAGATTGTGGAGAAGGTCTATCTAAGTCACGGGACAGTGTGGCATTAAAATCTCCCATGAACAGGACATATGCCAGACAATGCGGTGCCAGTCTTTCTTAGAGTGCATCTGGCTTGGGGGAGGCAGATAGGAAGATAGACATTCACAATGACGTATTTCCTATTTATAGATACTCAACCCCACCATAGAAAATTTCCCCTGGGGATCTAGATGAATCTCATGAATTGTACATGGAACTCGTTTACTGATCAATATAGATACCCCTCGAGAATATGAGGAGTAGGTCGCATTAAGCGCCCTTTGCACCCAGGGTTTTTTCAAGCCAGAACCTTACTGCCAGTTAAGTGCATTTCCTGTAACAGTACTATATGGGGCTTATGCAGGTTTAAATATTGGAATAACAGCGAACGTTTGTATTTGGAGTTAAGCCCCCTGACGTTCCACGACAGAATGGTTAACGACTCAGCATCCGCGGGGCCCATCATGGAACACCAGGTGGAAATTGGAGCAGGATGATCCTAACCCTCCAGTATGTGTAAATAAACCCAGACATAGTACACATAATCGGCATCATTTGAGCAGCACAGTACGTATTCATTACTATAAAGCAGAGAAACCCCTCCCCCAGAACACATAACACCCTACCCAGACATCATGAGAACCATGTTTAATGGCCAAAAAACTAGACCAGAGAGCCATACAAACCGATGTAGGGTTTTGTCCCATAACCAGAAAAAAAAAAGAGTCCTTAGGTCACCGGAACCCTTGAACATCGGGCCACAGGGCCGAAGGTGGTAACAGTCCTACCCGAGAAAATCCGTCTCGATTCCAGGAGGGAAATCCAAAGTTGGGAGAGAAAACAGGGGGGTAAATAGGGGGAACTTCTGAGCAAAAAGTGGGGTAGTTCTGTGGCAGTCATTGGAGCTCCTTCGGCAGGAGTTAATTTTGGTCTAGCCAGCAACAGAAGCCAGAAAAAAACTAAAATGATAATAATAATAAAAAAAAATAGGCAACAGGGATAAAAGTGAGATGTAATAGGGAGGAAGGGACTGAGAACTGAGAGTAATTAATGCCAGAAATCAGCAAAAGACAGTCCTTTTAAAACAGAGTGGGATACCTAGCACTTCCCTGCTGGTTACATTCGGGCAATATTCCCCCTTGGCCGCATATTCTTAGCGGGTGTCAAGCCACGCCGCCGCAGCCTCTGGCGTGTCAAAGAAATGAGTGCTATGTCCATCAGTAATTTGCAACATGCTGGGATATAAGAGGCCGAAGCGAATTCCCTTGTCTCGGAGCCGGCGTCTCACATCAGTAAAGGATTTACGTCTTGGCTGTACTTCCTGAGAGAAATCCGGGAAAAATAGTAATTTGGTATTCTCATATTTAATTTCAGGCATGGTAGGGGCCACCGCCAGGATGCGGTCCCGATCACGATAATTTAGCAGCCTCAGCAGTGAAGGAAGCGGAGGGGCCCCCGGCCTCGGGGGGAGTGGTGGGACCCTGTAGGCCCTCTCAACCACAAAGGTGGGCGACCTCTCCCCCAGGTTAAATGGGGTGGACAGCAGCTCCTCAGTGAACTCAGCGGGTCTAGAGCCTTCAGCTCTCTCGGGAAAGTCAAGTATGTGGATATTGTTCCGTCTGAGGCGGTTTTCAGTATCTATTGCCCGCTCCTGACGCACTTTTACCTGAAGCTGTAAGGCCTTCACCTAGCTGGAGTCTGCTCGGACCATGTCCTCCACCGTGGAGACCCTGTCCTCCACTTCGGCAATGCATGACCGGAATTTATCCATATCTTGGCGGATGAGGCCGTCGTCCACCATGAGGAAGTCGATCTTTGCTGTTAGGGTTTCTTTGCAGGATGTTATGGCGGCCAAGATCTCTGCTCCTGTGGGAGCGACCACCTCCCCCAAGTCCGCCACCTCCCGCACACTGGCCGCCATTACAGCCGCGGACCTTCCCGCAGATGGGGTAGCCACCGGTGGGGGGGCACGAGGATTTTTTGGAGTGGATTTAGAGCAGCGGGTCTTAGGGTGGCCCATCCGAGGTTCACCCAGAGATGCAGGAGAGACCTGAAGGAGTCTGAGGCCTGATGACCTAGATCCCAGAAATGGGGCATATCAATGTCAATAGTGATCCTCCGGCACAGTGAAAACTTTTGGCTGTTGGGGGTCAGGGTGCAGGTTCCGGGGCTTTGGCAGCGGGATGGAGGATGTAGTGCTGATGAGCCGCCTGTGCAGGATCAGGGCCTTCAGCAGAGTAGAGTCTCTGGAAGGATGGAGGCACAGGAGGGGCAAAGCAGGAATGCTGGGACACACAATGTCACAGGTAGGAGAGTGGCGGTCCTGGGGCACAAACGGAGACACACTGAGGTTACACAGTACCTTGTTGTGGAGGATGGTCCTTGCACAGTAGGCCACAAGATGGTGCCTGCAGTCAGCCCCTATGGATCCCTTTTGAGATTTGAGGCCCCCTCACAAATTGGTCATCTTCCAGGGACTGCCGCCAGTCGTGTGAGGATTTCCTGCCTCTCCTCCCACAGATTGCAGAAATTGACCCCGGGGATGGCCGAATCCGAGTAGGCCGCAAGATGATGGGAAACCTCAGATACTCACAGGTCCCGCGGAGACGCAATCGGCCAGCCAACCCCCGCAATATCCGCAGGGTCCGATTATGGTGGTAGATTGTAGCTGGTAGGGAGAGTCTGGGGCCCCCCAAGCACCAGCAGGAGGAGGCTGGCATCAGATTGTCCTCTAGGCCGCAAGATGGCGGCGGCCGTGAGCCCCCGGGAACAGCCTCTGTGGGGCCCCCTCACTGCTCTGTCCTCTCCCAGAGCGGCCGATGCTGATGATGTGGCGTGCGAGCCCGCAGGCATCGGCGGCAATGCAGGCCCCAAGATGGCGGCGGGGTGCTGGAGAGTGGAGCCGGCCGCGGCCCTGTAGAGACTCGATCGGCCGGCCGAGCTCCACAATTTCCTCAGGGGCTGTTGCAGGCATTGTCCAGGAACGTGCAGGGAGAGATTGGAGACTCTTCAGGTGCTGGTAGTGACAGGATGGCTGCAGATTAGATCAGGATCAACGGAGCTCCTCTAGGACACGTCTGGTTCCCTCTACATCCGGACACACCCCCCAAAATATCATATTTTTAATAAAAAATATTATTATTAGTCCTTCTCCTGTGTTCCCGGCATCATAGCTATAAATTTGCTATGTGAGATCTAAGACACTGCTGCCTCTGACTGCTTGTCTTAGCAGATCTGGAGTGAGATTTTGTGGTGTCTCCGCTGTACTCTGTGCTGAAGGATGTGACACGAGGAAGCAAAGCCCTGCCCTCAATCAAGATGGCCGCCTCCACACAGAGAAACAGCACAGAGCAAGACATAGTAAACCAGCAATGGTGGAAAGAATTCAGCTGCAGGAGGATCACAAGCAATACTGATGACTAGTCCTAGGTCTGGTACTCTTTTGATGATTTTGGATGGTTTCATCATGGTTTTGTCATCCCAGACATGGTTTTTGTGTGTGTTTTGCAGAAAGGAAGGAGTACTGGGAGAAGTACCTGCCTTTGGTCAATATGCAGCTGCCTCACTCCTACTCTCTGGTGGCGTCCCTTCTGGAGAGGAACGTGTCGGAGGTTAGCGCTGTGCAGGAATGGGAGGCAGAGTGGAAGAGCCAAGGTCTAGCATCCCGCTTGTCCGCTGAGGTGAGTCCTCTCTAAAGTAGCAATCTGTGCCACCCAGGGCCGTACCTGTATAAAGGCCAGGGTCATGTCACCTGTATAAGTTAAGCTGTGGACCTATGAAATCGGGGGGGGGGGGGGGGGTCCCAGCAGGTGCTGAGAACCTATGAGGCCAAGCGGTAAAGCAAGCTGGGGCGGCACGCAAACTGCACATCCTAGGCTTGTACTATACTTACCCTGAGGACAGTACTGCCTTCTCTGGCGTGTAAAACACTTGACTTTTTATGTTTTTATTTTTATTTTTTTGCTTTTTATTATTAACATCCAAGCCCTGCTGGAGTTTTGAGTTTTTTTTTGTTTACTTTTTATTTTATTATTATTGTGTTTTTTTTTGTTTTTTTTTTGTTTGTTTTTTTGACTCATGCTGTAAAGACTTGGCTCCTTTTTTATACTCTTAGACTACTCCAGAGGCCCTCAATGCTTCCCACTTGACCAAGCGCAGCCTCTAAAGCAGGGGGTCTCAAACTGGTGGCACTCCAGCTTTTGCAAAACTACAAGTCGCATCATGCCTCTGCCTGTGGGAGTCATGCTTGTAGCGGTCAGCCTTGCAATGCATCATGGGACTTGTAGTTTTGTAACAGGTGGAGGCCCACCAGTTTGAGACCATTGAGATGATTCCAATCCATATCTTGCCCACTATTGGGACCCAGTGCTTTCCCAGCACACTCTTTGTAGACTGGAGTAAGTGGTAACACTTGTGCTTCCAAAACAACCCTATACCGACACCACTTATGCCTATATGTGTATGTATATATGTGTATGTGTATGTGTGTATATATATATATATATTTTTTTTTTTAGTGTGTGGGAGGGAGGTTGCATTTTCTTTTTTTTTTTTTCCATATTCCCCAAAGAAAAAAAAAAACTTCTTCTTCTGGCAGGAGTACCGTAGCCGGAAACGGCAGCGGCTGCAGAAAAGGATACAGGATCAGCTCCGCCAGTGTAACCAGCAGCTGTCTGAGACCAACACACCGGCCTCGGCCACCCAGGACCTCGTGGACATGCTTAAAGCCTTCACCGTAGAGGGAGGAGCCGATCAGAATAAAGGGTCCAGGTTCACCCACGCCCAGAAATTCACTCACCAACAGGTACTTTCATGAGATTGTAGATGAAACGGCTAAAGAGCATTTCCTGTAGACGTTAAAGTCCAACTCCAGCCAAAACATTGTTTTTTTTCAGTTTTAGGTAGAGAGGGTAAAGTTAAAGGGGTGGGGGGTGTAAACCATTGAGGTTTGCATGAAGGTGAAAAACCTCCTGTGATGCAGCAACCCTCTCCCCGATATTACCCGAACCCGATCTTTCCAGAGACTGTGACTAGCAGCCGGTGTCTCAGGTCCTGATTGGATAGATAGCAGCGCAGTCATTGGATCCCGCTGCTGTCAATCAAATCTAATGCCGGGGGCAGGGCTGAGTCCTGCTGTCTGTGTCTCCAACGGGGCACTCGAGAGGAGGACCGGGGCCACTGTGCAAAACCATTACACAGAAGAAGATAAGTATAACATGCCTGAAGTGTCCACTTCACACAAGGAGTGACTTGGACACCTAAAGAAGGACCCCATGCAGCAGGAAGGGAAGACTCGAGGATTTGGCGTCACGTGACCTCGGGTTAAGGTAAGTAAAAATTTGCATTTTAGACAGGGATTTTTATTTATTTTTTCTTCCTTTCCCAGCGATTGGGGAGGGGGGGGGGGTTGGGGGATTGGCAAGGAGGGGGTGGGGGGGATACATTGATCAGAGTGGTGCTTTTAATAGCTTTGTCAGGTTTTTTTTTTTTTATGTCTGTCAGTGCTGGAGTAGTGTATCTTCCTCCATAGGAAGGTGAGGACATCTCCCCAGGGACTGATCGCATAATATACCTGGAATGTGGGTAACGGAGGCGCTAGATTTGAATCCTCCTCCTCCAATGGATCATGATTAGAAAGAATTCAAACAAATTCATGGGGGGTGGGGGGATGGATGTGCAATGGCTCTGGTCAGGGTGCCCTATAAATGGAGGCGCTCAGGTTTTGGAAGCCAAAGTCAAAAAAATAAGATAAAAATAGATCACCGAACCAATGAACTGAGAGTAAAAAGCCTTTTTATTTTTATTTATTTTATTTTTTGGGGGGTTTGTTCAGCAAGATGATCTAAAACATCCGACGCGTTTTCAGGGTTTCAAAGGTTATCCCTCATTTTCAGGGCACAGATATTTGTATAGTGTGAGTACTCAAAATGTCGGAAATTGCCTCAATTGTTTGGTTAAGAAAAAAAAAATTAGGTGTCCAGAAAAATATTAGCAGCAAACGGAGTCACACAGTAGCACAGAAAGATGTTTGCTCTTGTCTCACCCTATGTTTTTTTTTTTTTTTTGTCTTCCTTCAGGACCCTCAAGTATTAAACGAGCAAATGCAAAGAGCCACTGAAAGCCTCTCCAGAAGAGACGCTCAGGTAGGAAGCACTGCAGTGATTTGTATTAGAACAGAACTCCCCGTGTGGGTGAGCACGTCCCTCGCCTGGCATATGCTTAAAGTTCTCACTAAGCCCACGTCATTTAAAAAAAAAAATTCAACAGTTCATACTCGCACATCACTATGGGATTCCTTTTTCTGTATTCTGCAAAAAAAAAAAAACATGGTTGATCCTGCTGCTCTCTATCTCCCCCTTCTGTCCCCACTTCAGCTGGGGATTTTGCAGAGCGTTGTGGCAGCTCTGCACATGCTCAGTTCTCAGAGTTTCTATGCTGAGCATTTCCTCCCTATCACACCTGAGCAGCCCACATAGCTATGTAATTTGTTGGCTCCCTACATTAATACTGAGGGGAGGTGATACCACCAGTAAATCAATGTCATTTTGAGGCTTTGGCGTGTCATGGATTCATATAATGCTTTTAATGGACCGACAAATAAACATATATTTTAATATATCTAAGTGTTCGTATGGTGCCTTTTTAAAGTCCCACCTTTTCAGTCCTTTTATTTTTTCTACATGCCTGTTAGGGACGTGGCAGAGTTTACCTATTTGTGTCCACGGTAGCCACCCCATGCTGACATAAAAACTTCAAATTGGTTCCATGTGGCTATAGAGTCACCCACGTGGGCATATACACAATGACAGCCCCTCCCCTCTCTTCGTTCTTTTCCTTTTCTTTTTCTTCCTTTCTTCCTTCCTTCCTTCCTTCCTTCCTCCATTCCCATTATCCAGCTAAGACACAGGCGGGAGGGGCCGGGACACTGTGACTGGCAGAAATCTGTCCACACTAAAAAAATTTAATAAAGGTTTGATTTCAAATATATATTTGTATGACAATTTAAACAGTATATGATTATTTTTTTATTTTTTTATTTTTTTGAACATGTGACCAGCAGCAGAGAACTAGAAGCTCCTCCTGCTTATGTTTCCCGGCAGACCGGCTGGGAGAGAGCCAGGTCATGTGACAGCTAGATATCCATTAGTAAAAAGGGACTTGAGATAATTACAATGCCGTCATGCCCATACAGAAGTAGGAGGGACAATGGAAATTGCTCAGTGTTTAGTATCACTTTTACCACTTCCCGCCTGGCCTGACCTGATCGGTGGTGTGTCCGTCTGACACACCGCATCTCCGATCTAGATAAAGAGCCTCTGACACTGGCTCTTTACCATGTGATCAGCTGTGTGCCATCACAGTGTAAAGAGGAAAAGCCATGTATCGGCTTATGCTCTACCCGTGCTGACAGATGCGGCTAGATGAGAGCCAATCGTCTGCTCTCCTGACAGGGTGGGGGGTCTGCACGATAAACAATGACCACCAGGTAAGCCCACTCTAGCTCACCAGGAATGGTAATCATTGCCCATTAGGGATGGCACTCTGTGCCCATCAGTGATGCCTGCCAGTGCTGCTTATCAGTTCTACATGTAAGTGGCATCTATCAATGCCCACCAGTACCCATCAGTACCACCTATATGTGCCCTCCAGTGCCACCCATCAGTGCCGCCTATGAGTGCTGTAAATTGGTGCCGCCTATACGTGCCCTTCAGTGTCAGCCATCAGTGCCGCCTATGCGTGCTGTAAATTGGTGCCGCCTATACATGCCCTCCAGTGCCACCTATATGTGCCCTCCAGTGTCACCCATCAGTGCCGCTTGAGTGCTGTAAATTGGTGCCACCCATCAGTGCTGCCTATGTGCCCTTCAGTGCCACCCATCAGTGCCACCTATGATTGCTGTAAATCGGTGCCGCCTATGCGTGCCATCCAGTGCCACCTATACACAAAAAGCTCTATTTGTGGGGGGGAAAAATATATTTTTTTGGTTTTGGTACAGCGTCGCACGCCCGCGCATTTGTCATTCAAAGTGTGACAGAGCTGAGAATCGGTCTGGGCAGGAAGGTGTATAAGTGGCCTGTATTGAAGGGGTTAAGCATGTCCATGTGAAAGCGGCTGAACTCCCAACTCATGCGTGGTATTCCAGATCCCTCAAAAAATGCGTGTCAATGACAAACCCCAAACATCCCCGGTCAAACCAACCACTAACGCAGCTTGCTTTTTTTTTTTTTTTCATTTTTAGGATGCAGATGCCGAACAGCAAGAGCTGACCTCTCTACAGCAGCAGATTGAACTCATAGAGCAGGAGATCCAAGGGCTGACAGAGGGCACCAAACTCCTCCGGCTCACTCTGACGCAGGTAAGTGGCCGGGGACAGATGGAAGACCTCATGGAGGGTTCAAGCCACCGATCCGAGAGGCATTGGGGGCTTCACATTTTTTGTTTGGTATTTATAGGAAAGACTAGATGAGTTATCAAGCTTGCTAACGCCGGTAAGGCTGATCTTCTGTGAGCTTGGGGCTTCACTTTTGGTGAAGCACCAAACCGGGAAATAGTACAAAATAACTACGGGCTCTTTCATACGGGCGGACTGATCGGGCCCCGCCTGTTCGTGTGTTTTTTTATTTGTTTGTTTTGTGTGTGTTTTTTTTTTTTTTTTTTTTACGGTGGACCTGGTCTGATCATCCATTACCCTCTATGGAGTGGCGGATGTAAACGGACATGTGTCCGTTTTTTTTTTTTTACACTTAGCAACATCTGACCCTATTTGCTAAAAACAGATGGGGGGGTCTGTACCCCATCCGTCAGTCAGAGGTCTGTTTTACATCTGACCGTCGCAAAGATCCCACGCTGAGCAGGCGCATCCACTGGCGAAGTCTGCCTGTCTGAAAGAGCCCCTATAGTTTTACAGCCAACAGGTTTTGGGGGCCAATACACACTTTGTTAGATTTTGGGGGGCCAACACACACTTTGTTAGGGCTTGTCAGGTTTTGGGGGGCCATGCAACACACACTTTGTCAGGTTTTTGGGGGCCATGCAACACACACTTTGTCAGGTTTTGGGGGGCGATGCAACGCACACTTTATCAGGTTTTGGGGGTCCATGCAACACACTTTGTCAGGTTTTGGGGGTCCATGCAACATACGCATTGTTAGGTTTGGTTGGCCAAAACACGCGTTGTTAGGTTTTGGCTGGCCAACACACGTGTTGTTAGGTTTTGGTTGGCCAACACACGCATTTCTAGGTTTTGGGGGGCCAACACACGCACTTTGTCAGGTTTTGGGGGGCCAAAACACTTTGTCAGATTTTGGTTGGCCAACACACACGTTATTAGGTTTTGGATGGCCAACACACACACTTTGTCAGGTTTTGGTTGGCCAACACACACACTTTGTCTGGTTTTGGTTGGCCAACACACACACTTTGTTAGGTTTTGGTTGGCCAACGCACACGTTGTTAGGTTTTGGTTGGCCAACACACGCGTTGTTAGGTTTTGGCTGGCCAACACACGCGTTGTTAGGTTTTGGCTGGCCAACACACGCATTTTTAGGTTTTGGGGGGCCAAAACACACGTTATTAGGTTTTGGATGGCCAACACACACGTTGTTAGGTTTTGGTTGGCCCACGCACACGTTGTTAGGTTTTGCTTGGCTAACACACACACACTTTGTCAGATTTTGGGGGTCCAACACACACTTTGGCCAACAGACACACTTTGGCAGGTTTTGGTTGGCCAACACACACTTTGTCAAGTTTTGGGGGGCCATACATCACACACTTTAACAGGGTTTGTCAAGTTTTGGGGGACCAACACACATTTTGTCAGGGCCGCTGGGTCTACAACCTCCACAAAGGGGGTTCCTAGTCCCTTGGACTGTAAGGGACCTGACACTTTACAATCTAAAATCGTGTCAGGTCCCTTGCAGTCCAAGGGGACTAGGAACACCCCATGGAGGTTGTGGACCCAACGGCTGAGTGTGTAGGTGCTGCCCAATATATCCCACCGACTTTCAGATGCCATTGTACCAAGATAATCTGTTTATTGACTTTATCAGTCAGTGGTCATAAACTTATGGCCGATTGGTGTATGATGTCACATTTCAGGCAATATTTATAAGATTTTTGATAACGTTTTACACATTTTGGTTTGTGGTTGGAGGAAGTGAAGTCTGAATGGGAAACATATTTTTTTTTTAAAGATCATCTCTGAAACATTACAGTGTGGGGAGAGCTGCAGCTCCAAAATAAAAAATAAATAAAACAATCATGTTAATATAAGTGATATGTAAGTTTGCAGTCCGATGATGTCATCACCGGAGTCCTGTGATCTCATTCCTGCAGGTGGAGGAAGAGAGAAGTAAAATGCAGCAGTGCTGTGAGGAGAAGGAGGGCGTGGTCAGAGTGAAGAAGACCGCGGTGGAGTTATTGCCCGATGCAGACAACAATCTCGCCAAATTGCAGGTAATCACGCCAAATGCAGAAATTGATAAATTGAGAATAAAGTGTCCGTCCAGAGAACATCCACCCAAGTGACAAAACGGAGGCTCCCGTTCCTAGATATATCTATGAAAACTTTGTTTATCCACTTAACAACCGCCCTATAACACACTTACTCCTGCAGGGCAGCATATATTCAAAAATATAATAAAATAAATTTTAAAAAGTGTCCATATATTTAAAAGTGGGAAAAAAAGTCAAGCAAGTATAAATTGTAAAATTTTTTAAAAAAAGATGATATTTTTTAGTGTTCCACTAAAATAGGATCAGCAACCACTAAGGCCACCTTATAATATTTCATTGAGTTCAGCTATTTAGTTGGCGCCCCCATTTCTTTCCTATAGTATTAGCATTGATCACTGTGTTAATGTCACTGGTTTTCACAAAGTGTCAGTTAGTGTCAGATTTGTCAGCCGCAATATCGCAGTCCCACTATAAGTCGGCGATTGCCTCCGTTTACTAGTATGAAAAAAATTACAGTATATATCCTATAATTTTGTAGACGCTATAACACTCACGTAAACCAATAATTTGTATTATGTTTTATACCAGAAAGTAAAAAATATAGTTTGCTTCTTAACGTGTGTGTGTGTGTGTGTGTGTGTGTGTATATGTATGTATTCTTATATATTATATTATATTATATATATATATATATATATACCAACTTGCTTTAAAAATGCTATTATATAATTTAGTTGTGTGTTTTTTTGTTTTGTTTTTTGTATTTTTTTTTTGTATTGTTTTTGTTTTTTTAACAGATCTCCCTTTGTACTTTTTATAGGCCATGGTAGACGGCAGCACTCAGCGGCTGGTAAACCTCGCCGGTCAATGGGAATCTCATCGGGTCCGGCTGGTGGAAGAGTACCGAGAACTCAGGAGGGTTCACCAGGAGAAGGAGGTACATTTTTATTTATTTTTTTGTATTGACCTAAAGGGCCTTGCAGGACTGGGGTCATCAGTTCAAATTCCAACCACGGCACTACCAGCATGGAGTTTGCATGTTCTCTCTGTGGCTGTGTGGGTTTCCTCCGGGTACTCCTGTTTCCTCCCACACCCCAAAGACATGCTAGGAGGTTAATTGGCTATATTGTCCCTATTATGTGTATGTATGAATGTGAGTTGGGGACCTCAGATTGTAAAGGGCAGAGACTGTAAATATGCAAATACACACTCACCGGCCACTTTATTAGGCCCCCTTTGCTAGTAGCGTGTTGGACCCCCCTTGCTAGTAGTGGGTTGGACTCCCTTTATTAGGTCCCCCTTGCTAGTAGCATGTTGGACCCCCTTTATTAGGTCCCCCTTGCTTGTAGCGGGTTGGACCCCCTTTTGCATTCATTCTTGGCGGCATAGATACAACAAGGTGTTGGAAAAGTTCCTCAGAGATTTTGCTCCATAGTAACATAACATCACACAGTTGCTGCAGATTTGTCGGCTGCACATCCATGATGCCAATCTCCCGTTCCACCACATCCCAAAGGTGCTCTATTGGATGAGATGTGGTGAGTGTGGAGACCATTGGAGGACAGGGACCTCATTGTCCAGTGGTGAGATGATTGGAGCTTTGTCACATGGTGCATTATCCTGCTGGAAGGAGCCATCAGAAGATGGGGACCCTGTAGTCATAAAGGGACGGACATGGTCAGCAACAATACTCAGGTAGGCCGTGGTGATTAAACCATGCTCAATTGGTACTAAGGGGCCCAAAGTGTGCCAAGAAAATAGCCCCCACACCATTACACCCCCACCACCAGCCTTAACCGGTGATACAAGGCAGGATGGATCCATGCACCAAATTCTGACCCTACCATCTGAATGTCGCATCTGAAATCCAGACTCATCAGACCAGGCAACTTTTCTCCAATCGTCTATTGTCCAATGTTGGTGATCCTGTGCCAATTGTAGCCTCAGTTTCCTGTTCTTAGCTGACAGGAGTGGCACCCGGTGTGGTCTTCTGCTGCTGTATCCCATCTGCTCCAAGGTTGGATGTGTTGTGCATTCAGAGATGGTATTCTGCATACCTTGGGTGTAACGAGTGGTTATTTGAGTTACTGTTGCCTTTCTATCATCTGGAACCAGTCTGCCCATTCTCTTCTGACCTCAACAAGGCATTTTGCTTCACACGACTGTATATTTTTTTTTTTCTCTTTTTTTTTTTCCCCACAATTCTCTGTAAACCCAAGAGATGGTTGTGTGTGAAAACCCCAGAAATCCTCAGACTGGCCTGTCTGCCACTAACAACCATGCCACGTTCTTTGAACTTCAGCAAGTCGTCTTCACCACGTCTAGATGCCTAAATGCATTGAGTTGCTGCCGTGTGATTTAGCAATTTGTTATTGAGCAATTGAACAGGTGTACCTAGTAAAGTGGCTGTGTGTGTGTGTGTGTATATGTATGTATGTATGTGTGTATATATATATATATATATATATATATATATCTATCCACTTGCCGACCGCCGCACGACGATATACGTCGGCAGAATGGCACGGGCAGGCATATGGGCATATATATAAGTCCCTGCCTTCCCGCGGGTGGGGGGCCCGATCGGGCCCCCCCGGTGCCTGCGGCGGTCGGCATTCGTTCGGGAGCGATCCGGGATGAGGGGGCAGCCATTCATTCATGGCCACCCCCTCGCGATCGCTCCCGACGAATAGAAATGCTCCACGACATCACTTCCTCTCCTCACAGGAGAGGAAGTGATGTAATCTCTCCTTCGTGTCGGTATTTTTCGTTCCGGCACCGAGGAGAGAGGATCGGTGAGTTGCACCAACACACCACACGTACAGTAGAACATGCCAGGCACACTCACACCCCCCCTTTACCCCCCGATCACCCCCCCCAATTACCCCTGCCCCCCCCCCAGTCACAGTGACACCAATTGCATTTTTTTATTTTTTTTGCATTGGTGTCATTTGTGACTGTAATAACTGTTAGGGCAGTTAGGGTTAGCCTCCTTTAGTTCTAATGTGCCCCCCTAACCCCCCCAATAAAGGTTTAACCCCGTGATCACCCCCCGTCGCCAGTGTCACTAAGGCTGGGTTCACATTGCAGCGGTTTATGAGAACGAATGTGATTCGCACCGCACTGCAGTGCAAATCACATCCGATCTCTGTGCGATTCGAGTTCAGCCATACAGATAGTATGGCTGAATTCGTGCCGCACCCGCCGCAAATTCGCACGGGACCCTTTTTTTGGTCCGCAGCAGAATCGGATCGCATGGGTGTTGACACCATGCGATCCGAGTTTGCAGATCGCACTGCGATATGCGAACTGATCTGGGGGTGTCATTAACATTTCACTGACACTCCCAGCAGTTCGCATAGGGCAGTGTGAACTGCCGCCGGGAGGCATGCGATGCGGGAACCCGCCGCGGATTCGTGGCGTTCCCGCATCGCTCCAGTGTGAACCCAGCCTAATAAGCGATCATTTTTCTGATCGCTGTATTAGTGTCACAGGTGACGCTAGTTAGGCAGGTAGGTATTTAGGTTCACCGCAGCTTTTTATAGCGCCAGGGACCCCCATATACTACCGCATAAAGCCCCCTGATTGCCCCCTAGTTAACCCTTTCACCAGTGATCACCATATAACGGTTACAGGTGACGCTGGTTGGTTAGTTATTTTTTTATAGTTTCCGGGCACCCGCCATTTATTACCTAGTCTCACTAGTGTACCCCTAAATTTAGGGGTGTCTACTTTCCAAAATGGGGTAATTTGGGGGGGGTTTGTGCCATCTGGGCATTTTATGGCCTTCCTAACTGTAACGCCCTTAGAAAGCCTGAAGGCGGTGCTTGGTTTTCGGGGCCCCGTACGTGGCTAGGCTCCCAAAAAGTCCCACATATGTGGTATCCCCGTACTCAGGAGAAGCAGCAGAATTTATTTTGGGGGGTCATTTCACATATGCCCATGGCATGCGTGAGCAATATATCATTTAGTGACAACTTTGTGAAAAAAATAAATAAAATAAAAAAGTTTGTAATTTTCCCGCAACTTGTGGCAAAATATAAAATATTCCATGGACTCAACATGCCTCTCAGCAAATAGCTTGGGGTGTCTACTTTCTAAAATGGGGTCATTTGTGGGGGTTTTGTGCCATCTTGGCATTTTATGGCCTTCAAAACTGTAATAGGTAGTGAGGAGTGAAGTCAAATATTTACGCCCTTAGAAAACCTGAAGGCGGTTCTTGGCTTTCGGGGCCCAAAAAATCCCACACATGTGGTATCCCCGTACTCAGGAGAAGCAGCAGAATTTATTTTGGGGTGTCATTTCACATATGCCCATAGCATGTGTGAGCAATATATCATTTAGTGACAACTTTGTGTAAAAAAAAATAAAAACATTTTTTTTTGTCATTATTCAATCGCTTGAGGCAAAAAAATAAAATATTCAATGGGCTCAACATGCCACTTATCAATTTCCTTAGGGGGTCTACTTTCCAAAATGGGGTCATTTGGGGGGGGGGTTTGTACTGCCCTGCCATTTTAGCACCTCAAGAAATGAGATAGGCAGTCGTAAACTAAAAGCTGCGTAAATTCCAGAAAACGTACCTTAGTTTGTAGATGTGACAACTTTTGCGCAAACCAATAAATATACAGTTATTGACTTTTTTTTTTACCAAAGACATGTGGCTGAATACATTTTGGCCTAAATGTATGACTAAAATTGAGTTTATTGGATTTTTCTAATAACAAAAAGTAGAAAATATCATTTTTTTTCAAAATTTGCGGTCTTTTTCCATTTATATCGCAAAAAATAAAAATCGCAGAGGCAATCAAATACCATCAAAAGAAAGCTCTATTTGTGGGAAGAAAAGGACGCAAATTTTGTTTGGGTACAACATTGCATGACCGCGCTATTACCAGTTAAAGCAGCGCAGTGCCAAATTGTAAAAAGACCTCTGGTCATTTACCAGCAAAATGGTCCGGTCTGAAAGTGGATATATATGTGTGTGTGTGTGTGTGTGTGTGTGTGTGTGTGTGTGTGTGTGTGTGTGTGTGTGTGTGTGTGTGTATATATATATATATATATATATATATATATATATATATATATATATTTAAATTTTTTATTTATTGTGTGTTAGTTTCTTGTGTGGAGCTTCCCGTTATTTCCTGTCTCTTTCTGAGTGTCAGGTAGACTACTGGTTCCATCATGCATTGGGATGGTAGTGACAGTTCTGGCCGTTCATTGGGCAGATGTGGAATAAATGTAGATGATGCAAAGCGGGTGGGTGGAGATTAGCAGAGACAGACAGGAATGGCGCAGCCCACCATTCCCTATTGCGCCGTCATGATGAGGTCAGCAGAATTGCTGATCAGAGTATTAGGGGCGTTAAGGAGCCCGGACCCCTGGATGGGAAATTACAAACCCAGAGGCTCTGAAACATGTGATGAGACTGCTGCTAAAAGGTAAAGCAAACTTGTTTACAAGAACCCCCCCCCCCCCCAAATATATATATTAATAATAATAAAATGTTGTTTTTCAGACACCCTAGAGAATAAAATGGCGGTCGTTGCAATACTTTGTCACACTGTATTTTGCGCAGCAATCTTGCAAGCGCAAAAATAAGACGACAGTAAAGTTGGTACGAGTAAATTGATACCCAACATATCACGCTTCAAAAATGCGCCCCGCTCGTGGAATGGTAACCAACTTCTGGCACTTAAAAGTCTCCATAGGAGGCGTTTTAAAGATGTCTACGGGTTACCAGCTTTGAGTTACAGAGGAGGTCTTTTGCTAGAATTATTGCTTTCGCTGTGACGATCGTAGCGATACCTCACATGTGTGGTTTGAACACCGTTTACATATGCGGGCGTGACTTACGTTTGCATCTGCATGTGAGCATGGCAGGACAGTGCGCTTATTTATTTATAATATATATATATATATATATATATATATATATATATATATATATATATATATATATATATATATATATATATTATTATTTTTATATATTTTTGTATTTTTTTTTTTTATAATATTATTTATTTATTTTTTACACTGTCCATTTAAAAAAAAAAAAAAAAAAAAGGTCACTTTTATTCCTATTACAACAAGAAATTTAAACATCCTTTGTAATAGAAAAAAAGCATGACAGGACCTCTCTAATGTGAGATATGGGGGGTCAAAAAGACCTCGCATCTCATATTTACACTAAAATGCAATAAAAATGAAAAATGTTGCGTGCGTGTGGGTATTTTTTTATTTTTTTTAATTTATTTTTTATATTCAAAAATTCCCATTTTTAAGACCATTTTTGACGTCGCTTCCATCATCCAATGGTATAGAGCCGAGCTGGAGCCCTATTTCCCTTACTCAACTTTACTTACTTTTCCTGGCAGGGGAAAGGATCAGATCATCTCCGCCACTACCAACAGCTCCGGTTAGCTCACCACCGGGGGGGGGCACCTCTCCGCCTCCGATCTTTTAAAAGTGATCTTGCAGCGACTCTGCCGCAGAGACCACGTTTATCTGAAAACGGTTTAAGAATATACTGGTGTTATGGCAGCTATCTTCTGCTGTAACAACGGTATTCAACGTCAAAGTAACGACGGCGGACGGTCCGGAAGTGGTTAATGCAAAGTATACATGTCCATAAAAGACGGATTATAGATTTTTGCCTGGAGCGGGACTTTAGGATACGGACTAAATTACATGTCAGGATAACAAAAATCTTGCTCTATTTCCAGGACGAGTCTTCTCGGTGGATGAAAGATGTGAAAAGTTTATACGAGAAAATCCGAGCCGCGGCTGATGAGGCCAAGCTCAAAGAGGAGCTGTACAAGCAGCTGGTGAGAGAGCTGTCTGCTTCAATACACAATGCTTTGTAATACTATGGCAGAGTTTCCTCATCGGTGCTCCCCAGTGCTGCATGTTGGCGCTTTCCCATCAGTGCCGCATATTAGTGATTTCCCATCAGTGCCGCATATTAGTGCTTTCCCATCAGTGCCGCATATTAGTGCTTTCCCATCAGTGCCGCATATTAGTGCTTTCCCATCAGTGCCGCATATTAGTGATTTCCCATCAGTGCCGCATATTAGTGCTTTCCCATCAGTGCCGCATATTAGTGCTTTCCCATCAGTGCCGCATATTAGTGCTTTCCCATCAGTGCCGCATATTAATGCTTTCCCATCAGTGCCGCATATTAATGCTTTCCCATCAGTGCCGCATATTAGTGCTTTCCCATCAGTGCCGCATATTAGTGCTTTCCCATCAGTGCCGCATATTAGTGCTTTCCCATCAGTGCCGCATATTAGTGCTTTCCCATCAGTGCCGCATATTAGTGCTTTCCCATCAGTGCCGCATATTAGTGCTTTCCCATCAGTGCCGCATATTAGTGCTTTCCCATCAGTGCCGCATATTAATGCTTTCCCATCAGTGCCGCATATTAATGCTTTCCCATCAGTGCCGCATATTAATGCTTTCCCATCAGTGCCGCATATTGGTGCTTTCCCATCAGTGCCGCATATTGGTGCTTTCCCATCAGTGCCGCATATTGGTGCTTTCCCATCAGTGCCGCATATTGGTGCTTTCCCATCAGTGCCGCATATTGGTGCTTTCCCATCAGTGCCGCATATTGGTGCTTTCCCATCAGTGCCGCATATTGGTGCTTTCCCATCAGTGCCGCATATTGGTGCTTTCCCATCAGTGCCGCATATTGGTGCTTTCCCATCAGTGCCGCATATTGGTGCTTTCCCATCAGTGCCGCATATTGGTGCTTTCCCATCAGTGCCGCATATTAGTGCTTTCCCATCAGTGCCGCATATTAGTGCTTTCCCATCAGTACCGCATATTAGTGCTTTCCCATCAGTGCCGCATATTAGTGCTTTCCCATCAGTGCCGCATATTAGTGCTTTCCCATCAGTGCCGCATATTAGTGCTTTCCCATCAGTGCCGCATATTAGTGCTTTCCCATCAGTGCCGCATATTAATGCTTTCCCATCAGTGCCGCATATTAATGCTTTCCCATCAGTGCCGCATATTAGTGCTTTCCCATCAGTGCCGCATATTAGTGCTTTCCCATCAGTGCCGCATATTAATGCTTTCCCATCAGTGCCGCATATTAGTGCTTTCCCATCAGTGCCGCATATTAATGCTTTCCCATCAGTGCCGCATATTAATGCTTTCCCATCAGTGCCGCATATTAATGCTTTCCCATCAGTGCCGCATATTAGTGCTGCATGTTGGTGCTTTGTCATCGTCGGAGCACATCCGTGAAGTAGAAAAATTATTTTGCTTATAAAATCTTGTAACAGAAACGAAGAAACCCTTCTCTTTTTTATTTATTTTTTCCCCCGGTCTTTTTTGTTTAGCAAAAAAAAAAAAAAAAACCCGAGGTAATTAAATCCAAACCCAAAGAAAGCCCTATCGGTGTAAAAAAAAAAAAAAATGTTGTTTGAGTACAGTGTTGCATGACTGCGCAATTGTGCTTCAAAGTTTGACAGCTGTGAAAGCTGATGATTGGCCGAGGTGAAAGTGCCCAGTAGGCAATTACCATTGGGGTTTTCTTAATTTTATTTTTCAGTCCTTCATTTCAGTTTTTTTCACTTCCCAGATGTTAAAGTGGTTGTAAAGGGGAAAAAAAAAACACCCTGCAAGATAAAGGCATAATGCGCTAGTATGCATAACATACTAGCTCATTATGAATTACTTACCTGAGAACGAAGCCCCCACAGCCGTCCTCGGCTCCGGCGCTGTGATTGGCCGGAGCCGCGATGACGTCACCGGGAACGACACAGTACGGCTGAAGCGACGGCACGTAATTGGCTTAAGTGCGCATGCGCCGCATGACATCGGCACGTGCAAATACAGGGATATCTCCTAAACCGTGCAGGATTAGGCTATATCCAGGGCAGCTGCAGGTAAGCCTTATTATAAGCTCGCCTGTAGTTTAAAGTGGTTGTAAAGGCTTTAAAGATTCCACTTATTGTCGCCTCTCCGTCCTCTACAGGTATCTGAGTACGAGTCTCTTCCTAAGGAGGTCTCCCGAGCCGCCTATACCCAGCGCATCTTAGAGATTGTCAGCAATATCAAGAAGCAAAAGGAGGAAATCACGAAGGTAAATGAATTTGAATCCTTTTTTTTTTTTTTTTTTTTGTGGAACACCATTTTAAGGCCAATGCCAGTAAAAAAAAAAGTAATATATATATTTTTTTGCATTGCTCTTTTTCAGATCCTTTCAGACACTAAAGACCTGCAAAAGGAAATCAACAGTTTAACAGGAAAAGTGGACCGAACCTTCGTGGTCACCGATGAGCTTGTGTTTAAAGTTGAGTTTATATTTAATAGTGTAAAAGGATAGATGATGTGACTAAACACGAAATGATATTCAAAACAATTCAACAGCGTACCATCATCAAGCTAGCACAATCCAAGTGATAAAAGAAACCAAAAATGATACAAAGGCATCCAATAATTCTCTAAAAGTGCATAAAAGTGAAAAGAAAACCACAAAAAAATCACAAGAAGCAAAAAAAATTGACAAAAATCACATGAAGTGAAAAAAGTCGCATAAAGTGACAAACTCTTCACATAAAGTGCAATAAAGATGCAGAGCTCCAATAGGAATCTGAAACCGATCATTTTCTGCACATGTGCTTTCTGCTTTTTTTACACAAACTGTTATATGAAGACTTGCTTCATTTACCTTGGAACCCTATTGCACTGATTGGACTATGCACTTTTTCCTATTTTTACAGTGTTTTTTCACTATTTTGCACCTTATGTGAATTTTTACACTTTAGCGATTTTATATAGATATTTTTTTCTCTTATGCACTTTTAAATTACAATTGGATCTCTGCATCTTTATTGCATCTTTCTTGCACTTTGTGAAGAGTTTGTCACTTTATGCGACTTTTTTCACTTCATGTGATTTTTGCCAATTTGCTTTTTGTGATTTTTTTTTAATTTTTTTTTTTTTTGTGATTCTTCTTTTCACTTTTATGCACTTTTAGAGAATTATTAGATGTATTTGTATCATTTATTGGATTCTTTTATCACTTGGATTGTGCTAGCTTGATGATGGTATGCTGTCGAATTGTTTTGAATATCATTCTGTGTTTAGTCACACATTATCTATCCTTTTTACACTTAAGTAAGCGCCACATGTTTTCTTCTATCATATTTTTTTTTTTGTGTTGGAACACTTTTTTTTGCTCTTATATTCACCGACCGACACGGCTCTTCCCTGTAACTACATGGGTTGTATAGCCTGCCATTAGAGCCCATTCACACAGGGGCAACTCCTGATCCGACTTCAGGTCGCCCCTAGTCGCCTCAGGTCGCCTCAGGTCGGACAACATTTAAAAAGCAATGTAAGTGAATGAGAGCCGTCTTAATGCACACTACTGAAGTCGCTCCGACTTCAGAAAAGGTTCCTGTACTACTTCTATCCGACTTGTAGGCGACTGGTACCCATTGATTTCAATGGAGATCGCCTCCAAGTCGGATCTCCGTTTATACGGAGGCGACTTTGACAGAATTATCAGCTCTCAAGAGGGAACTCCACGGCAAATTTCTGAAAAAAATTTGGCGTGGGTTCCCCCTCCGAGAGCATACCAGGCCCTTAGGTCTGGTATGGATTCCAAGGGGAACCCCCTACGCCGAAAAAACGGCGTGGGGGTCCCCCCCAGATCCACACCAGACCCTTATCCGAGCACGCTACCCGGCCGGCCAGGAAAGGGGGTGGGGACGAGCGGGCGGCCCCCCCCCCTCCTGAGCCGTACCAGGCCGCGTGCCCTCAACATGGGGGGGTGCCTTGGGGGAGGGGGGGCGTGCGGCCCCCCCACCCCAAAGCACCTTGTCCCCATGTCGATGAGGACAAGGGCCTCTTCCCGACAACCCTGGCCGTTGGTTGTCGGGGTCTGCGGGCGGGGGGCTTATCGGAATCCGGGAGCCCCCTTTAATAAGGGGGCCCCCGGATACCGGCCCCCCACCCTATGTGAATGAGTATGGGGTACAATGTACCCCTACCCATTCACCTGTGGAAAAAAAGTACAAAAAAAAAACACAACACAGGGAAAAAATATTTTATTGCACAGCTCCGGGGGTCTTCCGTCTTCGGGGGTCTTCTCGCCGGACTCCTCCGCTATCTTCTTGTAGCTCTTTTACTAGCGGAGGAGTCCGGCTTTCTTCCTCCCCGCCGCCGGCCTCTTCTCCCGACTTCGGGGGTCTTGTCCCCCTCTTCGGTTCTTCTGCCGGGCCACCGCGCCTTCTTATAGCTCTTTTACAGGCGGTGGCCCGGTCTTCTGTCGTCGCCGCCGCCGCCGCCTTCCGTTCTTCTTCTTCTTCTTCTTCTTCTCCAGGAGATGTTGACACGACGCTCTCTCCGGCCGGAATGCCAGAGCCGCCCTGCGCTGCCACTTATATAGGGACAATGGGGCGGTGTCACATGGGTTGATGTCACATGGGTTGGTCACATGGGTTGATGTCACACGGTGACCCCGCCCCCTTACCATGTGACATCAACCCATGTGACCAACCCATGTGACATCAACCCATGTGACACCGCCCCATTGTCCCTATATAAGTGGCAGCGCAGGGCGGCTCTGGCATTCCGGCCGGAGAGAGCGTCGTGTCAACATCTCCTGGAGAAGAAGAACGGAAGGCGGCGGCGGCGGCAGCAGAAGAACCGAAGAGGGGGACAAGACCCCCGAAGTCGGGAGAAGAGGCCGGCGGCGGGGAGGAAGAAAGCCGGACTCCTCCGCTAGTAAAAGAGCTACAAGAAGATAGCGGAGGAGTCCGGCGAGAAGACCCCCGAAGACGGAAGACCCCCGGAGCTGTGCAATAAAATATTTTTTCCCTGTGTTGTGTTTTTTTTTTGTACTTCTTTTTTTCCACAGGTGAATGGGTAGGGGTACATTGTACCCCATACTCATTCACATAGGGTGGGGGGCCGGTATCCGGGGGCCCCCTTATTAAAGGGGGCTCCCGGATTCCGATAAGCCCCCCGCCCGCAGACCCCGACAACCAACGGCCAGGGTTGTCGGGAAGAGGCCCTTGTCCTCATCGACATGGGGACAAGGTGCTTTGGGGTGGGGGGGCCGCACGCCCCCCCTCCCCCAAGGCACCCCCCCATGTTGAGGGCACGCGGCCTGGTACGGCTCAGGAGGGGGGGGGGGCGCCCGCTCGTCCCCACCCCCTTTCCTGGCCGGCCGGGTAGCGTGCTCGGATAAGGGTCTGGGGGGGACCCCCACGCCGTTTTTTCGGCGTAGGGGGTTCCCCTTGGAATCCATACCAGACCTAAGGGCCTGGTATGCTCTCGGAGGGGGAACCCACGCCAAATTTTTTTCAGAAATTTGCCGTGGAGTTCCCCCTTGAGCTCATTCTCTGCTTGGCCTCGGCAAAAGTCGCCTGGCCTGGGGCGACTTGTAAGTCGTCCCAAGTCGGGCTTGAAGTCATCACAAGTCGTTTTGAAGTCGTCCCAAGTCGCGCTGTGATCTTAACTCAAGTCGTGTCCAAGTTGCCTGACTCAAGTCGCCTACAAGTCGTGTTGCCCCTGTCAGCCATTTACATCCTGGGGGTGGAAAATTGGCAGGCGGACTATCTGAGTCGACAGATACTGGACCCAGGAGAATGGGCATTGCATCCAGAGGTATTCAGGCTGCTGTGCCTGAAGTGGGGCACACCAGATGTGGATCTATTGGCCTCCCGGCTCAATCGGGAGGTCCCAAGATTCGTGCTCAGGACAAGAGTTCCCGTGGGCAGACGCGTCAGACGCGCTGGTGGCTCCGTGGGATCAGTACCAGCTGATCTACGCCTTTCCTCCGCTGAAACTGTTGCCACGTTTGCTTTGCAGAGTGGAAGCTGAGGGGATTCCAGTAATCCTGATTTCCCCAGATTGGCCTCAGCGGGCCTGGTACGCAGACCTGGGGCGCCTGGTGGCAAACGCTCCCTGGCGGCTGCCATTGCGAGAGGACCTCCTATCTCAATGTCCAATCTTTCACCCTGCTTTACCATCGCTGGCTTTAACGGCCTGGCTGTTGAAAGCCAGGTATTGAGGAACTGAGGTCTGTTGGACTCGGTGATTCTGAACTATGCTGAGAGTGCGGAAATCTTCTTCCAGGAAGATATACCATCGTACTTGGAAGGCCTATATCTCCATGTGTGAGGAGAAAGGGTGGCATCTGCGCTCCTTCTCTATATCCAGGATCCTGCTGTTTCTTCAGCAAGGTGTAGACCAGAGGTTGGCGTTGAGCACCATCAAGGGGAAAATTTCAGATTTGGCTGTCTTTTTTTCAGCGACCCCTAGTAAGTCCTTTTTGTTCAGGGGGTGCGCCATGTAGTCCCTCCGGTTTGTCCTCCGTTGCCTCCGTGGGATTTGAACCTGGTGTTGTCGGCGCTTCAGAAGCCGCCGTTTGAGAATATCAGGGAGATTCCTCTGTTGACCCTTTCACAGAAGGTGGTCTTTCTAGTGGCCATCACATTGGCCAGGAGTGTTTCGGAACTGGTGGTCTTGTCCTGCAAGTCGCCTTATCTGGTCATCCACAGGGATAAGGTGGTGTTGCGTCCGCAACCGTCCTTTCTACCGAAAGTGGTCTCAGCTTTTTATATCAATGAGGACATTGTATTACCATCGTTGTGTCCTAAGCCGAAGCACCCCAAAGAGGTGGCCCTTCACGCTCTCAATGTTGTGGTTAGGGCTCTGAAGGTGTACTTGTCTGTCACAGCTTCCTTTCGGAAGTCAGACTCACTGTTTGTTTCGGTGGCTGGTCCTAAAGAAGGGTATGGAGGTCTCATCGGCCACCATTTCCAGGTGGATCAGACAGATTGTAGTCCAAGCTTACGCCTTGAAGGGGCAGGTGCTTCCCTTTCAAGTCATGGCCCACTCTACAAGAGCAATCGGAACGTCTTGGGCCTTCCGACACCAAGCGTCGGTCGCTCAGGTGTGTAAGGCGGCGACTTGGTTGTCTGTCCATACGTTTACCAAGTTCTACAAGGTAAATGTCAGTGCATCGGCTGATGCTGGTTTTGGCCGCAAAGTTTTGCAGGCAGCCGTGTAGTTGCTATTGAGGTTTTTCCATAAAAACACAGTACTGTTTCGTTATTGCACTGTTGCATTACTTCTGCAAGGTTGCGGTCTGGGGGATAACTCCTGTTGAGGATGCCCGGTTTTGTGGTGGAGTTTCCACACACTGCTGTTTTTTTGTGGGTTTAGTTTCACTAGTTCCCATTTGCCATGGTGGATGAAGTTTTTAATGCTGTTTTTCCCACCCCTCTTTTGGCACTGCTTGGGGATGTCCCATGTAGTTACAGAGAGGACCTGCTTCGGTCGGTGAATATAAGAGAAAATAGGATTTTTGTACTTACCGTAAAATCATTTTCTCTGTAATTCACCGACCGACACAGCACCCACCCCTCCTTTTTCTATGTTAAACTGCTTGTTGACGTACTGAAGCTGCTAGCAGCAAGAGGAGGGTTGATAGCATGCCCGCCCCCCCAGGGCGGGATTAAAGTTCTGTGTATTGTGTAACAATTTTGCCTAGTTTCTCCTAATGGCAGGCTATACAACCCATGTAGTTACAGATAGGAGCTGTGTCGGTCGGTGAATTACAGAGAAAAGGATTTTACGGTGAGTACAAAAATCCTTTTTTTTTTTTATTTTTTTTTTTTATATGTTTGGCGGCTTCTTTTGATTTGTTCTTAGACGATTATTATAGCCCACTTTTTTTTTGGGCAGTAGTTCCCTCGTTTTGCTATATTAGTGCTATGCAATAATTAATGGTTGCCTATCGCAACCAGATTCTGCCTGTTGTCAACTGGTCATAATTGGGACAATTGGATGATTTTTAGAGTGGTTCTGAAGCCTTATAAGGTTTCTCACATTAAAGGTAATTAAGGTGAAAAACATTCTGTTCTGCAGCCCCCCTCCCCCCCCTTTTTTTTTTTTTTTTAACCTGAGCCTGATCCGATCCAGCTATGTGCACAAGCGCAGAGGCTCCCATCGCTGTCTCTCTCTCCATTGGATGGATTGACAACAGTGGGAGCAAATGGTTCCCACTGCTGTCAATCAAATCCTGTGAACCGGGGGGGGTTAATGGACGCAGGAGGAGCGAGCACGCCCATGGAAAGGGACTTTCGTGGGGGCATTGGATGAAGAGGAAGGGCCTTAGCGGTGAACTCCAGAAGAAGATTGGGCTGCTCTGTGCTAAAGCATTGCACAGAGCAGGTAAGTATAACATGTTGTTTTAATTGAAAAGAGAAAAAAAAAAGCTTTAAAACCACCCCTTCCCCCAGCCCCCCTCCCCATGCCTTTTTTGGTTTACATGTAAAAATCAGTATGTGTTGCTAGAAAATGAGTTAGAACCCCCAAACATATATATTTTTTTTAACGCAGAGGCCATAGAGAATAAAATGGTGGGTTTTGCAATATTTTTTTTTTTATGTCACATGGTATTTGCATTTATTTTTTTTATTTTATTTTTTTTGAATTTTTTGATTTTTGTAAACATCCTTGTGACAGTAATAGGCATGTGACAAGTCCTCTTTATGGCGATTTATTTATTTATTTTTTTTTTAAATGGCTCCGTTGACATCCAGGTAAACCCAGAAGCGATGTCAGGCCATCGCTTCCAAGTTACCGTAGCCAAGAGCAAGTCAAAGCCGGTCCCGGCTTTGTTTGGCGTTGCGACCAGCCGGGGCACTCGGTGGGGTGGGAGAGGCTGAGCAATGCGCAGAAGAGGTGGAGGGGTGGGGGCCAGCTATAAAAAAAAAAAATATTAAATAAAAAATGGTAGCGGGGTGATACCTGCAGCTGCATATCATCACGAAGTTCAGCACATATGGGTAAGTTGCCGGTCTGGAAGTGCTTAAAGAAGATTGTGGTTTAAGGCCTGGTTCACACTTGTCGGTGGTTCCCGTTGCGGGTCTGCAGCCGCCCCGGCACAGAAAACGCAGGAGATGCTTGCGGGTGCCATTTAATCCTACTGGCACCCAAGTGAACTGGAAATTGCAGCATCTGGGAAGCGCACTGCACTTGAGAATTCCATGCAGGCAGTGATTTCAAAAATAAAGCAGAGACCCCCCTTTCTTTTTTTTTTTTCCCCCTGCATTTTCAAGAGGCGCAGCTGGCGTGCCCGTGCAAATTGCAGAGGCACATAAGTGTGAACCAAGCCTCATATCACTCGTATTTTTTTATTTTTTTTTTGTTTTAAGTTTCAAACTTTTTTTGATTATTTGAGTATACTGTGTTGTGTTGGTGTTTTTATGCAGTACATGGAATTATGTAACACCTGAATTTTTTTATTTTTTTTGCACAGGATGCCAAGAAGGATGAACCGGTCCGAAAGGCCTACAAATATCTGGCTGCCTTACACGAGGTGAGAGACGGGTAATGGGAGGCGGGAATGTGTGATTCCGCTTGGAGTATTATTGGTGTATTGGTTTATGCCCCCCACTCGCACCAGTGCGACTTGTAATGAGATTTGAAAGTTCCAAATCGCATGACAAGTCACACCCCACTGCCGGCAATAGAACCATTCAAATCACCGCGCCTCATGTCACAACGATTTATAAAAAAAGAGAGGTTCCTGCACTACTTCTTTCTTTTTTTTTTTTCAGGTTTTTCATTGAGACTTGCGTAGACTTTTGTTAGACGAAGTCGCAAGCTGTAATGAAATCGGCAGTGTAAATCGCACTGATGTGCGGCTTTTAAAATCTCTCTGAAATGGAGCGGTTTTCAAAGCCGTGCCGGTGTGAACCGAGTTTAAGGTCTTGCTGTACTTCTTCTAAAAGCTAAAGTGGAACTAAAACAATCAAAACCGTTTTAAAAAAAATAAAAAGTTGTGTTCCCGGCATACTAGGAATGCTAACTGGCGATCCGGATCGCGCGGGCGAAATCGTCGCAATTCCAAATGGCGGGAAGCATGTCCGATGTCGTTACGTCTTAATGGCACCCAAATCACACCCGCAATTCCGCAATTTTTTATTTATTTTTTTTATGCTGCAAATCACATAGTTTGTGGCGCAGAAAAGAGCTGGAGCTTCTTTTCAGCGACCAGCGTTGTGATTTGTCGCGATTGCAGAGCAATTTTATCTTGAGTAATGGCACCGCACAAGCATCCCGTTATTTGGAATTGCAGGCAGAATCGCGGCGATTCCACCCTGATCGGGGGAGCCTGAATAGCTGAAATCCTAACTGATCACATATGCAGCACCATGACCGTTGTGAACAGAGTGAGGGGAGTGGGCCCGATCGTCTATGGCGGCTCCAGGAAGCGGGCGGAGACAACCGGAGTGCAGTTGGGGGGGGCCTTCTCTCGCCGCCAATAAGTAATTTTGCTGCAAGTCTGCCGCAGAGACCACTTTTATCTTAAACAGAAACGCATGCTGTCGTTGAAAATACAGCAGCTGCCATTACTATATTTAGCTTCAGAGTACCAACTCACAGCTACGATGATTTGCACGACGTGGTTAAAGACCCTTTCTATTTTATATATAAAAACGCGTGTGTGTGTGTGTGTGTGTGTGTGTGTGTGTGTGTGTATACATACATGCATGCATGCATACATACATACACACGCACACACACACACATATAAAGGCATAAGTGGTGTCGGTATAGGGTTGTTTTGGAAGCACAAGTGTTACCACTTACTCCAGTCTACAAAGAGTGTGTTGGGAAAGCACTGGATCCCAATAGTGGGCAAGATATGGATTGGAATCTCAGGGGGTCTCAAACTGGTGGGCCTCCACCTGTTACAAAACTACAAGTCCCATGATGCATTGCAAGGCTGACCGTTACAAGCATTTTTTATTTTAGTTTATTTTTTTATTATTATAAATGTGTTTATTTTTTGCTATATGCGTACAAGGGTCCACCTTATCAATAAATATTGAATGCTTGACAAAATTATTCCGGTAGCACCATGGGTTATCTATTTATACAGCAGAATCGGCCTGCATTTTGGCTCCCTTTTGTCTGTCTGACCCCTCAAATGGAGCCAGCTGTAAGGGCCGATACCTGCTCTAAAGAAATGTTGGCTTGAGCTATTGAGCTCTGTAATAGGTTTTTTTTTCTATTCTTTTCTTTTTTTCTTTTTTCCCCCCTTTTTAGAATTGTGGTCAGCTCATTCAGACCATTGAGGACACAGGAACCATTCTGAGAGAGGTCCGTGACTTGGAGGAGCAGGTAATTTTGCAATTATTTTGTTATTTTCAATAATGCTTGTTTTTTTTACAAAGGTTGTAGATTAATATCTGCACTGAACGGGCCAATCACAAAAGCAAACCTGAATGAATTGATTGATTTTATTCAGTAAAAAGCTTGCTGATAGTAATGAAATGGAAATGGATAAACAGCCTTTAATAACACTTTTTAAGTGGAGCTACACTGAAGTGGAAGATTTCCCTTCACTGCAACTTTACAGGAAGTGAAGGTAGTTCTTCTAATAGGGGAACACGTAGCAACACAAATCTGGCAGAGTCGATTTCCTGCCTAAAACCTAATGTCCTTAATTACTTCCCAACCGCCGGCCCTCAAATAACGGCCAGGCGGCGGAACTATTGTGGCAGGGGGGCGTCATATGACGTCCTCACGTTTAAACAGGGAATGCGCGCTATCGTAAGCCCGCATCCCTGTTTCTTCGGTGGCGGCGTGTCACGGAGACACTGCTCGCCACCGAAGGGGGTGAACAGCCATTGGGTATGGCTGGTTACCACGTGATCGGCCGTGATGAAGTCACGGCTGATCACAGATGGTCACACCCCCACTGTGCACGGCGCACTGCTCGTCACCGACGCTGGTAAACAGCCATTGGCCGGCTGTTTACCCACGTGATCGGCTGTGATGTTACCGGGTTCTCCTCCTCACATACCAATCGTGAGTACCCGAGTACCTGTCACCAGGCCATCAGAGTACCTGTCACCAGGCCATCAGAGAACCCGAGTACCTGTCACCAGGCCATCAGAGAACCAAAGTACCTATTTGTAGCCCATGCCTCATAGAATATACGTTGGGGTGTTTGCTTTCCAAAATGTGGTCATTTTGTGGGTAATTGCACTGTCTTGGACCTTCAAAAGCGTGATCGGTAGGAATGAAATGAGATGTGTCATTTATGCTCCTAGAACGCCTGAACGTACTACTCTCTATGTGACCAGGCTGTGTAAAAGTCCTACAGATGTGGTATCGCCATACTCCGGAGGAGTAGCAGAATGTGTTTTGGGGTGTAATTTATGCTATATACGTGCTATGTGTTAGAAATATCTTTATAAATTGACAACTTTGTGTAAAAAAAAAAAATAAAAAAATGCGTTTTCATTTTTTTCCACATATTCCAAAAACTTCTGAAAAAAAATTTACCGTTCAAAAGACTCATTATGCCTCACAGATTATACGTTGGGGTGTTAGCGTTCCAAAAATAGCATTCCATTGTCCTGGTACTCCAGGGCCTTTAAAAGTGTAATAGGTGAGATGCTCCTCCAAGTCACGGACCTCTCTCAGAATGGTTCCTGTGTCCTCAATGGTCTGAATGAGCTGACCACAATTCTAAAAGGGGGGAAAAAAGAAAAAAGGAAAAAAATAGAAAAAAAAAACTATTACAGAGCTCAATAGCTCAAGCCAACATTTTTGAAGGTACTACTTCAATGTTGGTACTCTATATGTGGCCATGCTGTGTAATAGTCTCACAGTCAACCTGATAATATGACAATTTTGTAAAAAAAAATTGTAATTAAAAAGAAATCTTCATTTTGCAAAGAATTGTGGGAAAAAAATGACAACTTAAAAAAACTTGCCATGCTACTTACTTAATACCTTGGAATGTCTACTTTGTAAAAAGGGGTCATTTGGGGGGTATTTGTACTTTCCTGACTTGTTAGTGTCTCAAGAAATGAGATACACCTGATGTACTGAAGGCCTGATCAGATGTGATCAATTTTCAGTGACTGGCACGATAGTTTGTAGACTCTATAACTTTCACAAAGGCCAAATAATATACACTAATGTGGGTTATTTTTACCAAAGATATGTAGCAGTATAAATTTTGGCCAAAATTTATGAAGAAAAATTACTAATTAGCAAAAATGTATGACAGAAACAAAGAAAAAGGCATTTTTTTTCCCACAAAATTTACGTTTTATTTTATTTATAGCACAAAAAATAAACCACTAGTGATTATATACCACTAAAAGAAAGCTCTATTTGTGTGGAAAAAAGGACGCAAGTTTCATATGGGTACAGTGTTGCATGACTGAGTAATTGTCATTCAAACTGTGAGAGCGCTGAAAGTTGAAAATTGGTCTGGTCAGGAAGGGGGTGTAAGTGCACTGTATTGGGGTGGTTTAAACACCTCCACCCCGCTTCCTCCCACTACATATGCTGACTAACCTGTGTAAGAAAATTAAAAATTGTCGATACTTACCTTTTTGCAACCCACTCCAGCCCGGTCATGTCACCCAGCTCCCCTGTGTCAGTCAGCACCCACTGTGGGGGGGGGGGGGGGGGAGAGAGTGCAGACAATGGCTGGTACATGGGAGCCTATGTATGACCTCGCGGCTCCCGGAATTCCCAGGCATCATCTAGCACCTTCTCTCCCCTGCAGCTGCTGTTAACTGACATAGGGGTTCACGTGACCAGACTGGGTAAAAATAGGCACATCTGGTCATGTGATCCCGTGTCAGTCAGCAGCTGCTGCAGGTGAGAGAAGAGTGCAGACAATGGCTGGGACATGGGGACCTATGGGGAACATCACCGCTCCTGGAATTCCCAGCCGTTGTCGAGTGTCCTCTCCTCCCCTCTGCAGCCCCTGCTGACTGACACAGCGCTGGGCTCTCGCGTCCCAGCCCTTGTCTGCACTCCCTCCTCTCCCCTGCAGCTGCTGCTGACTGACACAGGGGCGCTGGTTCACACGGCCCAGACTGGAGTGGGCTGAGAAAAGGTAAGTATACACATACATTTTTCTTTCAAGTCAAAATGCCTATTCTCATCGCACTCCGGTCAGGTCCAGACAATGGCTGGAACATAGGAGCCTATGGGTGACATCACCACTCCTGGAATTCCCAGCTGTTGTCGATCACCCTCTCCTCTCCCCCTGCAGCCGCTGCTAACAGACACAGTCTGCTCACATGATCCTGTGTCGGTCAACAGCTGCTGCAGGGGAGAGGGGAGAGAGCGAGTGAAGACAATGGCTGGGACATGGGAACCTATGGGTGACTCCACCGCTCCTGGAATTCCGAGCACTTTCTTCTCTCCCCTGCAGCTGCTTCCAACTGACACCGGGGATCACCTGACCAGACTGAGTGAAACCGGGCACATCTAGTCACGTGATCCCGTGTCGGTCAATGGCAACAGCAAGAGCGCGCTTCGACCAACAATGGTGAGAACTCTGGGAGTGGTGATGTCTCCCATGTCCCAGCCATTGTCTGCACTCCCTCCTCTCCCCTGCAGCTGACACGAGAGCTGGGTCACGTGACCAGACTGAAGTCCCCTGAGGATAGTTAAGTATACACACAATTATATATTTTTTTAGGGGGTAGGGGCGCATTTTCAAGGGTAATTGGTGTTGAGCAAGAATTCTACTTTAACCCTTTCCTGTTCTGCCCAGATGAAAAATGTGATCGTTTGGAACCCCTTGGGGTTTGTTTTCTTATCCTGGTGACACAGGAAGTCAGGGGGAAAGCCCCAAGGTGGGGTCACGTTGATGGACTCCATTCAATGTTGGCACTTTAATTCTATGATTACGAGTTTAATGTACTTTTCAGCTATGTAGAGCATGCTGGGAGCTGTAGGTAGCCCTCCTTTTAGCTTACAGGCCAAATAAGGTGGACATATGGCTAAGATTTTATTTTTTTTTTTTATTTTTTTTTTTCTTCCCTCTTTTACAGATAGAGACGGAGACGGCTAAGAAGACATTGAGTAATCTACAGAAGATCTTGGAAGATTACAAGGCCATCAAACAGGAGAACGCATTATTGCTGGGTCGCATGAGGGAGGCCGAGAGCGCTTGACGCTTCTTTGCGTTTTTTTTATCGCGGCCTACAAATGTATCAGCAGTCCTCCTACATAGATGGTGAATTTCCATAATACCATAAAGCATATAGGTGACCAGAAGGAGACTTCTCGCTCCGCCACAACCCCCCCCCCCCCCCCCACATGTTTGCGCACATTTCTGTGCTATACAGCGTCCAGCCTGCGGAAGGCAGCACACAGCAGACCCTCTGCCATATCTGTCTCGTCCACAGGACGGGAGTGGGCGGTGCTGTGGGTCCAGTGTTTTCATGGTTAGCGCAGAGTACATAATGGGGAGGATCGGAGTTGTATCCCCCCCCCCCTTTTTTTTTTTCTTCAAGGGAAGCCTTTAGTTTGAACACAAACTGCTTTTACACAGAAAAAAAAAATGCATTTTGTAACATTCATAAATGTAAATGACAACATTTCTATAAAGAGAGATTCAAGATGATGTATGTGCAGTTTTTTTTGCAGAGTGGTTCCTCGTTCAGCACCGATGATGCTTTCACTCCCATTTTTCAGACTCATGGTTACTAAGAAAGTGCAGGTCACACTTTCAGTCCATAGAGGGACACAGCATTTCATGACTAGAATAACATTGCCCACAGGTTTAGTTTATACTGCCACCTACAGGGGGACTGGACGCTGAGCCCAACAACTGGAGACCAGTCTCTAGGGGCCCTTAAAGTGGAATTCCAGGATAACCCCAACCACACTTAACTGTCCCCTCCCCCCCTTCTATTACCCATGCCTACTATCCTGTTTAATAACGATGTATAGACTTACCTATTTTCAGGGTGCTCTGGTCCGGTCACATGGACTGACTCCACTGTATCAGCCAGCGCCACTGCAGGGGAGAAGAGGGAACACTGACAACAAGGTGGGCCATTGAAGCCTATGGGTGATATTATGCTCCTGGGCATTACAAGCCATTGTCCGAATGTTCTCTCCTCTCCCATGCAGCTGGCACTGGCTTCAGTTCAATCATGTTACTCGCTCCCCTGTGGCAGCCAGTGGTGGCTGCAGGGGAGAGAAAGGAGCACTGACAATGGATAGTTGAAGCCTATGGGTGGTGTTGCGTGCCCAGACATAACAATACGTTGTCTCTCCCATGCAGTGGCCGCTGGCTCCTGTCATGCGAGCTCTCCTCTCCCATGCAGTTGGTGCTGGCTCCAGTCCCAGCATGTGATCCGCTCTACTGTGCCAGCCAGTGGCGGCTACAGGCGAGAAGAGGGAGCGCTGACAACGGATGAGCCTTTGAAGCCTATGGGTAATATATAGTTTACATAGTATATCATGCGCAGGGAATTACAAGCCATTGTTAGAGTGCTTTCTCCTCTCCCATGTAGTTGGTGCTGGCTCTAGTCGTGTGATCTGCTCCCCTATGTCAGCCAGTGGCAGCTGCAGGGGGAGGAGGGAGGACCATCAAAGGCTGAAACAAAAAAGCCAAACCCATCATGTGATCTTCTCCCCTGTATTAGCCAGTGGCGGCTGCAGGGGAGAGGAGGGAGCGCTGATTGAAACCTATGGGTGATGTCATGCTCCCAGGCATTACAATCAATTTTTCGGAGTGCTCTCCTCTCCCTTGCAGTGGCCGCTAACCCCAGTCGTGATTTGCTGGACTCGACTGTCCATGGATCTGCATGTTCATCAAGACCTCAGGTAGAGGCCATTCCCCTTGATCCAGGCTCTGACAGCTGGTATAGTTCTCTTGGCAGTTGTCCACTCCGGTAACATGAAGGGCTAATGAGGCTGGGACATGAGATTCTGCCCAATCAAGATTTTGAGACCCCTCTAGAGCCGCAGCTGTGCTCTTGGGGTCTGGGTGATTGCTGTAGGCCACAGCTGTGGAATTATCTGACTGGATCCTGATTAGACAACACTCGAGAAGAGCCATTCGTTGAGACAGATCTCCTTGAGCTCCAGGATTGGTTTCCCCCAAAGTACATCAACCTTGAACAAATAGGTGACCAATCACTCCCACCCACCTGAAGAGGCTGGCATCCGTGGTGACAATTTGCCAGAAGTAACTTCCTGGACAACAGGAGAAGAGAGCGAATCCACCAAGACAGTGACTCCTCTTTTGGATGAAACAAATAAATATGCCAGCACAGAACTCCCAGGACCTTTCTCCACTTGGCCAGAACCTCACGTTGTAGAGGTGCCAAAAAGAGGAATGACCTTCTTGACTAAAGCCTCTACAAAGCTGTTTAGGATGGGGGTGCGACAGGACCCAGATTGCCCGAGGTGTGCTAGGGACCACGGGGATTTGATCCACCTGCTGTGGAGATGCCCCAAACTACACCTATTCTGGACGGGGTACTGGACACTATTAGCAGAGTGTTTCAGATTACCATACCTACCAGACCCGAAACCATGTCTCCTTGGGATCCTGGATGACGTTTCCATGGGGAACAATAGTGGACAGGCCGTGGCCAGGGCCCTGTTCCAAGCACGGAAGATGATTCTTCGCCACTGGAAGGTGCCCGAGCCCCCAACACTGGGGGAATGGATCGCCAAAATGGGGGATACTATTAGGTTGGAAAAGTAAATTTTTCAACATAGAGGGCGACTGGAAAAATTTGAGAAACTCTGGGCGCTTTGGTTAGATGCTCCTAATCTTTCACCGGTTGATTTAGTTCTGGACAGAATGCTGAGATAAAGGCTGGGGGAGTGAAGCTAGAATAGGAGGGGCAGCGACTGTTAGACACCCACTGAAAATACATAACTCTGTATGGTTGAATCAGGGGACAGGTGGAAGATAATACGTCAATCTCTGTGGAGGCTGGGGTGCCGAGGTATGTGAAGTGGTGAAATAACTGTCTGTATAGTCCTTTTGCAAATATGAACAAGTTTGTACACTGTGCCAATGATTTGAACTTGAGATGTAAGCTGGAAGTTGTACTTAAATGTTTTGTTGTTATTCAATAAACTTTCTCTGATTTAAAAAAAAAAAAAAAAGCCTCTACAAAGGGATAGTCTACAGAGAAGTGCTTGGACAAAGTCAACAGGAGAGAAGAGCGAGTCCACCAAGACCTTGACTCTTTCATCGGATGAGACAGACGAGCATGTCGGTCTAGCACTCCCAGGACCTTACTCCACTTGGCCAGACTTGTCCATTGTGGAGGTACCAAAAAGACAAGTGACCTTTTTGACAAAAAAACGCTTCAAAGGTATAGTATACAGAGAAGCGCTTGGGCAAGGTGAACAGGAGATGAGAAGGAACCCACCAAGATAGTGACACCTTCATAGGACGAGACAACCCAATGTGCCAGTCCAGTGAGATGAGGACCTTATTCCTCTTGGCCAGAATTGCCCATTGTAGAGGTGCCAAAAAGACGAGTGACCTTCTCGACAAAGCCTCTTCAAAAGTATAGTCTTCAGAGAAGTGCTTGGGCGAGTTGGAGAGGAGAGCAAGTCCACCAAGACATTGACTCTTCCTTCAGATGAGACAAAGGAATGTGTCAGTTCGAGCCAAGGCGCTTGTTCCACTTGGCCAAAATCGCCCATTGTAGAGGTGCCAAAAGGACGAGTGACCTTTTTTTGACAAAAAACTCTTCAAAGGGATGGTATACAGATAAGCGCTTGGGCAAGGTGAACAGGAGAGGCGAGCGAGTCCATTAAGATCTTGACTCTTTCAGAAGACAAAATAATCCAGATACAGTTTGTAAGGGCGCTCTGAACTTCAGGACCAAGCAAAAACAGATGTCTTTATGAACCAGAAAGTCTATAATAGGGTATCTTCCACACTTAGGGCTGCACTTATGGAGAGAAGCAATCTCTGAATAGGAAACAGAAAAACAAAGAAAAGGCGCCTCTAAGTGTAGAATTAAAAGCTGTTTAATTTCCCCAAAAAGGGTTAAAAATACTTACAAGATACAGTATGTAGACTGGCAGAGCATATCATTAATATCCATGTAGGTGGTCCGGCATGAATGCAGTGGTCACTGGCACATACCAGTTTTTTTGGCTGTGTGTGTCCAGTAGCAGGGAGGTCCAGGGGATGCCAATGGGAAAAACAGCAAAGCACTCCAAGAGAACTGACAGGCCAGCCCGCAATCACAGTCTCAAAACACGAGGATCCCGGAAGTGACGTCAGCGGCAGGAGACAATAACCAGCAACCAGCGTGGACCACAAACACGAAGCAGTCATCAAATAGGGACGCGTTTCGGAACATCTCATTGGTTCCTTTATCAACCTGATGACTGTGTGTGTGTATGGGACTAATTTATACTACCTGGGCGGACCTTAGGGGCGGGAATATGTAAATGGAGCGTTATCACAATATAAAGGTATAGGACAGGAGGAGAAACAAAATCCCTATCCAAACAAAAAAATATATATGATTTTATACATAACAACCAATAAGCGACATTTAAAAATAAACATAAAATGAAAATGAGAATCAATATTTTTACACAATCTTCAATAATGCTTAAGACTAGGTATATATATAAGACTGAAGGGGAGGGAGTAGGGAAAAAAAGGGAGGGGCAAAAGAAGAAAGGGAATAAAGGGACAAAGAGAAAATATTTTGAAAAATATCTAGGGCAAAAAATTAGGATAAATATATTAGCTAAATATAAAAATAAATCATTTAAAAAAATATATATATATTTCCCGAAATGGTTAAAATTATTTAAAAATATTTACCATATTTAAAATAATATACTTAATAGAAAATTATATACTAATAAAAAATCTTGCACAAATATATTAGGAAAGGAGGAATCTAGAGAATGGCACTAGTTTCAAAGTCCTCGTTCAACCCTCCAGGGGCAAGAACATTTAAAGTACAAATCCAAAACATTTCTCTATGACAGAGTTTTCTGAAACGTTCGGCTGAGGGGAGGTTCTTTGGCATTGTCTCAATGACCCAGACCCTTAAACCATCTGTAGATTTTTGATGGTACTTGAGAAAATGCCTAGGAACACTGTGATTATCTAATCCATCGGAGATGAAATGGCGATGCTCGCCGAAACTCTTGCGGGGTGGCCTAATGGTTCTCCCTACATAAAACAGGCCACAATGACGTGTTAGACAGTATACCACATGGTCAGTGGAGCATGTGTGAAAACCCTTGATACGGTATGTTTTTCCTTTTACAACAAAATCCTTCTGGCCATTTCTCACAAACTGGCAGGTTTTGATTAATGGTTTGCGGCATTGGTACATACCCGAGATAGCTAGAAAAGTGGGAATAGAGCTACCAGGGGGAGGAGGTTTCTCTTTAAGTTTACTTGGTGCCGCTTTACTCTTAATATTAGGTGCTTTTCTGTATGCAAACTTTGACCTATTGGGAACAACAGGAAGAAGATGCTCATCCTGAAGCAGCAAGGGCCAATGTCTCCGTACAATACTCTCCATCTGTTTGTGATGAGAATGAAATTGAGTGATGAAGCGTAAATCATTAAGATTTTTACTACCACGGATAGAGGTATATGAAGAGGGAGTTGTATTTTTGTATTGAGAACATGCTGTTTCCACAAGATTTACTGGGAACCCTTTATCAAGGAATTTTGCTTTTAAAGTCTTACTCTGATTATCGTAATCATCAATTCTAGTACAATTCTTTTTCAGTCTGCAAAATTGGCTCTTAGGTATATTGTTGAGCCATTGGGGGTGATGACAACTTTTATAGTGGAGAAATGAGTTCCCTGCAGTAGGTTTGGTAAAATTCTTGGCATGAATATCTTTGCCAACAGAAAATAATTCCAAATCAAGGAAAGCTAACTTATCTTTATCCAGAACAGAGGTAAACTGTAAGCCCATATTATTATTGTTACAAAATCTAAGACTGAAGATGCACTGCCCTCCCAAATAATAATCACATCATCTATGTAACGACCATAGAACACAATGTGGGAGAGAAAAGGATTGTTTTGCCATATATGCAAGGATTCCCAATGCCCCCTAGTAAGATGGCATATGAAGGTGCAAAATTTGCCCCCATAGCAGTCCCATTCACTTGAAGAAAAAAATTATCAAATTTGAAATAATTGTGAGTGAGACAGAAAGAGGTAGCCTCAACAATAAAGGAGGCTTGCCTGGGGTTCAGCATAGGGTCCTGACACAAAAAGGACTGTATGGCGCTCAATCCCACATCGTGCGGTATGGAAGTATACAACGATTGGACATCTAGTCTATTGTCTCCTGCCGCTGACGTTACTTCCAGGATCCTCGTGTTTTGAGACTGTGATTGCGGGCTGGCCTGTCAGTTCTCTTGGAGCTCTTTGCTGTTTTTCCCGTTGGCATCCCCTGGACCTCCCTGCTACTGGACACACACAGCCTAAAGAACTGGTATATGCCAGTGACCACTGCATTCATGCCGGACCACCTACATGGATATTAATGATATGCTCTGCCAGTCTACATATCTTGTAAGTGTTTTTAACCCTTTTTGGGGAAATTAAACAGCTTTTAATTCTACACTTAGAGGCGCCTTTTCTTTGTTTTTCTCTTTCAGAAGACAAGACAAATGAATGTGCAGGTCCAGCGCTCCCAGGACCTTGCTCCACTTGACCTGACTCGCCCATTGTAGCGGTGCCTCTTAAAAGGGATAGTATACAGAGATGCACTTGTGCAAGGTGAACAGGAGAGGAGAAGGAATCCACCAAGATGGTAACTCCTTCCTCAAATGAGAATAAGGAATGCGCTGGTCCTTTGTTGGACGAGACAAATGAATGTACTGGTCCAATGAGCCGAGGACCTTGTTCCTCTTTACCAAAATCTCCCATTGCAGAGGGCTAACAATACGAGTGATCTTCTCGATAACAGCCTACTCAAAGGGATAGTCCACAAAGAAGTGCTTGGGCAGGGTGAATGATCTGGCTGAGTATGACCAGATCTTGGAAATGAAGATCAAGATGTGTCCTTCGATGAACTTAGAGATTTTATGATGAGTATAAAAATACCATTGTTTTATTATTTGCACTTAGTGAACAGATATAAAAATGCTTTCACCAGAATATTTAATGGAACAAAAGGAAGCAAATTATTATTGGCATATGAGCAGTTTTATTTTTCAACATCTAACATGAAAGCTCCATTCTGCTCCTCCAGCACTGTGATGGTGACAGTAATTCCTGTAGATGGGTAAGAAGTCGTATTGGTAGAGGCAGACTCCTAATTCCTCCTATTTTATTAGCAGATCGGGATTTACCCCCCAGCATCCTTGATAATGTTTTTATATATGTTCAGTATACAAAGAAATTCCTGTACATCGGAGGAAAAGCAAGCCGCTCAGCGAGATCCCCGTACTGCCCTCTTCCTCTGGAACTCCAACTCGTCCACCATCCACACGGCCCCTTTAATGTTTTCCACACGTACAAAACACTTGTGGAGGCTGAGGTTGTGTCTCACGGCATTCTGGGGGCGCAAAAAAAGGAAAATTAAAACCCAACAAATTAGCCTGAAAAGCAAATTGACATTGGTGGTCCAACTGATACATTAGAGACCTCTCATCCCTGACTGTAATGCATTAACTTTCAAGCTGAACTCTTAAAGGCTTGTTTACGCTAGTGGTTGAGGGGGGAGGGCGGTAAAACCTTGCGAATGAGCTGTGGTTTTGCTGAACCCCCCAATGGCTCCCTCTTTTGCTGCAGAGACATCAGCTAGTAATGTATATATACTGTGGGAGGACTTCAACCCCCCCCCTTCCCTGTCACTTTTGGTGGCCCCACCAATCACGATCCATTCAAGTGAATGAGGCTGCTGTGCAATAGTGTGGGATCCAAGGGGTTAAAGCAGGCGGTGAGAAGGCTATACGCCTCCTCACCCTCCGTCAAATGGGGATGGCTCTTCAGAAATAAAAGCAAGTGTGAAGAAGCCCTAAAGTACAAATTAATGCACCTCTGTATTCATAAATACATCTTTAAATGTGTATGCGTAATGTAATTTTTTTAATGGAAGTCGTGTAAGTAGCTGACTGTGACCTGGTATCAACATCTTGCAGAGCTGAAGTGTGAGAGGGTGCCAAGCTTACAAGAAGCCAAAACTTTTGCCCTCCCTCCCATGGCCATAGATATGTTGTTGCCTCCCTCCCGTGGCCATAGATATGATGTTGCCTCCCTCCCGTGGCCATAGATATGATGTTGCCTCCCTCCCGTGGCCATAGATATGGTGTTGCCTCCCTCCCGTGGCCATTGATATGGAGTTGCCCCTCTCCCATGGCTAATATGGTGTTTCCATTCCTCCCATGTCTATTAAGATGGAATTGCTCCCCTGCCATGGCCTTTAATATGACCTTCCTCCGCCCCATGGGCATTATTATGGAGTGTCCCCCTCCTGTGGTCATTAATATAGAGTTGCTCCATCCCGTGCCCAGTAATATGGTGTGTTCACTATTCAATTGCCATTAAGATGGAGTCGCTTGTTGAAATGGAGTTTCCCTTCTCCCATGGCTAATATGGTGTTTCCATCCCTCCCATGGCTATTACGATAAAGTTGCCCCCCGGGCCAATAATATGGCATTGCTCCCCTGCCATGGCCTTTAATATGACCTTCCTCCACCCCATGGGCATTATTATGGAGTGTCTCTCCTCCTGTGGTCATTAACCACTTGCCGACCGCCGCACGCCGATGTACGTCGGCAGAATGGCACGGGCAGGCATAAGCACATACATGTACGTCCTTTGCCTCCCGCGGGTCGGGGGCCCGATCGGGCCCCCGCCCGGTGCCTGCGGCGGTCGGTTTTCGTTCGGGAGCGATCCCGGACGAGGGGACGGCCATTCATTCATGGCCACCCCCTCGCGATCGCTCCCGACGAATGGAAATCCCCGGTGACATCACTTCCTCTCCTGTAATGTAAACACAGGAGAGGAAGTGATGTATTCTCTCCTCCGTGTCGGTATTTTTCGTTCCGACACGGAGGAGAGCGGATCAGTGAGTTGCACCAACACATCCCACACACAGTAGAACATGCCAGGCACACTCACACCCCCCCTTTACCCCCCGATCACCCCCCCAATTACCCCTGCCCCCCAGTCACAGTGACACCAATGTCATTTTTTTTTTTTTTTTTTTGCATTGGTGTCATTTGTGACTGTAATAACTGTTAGGGCAGTTAGGGTTAGCCCCCTTTAGTTCTAATGTACCCCCCTAACCCCCCCAATAAAGGTTTAACCCCGTGATCACCCCCCGTCGCCAGTGTCACTAAGGCTGGGTTCACATTGCAGCGGTTTATGAGAACGAATGTGATTCGCACCGCACTGCAGTGCAAATCACATCCGATCTCTGTGCGATTCGAGTTCAGCCATTCGCCGCACCCGCCGCACCCGCCGCAAATTCGCACGGGACCCTTTTTTTGGCCCGCAGCAGAATCGGATCGCATGGGTGTTCACACCATGCGATCCGAGTTTGCAGATCGCACTGCGATATGCGAACTGATCTGGGGGTGTCAGTAACATTTCACTGACACTCCCAGCAGTTCGCATAGGGCAGTGTGAACTGCCGCCGGGAGGCATGCGATGCGGGAACCCGCCGCGGATTCGCGGCGTTTCCGCATCGCTCCAGTGTGAACCCAGCCTAATAAGCGATCATTTTTCTGATCGCCGTATTAGTGTCACAGGTGACGCTAGTTAGGCAGGTAGGTATTTAGGTTCGCCGCAGCTTTTTATAGCGCTAGGGACCCCCATATACTACCGCATAAAGCCCCCTGATTGCCCCCTAGTTAACCCTTTCACCAGTGATCACCATATAACTGTTACAGGTGACGCTGGTTGGTTAGTTATTTTTTTATAGTTTCAGGGCACCCGCCATTTATTACCTAATAAAGGTTTAACCCCCTGATCACCCGGCAGGTGTCATTTGTGACTAATAACTGTTAGGGCAGTTAGGGTTAGCCCCCTTTAGTTCTAAGGTACCCCCCTAACCCCCCCAATAAAGGTTTAACCCCGTGATCACCCCCCGTCGCCAGTGTCACTAAGGCTGGGTTCACATTGCAGCGGTTTATGAGAACGGATGTGATTCGCACCGCACTGCAGTGCAAATCACATCCGATCTCTGTGCGATTCGAGTTCAGCTATACAGATAGTATGGCTGAATTCGTGTCGCACCCGCCGCACCCGCCGCAAACTCGCACGGGACCCTTTTTTTGGTCCGCAGCAGAATCGGATCGCATGGGTGTTCACACCATGCGATCCAAGTTTGCAGATCGCACTGCGATATGCGAACTGATCTGGGGGTGTCATTAACATTTCACTGACACTCCCAGCAGTTCGCATAGGGCAGTGTGAACTGCCGCCGGGAGGCATGCGATGCGGGAACCCGCCGCGCATTCGTGGCGTTCCCGCATCGCTCCAGTGTGAACCCAGCCTAATAAGCGATCGTTTTTCTGATCGCTGTATTAGTGTCACAGGTGACGCTAGTTAGGCAGGTAGGTATTTAGGTTCGCCGCAGCTTTTTATAGCGCCAGGGACCCCCATATACTACCGCATAAAGCCCCCTGATTGCCCCCTAGTTAACCCTTTCACCAGTGATCACCATATAACTGTTACAGGTGACGCTGGTTGGTTAGTTATTTTTTTATAGTTTCAGGGCACCCGCCATTTATTACCTAGTCTCACTAGTGTACCCCTAAATTTAGGGGTGTCTACTTTCTAAAATGGGGTCATTTGGGGGGGGGGGGGGTTTGTGCCATCTTGGCATTTTATGGCCTTCAAAACTGTAACGCCCTTAGAAAGCCTGAAGGCGGTGCTTGGTTTTTGGGGCCCCGTACGCGGCTAGGCTCCCAAAAAGTCCCACATATGTGGTATCCCCGTACTCAGGAGAAGCAGCAGAATTTATTTTGGGGTGTCATTTCACATATGCCCATGGCATGCGTGAGCAATATATCATTTAGTGACAACTTTGTGAAAAAAAAAAAAAGTTTGTAATTTTCCCGCAACTTGTGGCAAAATATAAAATATTCCATGGACTCAACATGCCTCTCAGCAAATAGCTTGGGGTGTCTACTTTCTAAAATGGGGTCATTTGTGGGGGTTTTGTGCCATCTTGGCATTTTATGGCCTTCAAAACTGTAATAGGTAGTGAGGCGTGAAATCAAAAATTTACGCCCTTAGAAAGCCTGAAGGCGGTGCTTGGTTTTCGGGGCCCTGTACGTGGCTAGGCTCCCAAAAAGTCCCACATATGTGGTATCCCCGTACTCAGGAGAAGCAGCAGAATTTATTTTGGGGTGTCATTTCACATACGCCCATAGCATGTGTGAGCAATATATCATTTAGTGACAACTTTGTGTAAAAAAAAAAAAAAAATTTTTTTTTTGTCATTATTCAATCGCTTGAGGCAAAAAAATAAAATATTCAATGGGCTCAACATGCCTCTTATCAATTTCCTTAGGGGGTCTACTTTCCAAAATGGGGTCATTTGGGGGGGTTTTGTACTGCCCTGTCATTTTAGCACCTCAAGAAATGAGATAGGCAGTCGTAAACTAAAAGCTGCGTAAATTCCAGAAAACGTACCTTAGTTTGTAGATGTGACAACTTTTGCGCAAACCAATAAATATACAATTATTGACTTTTTTTTTACCAAAGACATGTGGCTGAATACATTTTGGCCTAAATGTATGACTAAAATTGAGTTTATTGGATTTTTCTAATAACAAAAAGTAGAAAATATCATTTTTTTTCAAAATTTGCGGTCTTTTTACGTTTATATCGCAAAAAATAAAAATCGCAGAGGCAATCAAATACCATCAAAAGAAAGCTCTATTTGTGGGAAGAAAAGGACGCAAATTTTGTTTGGGTACAACATTGCATGACCGCGCAATTACCAGTTAAAGCAGCGCAGTGCCAAAGTGTAAAAAGACCTCTGGTCATTTACCAGCAAAATGGTCCGGTCTGAAAGTGGTTAATATAGAGTTGCTGCATCCCATGCCCAGTAATAGGGGGTGTTCCCCTTACATGGCTATTAAGATGGAGTTGCCCACCCCCCCCCCCCCCATAGCCATTAATATTGAATTGACGCCCCCCCTTTCCATGGCTATTTTTATTTATTTTAGGATGTTCCAGCTGTATTCTGACCTGAAAAATATTTAAATTGTATTTTTTTGTCTTTAAAGCAAACTTAAGAGGCTTCTGAAAACCATTACCTTCCAAGTCACTTTGTTGAGCCGGAAGAATGCAAAGCGTTTGGTGAACCACTGATAGATCTCATTTAATGCCAGCTGTTTTTGTGGTGCTTCCAAAATGGCCTAAAAACACAAAAAAAAAAAAAAAAGGACATGGTGGGTTATATTAACCGTCCGAATCAACAACCTACCACTGGGGGGAGCTAGACAACAAAACTTCAACCACACATTGTAGCAACTATGATATAGAGAATGGTCGTTCTATAGGAAGAAACTACAGGATCCCTAAAACATTTATTCAGCAGCATTGCAACATAATCTTTAAATTTTATCTAAAGCCAATTTTCTTTTTTCATTTTGAAAAATTCAAAGCGGAAGTCCCCCTTTTAGATGGCAAGGTTTGTTTATTCTCTGGGAGGTTCAAAACCTAGAATACTTAACTTTTATCCTCGCTTCCATGGGCTTTCTCCCTGCCATATGACCAATCCCACAAAGCCACTTCTCTTTGCCGGGGATTGTTTGCTAGTGATGGCCGAACGGTTCGCCCGGCGGTCGTTTCGCGGCGAATTTCCGACATTCGCGGTCCGCACGTTCGAACGCCTTTTTCCGTCGTTCGCCGCGGCGGACTTACGTGTTTAATGTATACAAGAACTTTAACCTTTGGTGACACGTTTATCATGTGATACAGGACAGCCAATTGAGACATGACAGCACATGGACACTTGTACATTCCCCCTAACCTATAAATACACCCGATCCGGTGGCCATTTTACATTCTTTCTTCTGTTAAGATAGGGACAGGTTCCTGTGTGGAGTAGGGAGAGATAAACCACTAGCTATTTGGTACACAAAAGTTCTTTTCAGGACTGGTATAGGTGTTAGGTGTTGATAGGTTTGCTGTGCTGCTGATTCTTGCAGCAGCCTGAGTGTCTTTTGTTAGTTTAGAGAAAGGGAAAGGACGGTGTATGCTACAGGGACAGCCAGATTAGTCTTTCATCATCATCATCATCATCATCATCATTAGCTGTTATTATCAAGGTCCACAAAAGAGCTGTTCCAGTAACCACTAATCGTTCTCTTTTTTTGCCAATTTGTATAGGGACAGGAAGGAAGCAGTGTTGTCAGGCAGTGAGGGTAATTTTAAAGACTTGCTGTTATTATTAGTTCCACAAAGGTTCTTTTCAGGACTGGTATCAGTGGTACAGTAATAGGCTTGTACATGTATAATATTCTTTCTTCCAAATATAGAAAGGATATTATACTTGACTGCTGCCCTTCTGCTGCAGTCTGCTAAACATTCACAACTCACTTGTTCCACAAAAGTTCTTATAAGGACTGGTAACTTGGTATAGGGTGCTACGGTACATAGGCTTGAGTGCGGTACAGTCTGCTGTTCTGTAAGGACCGCTATCGGTCCACAATAGATAGGGTTGACGTGCACCACTGCTGACCGCTCACCTATACTGCAGCAGTCCTTCAGCGGTATAGGGACTGACGTACAGTCTGCTAATCACTAACACACAACCTGCTTGTTCCACAAAAGTTCTTATAAGGACTGGTAACTTGGTATAGGGTGCTACGGTACATAGGCTTGAGTGCGGTACAGTCTGCTGTTCTGTAAGGACCGCTATCGGTCCACAATAGATAGGGTTGACGTGCACCACTGCTGACCGCTGCCCTATACTGCAGCAGTCCTTCAGCGGTATAGGGACTGACGTACAGTCTGCTAATCACTAACACACAACCTGCTTGTTCCACAAAAGTTCTTATAAGGACTGGTAACTTGGTATAGGGTGCTACGGTACATAGGCTTGAGTGCGGTACAGTCTGCTGTTCTGTAAGGACCGCTATCGGTCCACAATAGATAGGGTTGACGTGCACCACTGCTGACCGCTGCCCTATACTGCAGCAGTCCTTCAGCGGTATAGGGACTGACGTACAGTCTGCTAAAAACTAATACACAACCTGCTTGGTCCACAAAAGTTCTTATAAGGACTGGTAACTTGGTATAGGGTGCTACGGTACATAGGCTTGAGTGCGGTACAGTCTGCTGTTCTGTAAGGACCGCTATCGGTCCACAATAGATAGGGTTGACGTGCACCACTGCTGACCGCTCACCTATACTGCAGCAGTCCTTCAGCGGTATAGGGACTGACGTACAGTCTGCTAATCACTAACACACAACCTGCTTGTTCCACAAAAGTTCTTATAAGGACTGGTAACTTGGTATAGGGTGCTACGGTACATAGGCTTGAGTGCGGTACAGTCTGCTGTTCTGTAAGGACCGCTATCGGTCCACAATAGATAGGGTTGACGTGCACCACTGCTGACCGCTGCCCTATACTGCAGCAGTCCTTCAGCGGTATAGGGACTGACGTACAGTCTGCTAAACACTAATACACAACCTGCTTGGTCCACAAAAGTTCTTATAAGGACTGGTAACTTGGTATAGGGTGCTACGGTACATAGGCTTGAGTGCGGTACAGTCTGCTGTTCTGTAAGGACCGCTATCGGTCCACAATAGATAGGGTTGACGTGCACCACTGCTGACCGCTCACCTATACTGCAGCAGTCCTTCAGCGGTATAGGGACTGACGTACAGTCTGCTAATCACTAACACACAACCTGCTTGTTCCACAAAAGTTCTTATAAGGACTGGTAACTTGGTATAGGGTGCTACGGTACATAGGCTTGAGTGCGGTACAGTCTGCTGTTCTGTAAGGACCGCTATCGGTCCACAATAGATAGGGTTGACGTGCACCACTGCTGACCGCTGCCCTATACTGCAGCAGTCCTTCAGCGGTATAGGGACTGACGTACAGTCTGCTAAACACTAATACACAACCTGCTTGGTCCACAAAAGTTCTTATAAGGACTGGTAACTTGGTATAGGGTGCTACGGTACATAGGCTTGAGTGCGGTACAGTCTGCTGTTCTGTAAGGACCGCTATCGGTCCACAATAGATAGGGTTGACGTGCACCACTGCTGACCGCTCACCTATACTGCAGCAGTCCTTCAGCGGTATAGGGACTGACGTACAGTCTGCTAATCACTAACACACAACCTGCTTGTTCCACAAAAGTTCTTATAAGGACTGGTAACTTGGTATAGGGTGCTACGGTACATAGGCTTGAGTGCGGTACAGTCTGCTGTTCTGTAAGGACCGCTATCGGTCCACAATAGATAGGGTTGACGTGCACCACTGCTGACCGCTCACCTATACTGCAGCAGTCCTTCAGCGGTATAGGGACTGACGTACAGTCTGCTAATCACTAACACACAACCTGCTTGTTCCACAAAAGTTCTTATAAGGACTGGTAACTTGGTATAGGGTGCTACGGTACATAGGCTTGAGTGCGGTACAGTCTGCTGTTCTGTAAGGACCGCTATCGGTCCACAATAGATAGGGTTGACGTGCACCACTGCTGACCGCTGCCCTATACTGCAGCAGTCCTTCAGCGGTATAGGGACTGACGTACAGTCTGCTAAACACTAATACACAACCTGCTTGGTCCACAAAAGTTCTTATAAGGACTGGTAACTTGGTATAGGGTGCTACGGTACATAGGCTTGAGTGCGGTACAGTCTGCTGTTCTGTAAGGACCGCTATCGGTCCACAATAGATAGGGTTGACGTGCACCACTGCTGACCGCTGCCCTATACTGCAGCAGTCCTTCAGCGGTATAGGGACTGACGTACAGTCTGCTAAACACTAATACACAACCTGCTTGGTCCACAAAAGTTCTTATAAGGACTGGTAACTTGGTATAGGGTGCTACGGTACATAGGCTTGAGTGCGGTACAGTCTGCTGTTCTGTAAGGACCGCTATAGGTCCACAATAGATAGGGTTGACGTGCACCACTGCTGACCGCTCACCTATACTGCAGCAGTCCTTCAGCGGTATAGGGACTAAGAGTTTTGTCACAGGGTCATTTAAAAAATGACATGCAGAGGAAGAGGCAGGCCCTTCCGCAGGGGTGGTAGGGGTAGGGCAGGAGCAACAGGCTTGAGCCAAAGTGGGAAGTTGCAGAAGGTGCGTTCAATTACTTTAAAGGATGCACCAGACTTGGTTGAGTGGCTCGCTCAGCCTTACTCTTCTGCACCCTCCTCATCCTCTCGATCTGCACCCTCTTCTTCACTCTCTGCTATGTGCACCCCCAAAGACACTACCACCAACAACACGACCACCACCACCACCACCACATACCTTCCGCTTGAGTCACTGGAATTATTTTCCGATCCATATCAAGAGGACATTTCTGATGCGCAGCCACTCTTGGTATTGGATCAGGAAGAGGAGGTAGCAACAAGCGCTACTCAGCAGTCTGACGCCAGTACCCAGATCAGCCCAAGGAGGAGGTTGGTCCCCGGTGTTGCTGCCTACTCCGAGATCTCTACTTATAGCGGTGGGGAAGGTGACGTTGATGATGACGTGTCTAGTGATGTCACGTGGGTGCCCACAAGAGAGGAAGAGGAGGGGAGTTCAGAGGGAGATATGGACCAGCAGATAGGGAGGAGAAGCAGCAATGACTTACATTGCACAGCAGGGACAAAGCAGACTGCAAATGTATCAGGAGCGAGTCATCGACCATGTACGGTCACATCTGGCGCTCCCAGGACACCGGCACATGGCTCCGCAGTGTGGGCTTTTTTTAACGTGTCCGCTGCTGACAATAGCGTTGCCATCTGCAATCTTTGCAGTCAACGCGTTAGTCGCGGTAAGCCCAATACTCACCTAGGGACGACCGCCTTAAGAAGGCACATGAGCAGCCATCACCGAGCCCAGTGGGAGCAACGGAACACACAAAGCCACACTGCAGGCTCTCACCGTCCAGCCTCGTCTTCTACTTCTCCTTCTCCTCTCTCCTCACAATTGTCCTCCACTCCACCTTCCATCACGCCAAGCTCACATTTTTCTGCAAAAAGGCAGGCTTCCGTGGGCCTAATGTTTGAGCGTAAAAAAATGATGATGCCGGATAACCCTCTTGCCCAACGGTTGGCGGCTGGCTTGTCAGAACTCATAGCCCGCCAACTACTGCCATATAAACTGGTGGACTCGGAGGCCTTTCGCAAATTTGTGGCCATTGGAACACCACAATGGAAGGTCCCAGGAAGGAAGTATTTCTCAGAGAAGGGCATCCCAGAGCTATATGGCCATGTTCAGCGGCAAGTGAATGTATCTCTGGCACACAGTGTCGGTGCCAAGATACATCTGACCACAGACACGTGGTCTAGCAAACACGGGCAGGGAAGGTATATCAGTTTTACTGCCCACTGGGTGAACCTTCTGACGGCCGTCAAGCATGTAACCCGTGGCACCCGTGTAGATTTGGTTTTACCGCCACGGATTGCATGCAGGCCTGACTCTTCTTCTCCTCCTCCTACTCCATCCTCCTCCCTCTCCTCCTCAGCTGCCTCCTCCTTTTCCGCTGCTAGCGTCTCTTCCACTGCACCGCCCAAGCTCCCCAGAACCTATTCCACATGCCAGGTGAGACGTTGCCATGCCGTGCTGCGTCTGTTGTGCCTGGAAGCAAAGAGCCACACTGGCCCGGCACTCCTTTCAGCTTTGCGTTCACAGGCAGATGAGTGGCTAACACCGCTCAATTTGACAGTTGGTAAAGTGGTGTGTGACAACGGTGCCAATCTGCTTAGCGCATTGAAACAGGGCAAAATCACGCACGTGCCGTGCATGGCACACGTCTTAAACTTGGTCGTGCAGCGATTCCTTGTCAAATACCCTGGGGTCCAGGACATCTTGCGGCAGGCAAGGAAAATCTCGGCCCATTTCAGAAGATCTTACACGGCCATGGCTCGCCTTGCTGACATTCAGCGGCGACACCATCTGCCGGTCAGACGTCTTATTTGCGATTGCCCGACGCGATGGAACTCAACCTTCTATATGCTTGATAGGCTGCTCCAGCAGAAACGTGCAGTTAACGTCTACCTGTATGAACTCTGCGAAAGAAACGGTTCTGGGGAGCTGGGTTTTTTTTCACCGCGCCAGTGGCTGCTCATGCGCGACACATGCAGACTTCTGCGGCCATTTGAGGAGATCACCAAACTGGTCAGTCGCAGCCATGGCGCCATCAGTGACATGGTACCTTATGCCTTCTTTCTGGAGCGTGCATTGCGTCGTGTCATTGATCAGGCTGTGGAGGAGCAGGAGCGGGAAGATGAGGAAGTCGCAATGCTGGATGAATTCCCAGGGGGGGCTACTCTATCTGAGACAAGTCAACAACAGGAGTCTGATGAGGAGTCAGAGGAGGATGGTGCCGGGGCGGATGAGCAGGAGCAAGAAGAGCATGCTTTAAACCTTTCTGGGATCCCTGTTGTGCGAGGATGGGGAGAGGAGAATGAAGAGGACGACATTATCCTGGATGATGAGCAGGAGCCAGGCCACCACACCGCTTCCACTTTAGTGCAAATGGGGGCCTTCATGCTCCAGTGTTTTAATAGGGACCCCCGTATAAAAAGCATGAGGGTCAAGGACCAGTACTGGGTGGCAACGTACTTAGACCCCCGGTACAAACACAAAATGGCGGAAATGTTACCGCCGTCGCAGAGGGCTGTCAGAATGCAGCACTTCCAGGCCTTGCTTCGAGAAATGCTGCATTCTGCTTTTGCGTGCGCTGGCAGAGGAGCAATTCCCACTCCCAGAGAAGGATTTGCGGGTACCAATCCAACAGCGCCTGCAAGAAGAGGCCGGTTTGAAGATGTGTTGGTGACTTCGGATATGAGGTCATTCTTTCAGCCGACCCATCGACAGGTGTCATCCGGATCCAGCATCAGGGAACGCCTAGACCGTCAGGTGTCCGACTACATTGGGTTAACGGCCGATGTGGACGCTCTGAGGAGTGATGAACCCCTAGACTACTGGGTGGGCAGGCTTGACCTCTGGCCAGAGCTTGCCCAATTTGCAATCGAACTGTTGGCTTGCCCCTCATCCAGTGTCCTGTCCGAAAGGACGTTCAGCGCAGCAGGGGGGATTGTGACCGATAAGCGTACTCGCCTAGCTCACCACAGTGTTAACTACCTCACATTTCTAAAAATGAATGAGGCATGGATCTCGGAGGAATTCAACACATGTGACCAGTAGACCATGTATATGTCTATAAACTATTTTTTTAATCAAGCACACAGACCTTCTTAATTCATTTGGCTCACTTCCTTGACCCAAAAAAGCACACCGTACTATATGCCCCTACCCTCCTCTTTGAAGAGGTTGAGCGGTGTCATATTTCTACTGGGGCTGCTTATGATATCCCTGTGCTGTGCTGACTTCCTCCTGGGGGTTCTTATTATGAAGGGATCACACTATCCCTGTGCTGTGCTGACTTCCTCCTGGGGGTTCTTATTATGAGGGGATCACACCATCCCTGTGCTGTGCTGACTTCCTCCTGGGGCTGCTTACGGTGCTGCTGTCAGTGCTGTATGTCACGGTGCTGCTGTCAGCGCTGTATGTCACGGTGCTGCTGTCAGCGCTGTATGTCACGGTGCTGCTGTCAGCGCTGTATGTCACGGTGCTGCTGTCAGCGCTGTATGTCACGGTGCTGCTGTCAGCGCTGTATGTCACGGTGCTGCTGTCAGCGCTGTATGTCACGGTGCTGCTGTCAGCGCTGTATGTCACGGTGCTGCTGTCAGCGCTGTATGTCACGGTGCTGCTGTCAGCGCTGTATGTCACGGTGCTGCTGTCAGCGCTGTATGTCACGGTGCTGCTGTCAGTGCTCTGTATTACGGTGCTGCTGTCAGATGCCTCTATCACGGTGCATGTGTCATTCCGGTATGTCACGCTGCTGGTGATCATCTCCTGCACCCTCTTCTTTGCCTACCCTGGTCCCTGACCTTCCCTCTCCTCCATTGCCTTCATTAGCTCCATAGTCCTGAATTGTTAGAACAATTTCCCAAATAAAATAAAAATGCTTGTAGTTATCGATCCCAAATTCACCTCATACATGTATTATGTCATTGTCCAGATGGTGGGACTACGTTTTACCCCCTAATAATTACCACGTGGCCGCAAATTCGACATGAAGGTTTGCAAAGTTCGCCTCCCATTGAAGTCAATGGGGCCCGCGGCGAACGGTCGGTTTCGCGAACGTTTGGGTCCGTTCGCATTTCGCGTTCGCGAAACGTCCCGTCGGAAGTTCGTCCATCACTATTGTTTGCCTTGTTCCCCTCCTCCTACATCACACTGCAGCTGGGGCATGTAGGTGGGTGGTCAGGCAGATACTACTATGTTCTTTGATATATAAAGGATGCAAGCTCCCCTAGTGGGGGGCACAATCGGTGAAAAAAACCTGACAGAGCTTCTAACTCTTCCCTACTCGATCCAAAGAATGATTTTGGTTTGGATACACTTTAAAGTAGAACTCCCAGCTGTTCGTAAATCCCACAGCCCCACAGGATAGTTTCCTGCAGGCTTCTAGCAGAAGGCAAGCAAAGCTTGGATGTGGAGAGGACAAACTAAACCTGGATGTGGAGTGTGCAAGTAAAGCCTGGATGTGGAGAAGGCAAGCTAAGCTTCAACATGGAAAGGGCAAGCCAAGCTTGGGCGTGGAGAGGGCAAGCCAGGCTTGGGCGTGGAGAGAGCAAGCCAGGCTTGGGCGTGGAGAGGGCAAGCCAGGCTTGGACGTGGAGAGAGCAAGTAAAGCCTGGGCGTGGAGAGGGCAAGTAAAGCTTAGGCGTGGAGAGTGCAGGCCAGGCTTGGACGTTGAGATGGCAAGGAAAAAAAGTTACTTTAAATGGTTTTTCCACATTTTCTTCCAACCAAATTGTCCTGTGACAGCCACCCATATGGTAAAATTCAATGGAACTCCCATACACTTGGCTGCCTCAAGCTTCACCAACCACTAAAGGGTAAGACTGAAAGGCATTCCATTGCTGTGGACATTGTTGTCGAGACAACACAAACCAATTTCAGAGACGACTTGGCTAAAAGAGAAATGCACAGTCAAAGAAACCGTAATACAGGGTATGTCAACGTTTATTAAAATGCGCATGATACTTTGTTTTATACCATTACCAGCTGGCGGCTGTAGGTTACTTACCCATCGAATGAGAGCAGCGTATGTGAACGGCGGCCTGACGTTGTTCGTTTTGTAATATTCAATGCAGGTTGCCATATCTGTGGATAATCACACGTCATTGGGTATTTATCTTAATGCCGGAGTTAAAAACATCAACCCAACTGAAAAAAATGTTTATCAATTCAGTGGCATGAAATACTGTTCACCCCAAAGTCACTTCTACTGGTGTCTGAAGCACCGGTGGAAATATCTCCCCTATTCCGAGCTTCCTTTTAGCTTCTGGAAGCTAATGGGCATTGATAAGCTGCACTGATTATCCTCATCAATGGAACTTAGGACCACGGCGTATAGTCTGAGCACTGACAGGCTGACCCCCCCACCCCTACAACCTCTGCAGCAATGCTGGCAGCACTCAGACGTCTTTCCCAAAGACAACCTCTGGATATGACGCTGAGCACATGCGCTCAACTTCTTTGGTGGACCATGGCGAGGCCTGTTCTGAATGGAACCTGACCTGTTATACCACTGTATGGTCTTGGCCACCGTGCTGTAGCTCAGTTTTGGCAATCTTCTTATAGCCTAGGCCATCTTTATGTAGAGCAACAATTCTTTTCTTCAGATCCTCAGAGAGTTCTTTGCCATGAAGTGCCATGTTGAACTTCCAGTGACCAGTATGAGAGAGTGAGAGCGATGACACCAAATTTAACACACCTGTTCCCCATTCACACCTGAGACTTTGTAACACTAATGAGTCACATGACACCAGGGGGAGGGGAAATGGCTAATTGGGCCCAATTTGGACATTTTCACTTAGAGGTGTACTCCGTGGCATGAAATACTGTTCACCCCCAAAGTCACTTCTACTGGTGTCTGAGGCACTGGTGGAAATATCTCCCCTATTCCCTGAGCTTCCTTTAGCTTCTGGAAGCTAATGAGGATAATCGGTGCAGCTTATCAATGCCCATCAGTTCAGCTCCATCAGTGGAACTTATCAGTGCAGCCTCAGTAGTGCACATAAGTGAAGAAGAAAAATGACTTATTTGCTACATTTTAAAACCGAAACTAAAGCCTAGTGCACACAGTGAGATTATCGAACAAATCGTAATCCGTTTTTTTTTGTTTTTTTTGGATGCTAGTCTCCATATCAAAAATGAATAGGTTACTGACTAATTCTTTTCTGGTCCCAAGTCTTTGGCCTCCTATTCACTTTATTCCACCTCCCCATACAAAGAGAAGCTAAGTTTGCCCTACTACATTGCCCAATTCCAGGTCTTTTCACCTACCAACGTAAGATCGATACCTATCGATTTTGTCAGCCAAAAGAATGATTGGCCAAGCTTGGAAGAAACCATCTGTTCCCATCCAGGAGCTAAGAGATCGTATGACGGCGTTGATGCTTAACAAAGAGATGTCTAGCATCTGCAATAGGATTGCCACCTTTTCTTCAAGCCAAACCCAAACACTTTAGAAGCCTGGGACACCTTTTAGGTGCCTCAAGGAGAGTAGCAATGCAGTGCACATAGCGTGGCATAGCGAGCGGTGGGTGTGGCCAGATTGCTCTTGCTGACATCATCGCCCTGCCCTCCGGTGATGCCAAACCTGCCCCCAGACAGCTGCCCACTGCTCCTCGGACAAGAACAGATTTGTGTGTTGGGGAGTCACAGCCTGGTCTGAATAATGTGTCCGGGTTTCAGTCCACCTGAAACCCGGACACTATTGAAAACCCAAACTGTGCGGGTGGCAACCCTAATCTGCAACGACACTTATGCCAAGTTCCTGAAAGTTTGGGAACCATGGCCTTTTTATGCCTTTCCTAATCTCCCCCCAACCAGCTTGGGTCACCCATGACAAACGACCTTGATGTTTTCGGGCCCTTACCTCCCCCCCCCCCCCCTCTCTAGGCATATAACCTGGGCCTCCCTACCTCAGCTTTCCTCATCCTTTTCCCTGGTTCCCTACCCATCAGGTGTGCCTTCGCTATTTTCTTAGCGCCATCTTTCTGCCTACCTTACTCCTGGTTTCTGACCTATTCCTTCTTAGAGCTTTATAGGCTATAAATTGCACCATTGTATGGATATTGATGGGACTAGCGGATACCCCCTCATTGTAGGGGACCTCTCTAGGCTCCCTTGGTCCTCCTGGCATTCTGAAAAGGCCCGTTACATCTGTTTTTTTTTTTTATACTGCTGCATTTTGTCTATTTTTGTAAGCTAACTTTTGTTACCACTGTCAACGCTAGCTCCTCCGTGGGTGGAATGACCACATTAGCTACTTGTTAAACTGAATAAAAATGATTGAAACAGAAAGTGAAGAGGTTAATAAAGTATGCAAATTCCCGTACAACAGAATAAAAAAATCGTAAACGATGTAATGTACAATATCTCACAAAAGTGAGTACACCTCTCACACTTTTCATGTGACAACACTGAAGAAATTACACTTGTCTACAATGTAAAGTAGTGAGTGTACAGCTTGTATAACAGTGTAAATTTGCTGTCCCGTCAAAATAACTCAACACACAGCCATCAATGTCTAAACCTCTGGCAACAAAAGTGAGTACACCCCTAAGTGAAAATGTCCAAATTGGGCCCAAAGTGTCAATATTTTGAGTGGCCACCATTATTTTCCAGCACTGCCTTAACCCTCTTGGGCATGGAGGTCACCAGAGCTTCACAGGTTGCCACTGGAGTCCTCTTCCCCTCCTCCATGACGACATCACAGAGCTGGTGGATGTTAGAGACCTTGCGCTCCTCCACCTTCCATTTGAGGATGCTCAAAAGGGTTTAGTTCTGGAGATATGCTTGGCCAGTCCATCACCTTTACCCTCAGCTTCTTTAACAAGGCAGTGGTGGTCTTGGGGGTTGTTAGCATTTTGCCGGCAGCACTGATGCAGCCCCAGACCATGACGCTCCCACCACCATGCTTGACTGTAGACAAGACACACTTGTCTTTGTACTCCTCGCCTGGTTGGCCCCACACACGGTTGTCACCATCTGAACCATAAGTTTATCTTGGTCTCAACAGACCACAGGACATGGTTCCAGTAATCCATGACCTTAGTCTGCTTGTCTTCAGCAAACTGCAGGCTTTCTTGTACATCATCTTTAGAAGAGACTTCCTTCTGGGACGACAGTCATGCAGACCAATTTGATGCAGTGTGCAGCGTATGGTCTGAACACTGACAGGCTGACCCCCCACCCCTATAACCTCTACAGCAATGCTGGCAGTACTCATAAGTCTATTTCCCAAAGACAACCTCTGGATATGACGCTGAGCACGTGACCTCCACTTCCTTGGTGGACCATGGCGAGGCCTGTTCTGAGTCCTGTTAAATCTATATATGGTCTTGGCCATCAGACTGCAGCTCAGTTTCAGGGTCTTGGCAATCTTCTTATAGCTTAGGCCTAGTATTGCCATCTTTATGTAGAGCAACAATTATTTTTTTCAGATCCTCAGAGAGTTCTTTGCCATGAGGTGCCATGTTGAACTTCCAGTGACCAGTATGAGAGAGTTAGAGCGATAATACCAAATTTAACACACATGCTCTTCATTCACACATGAGACCTTGTAACACTAACAAGTCACATGGCACCGGGGAGGGAAAATGGCTAATTAGTTCCAATTTGGGCATTTTCACTTAGGGGGTGTACTCACTTTTGTTGTCAGCGGTTTAGACATTAATGGCTGTGTGTTGAGTTATTGTGAGGGGACAGCAAATTTATACTGTTATACAAGCTGTACACTCACTACTTTTACATTGTAGACAAGCGTCATTTCTTCAGTGTTGTCACATGAAAAGATTTACAAAAATGTGACTGAGGGGTGTACTTTTGTGAAATACTGTATTAGTATTGTATTTTCAGGTGAAAACTGTACTGATTAAAGAGGAAGTAAAGGCAAAAAAATAAAAACACACCCTGTAAGGCAAAGGCATAATGAGTTAGTATGCATAGCATACTAGCTCATTATGAATAACTTACCTGAGAATGAAGCCCCCGAATCGGTCCTCCGTCTTCCTCTTCGCCGCTGCCATATATCCCGGAGCGACTTCCGGGTCACGCTGCTCCGGCACTGTGATTCGCCGGAGCCGTGATGATGTCACTCCCGCACATGCGCACGGGAGCCGACACTCGCGGCATGTCGCCGCGATCTGCGGCCTGCCCAGTGCACCTGCGCGCCGCTGTCTACAGCGCATGCGCCGTAGACAGCGGTGGCTCTCTTCGGGTAAATATCTCCTAAACCGTATAGGTTTAGGAGATATTTATTGGACCTACAGGTAAGCCTTAATCTAGGCTTACCTGTAGGTCAAAGTGGTTTGTAAGGGTTTACAACCACTTTAAACGAAAATCATACGATCTGGTATCGTACGAGAAACAATTTTGTGTTTGTCCCTTCGAAAAATTTCTGGCAACAGCTGTGTAGGAACGATCGGATTATAATATGAAAGCGGTATTTTTTGTATGATATTCTGATCACGTGTTCGGTAATTTTTTGTTTGTTTTGAAAAACCCAGTTGTGATCAAATACCACCAAAAGAAAGCTATATCTGTCGCAAAAAAAATGATAAAAATGTCATATGGGTACAGTGTTGTATGAGCGCGCAATTGTCATTCAGAGTGTGAGAGCTCTGAAAGCTGAAAATTGGCCTGGGCAGGAAGGGGGTGAAAGTACCCGGTATTGAGGTGGTTTAACAGCACCAGTGGGAACCTGCAGCAGCATTTTCTCCAGAAAAGGTAAGCATATCAGCTCTATTTATCAATATCTGCAAGACTAACCATTTGGATGTGTCTACTTCAGTGACCAGGCTGCAATGGCGAGGTTGCGGATGGGCACTGTCCAGGCTGCAATAATGAGGCTGCAGATGGGCACTGACCAGGCTGAAATAATGAGGCTGCAGATGGGCACTGACCAGGCTGCAATGGTGAGGCTGCAGATGGGCACTGACCAGGCTGCAATGGTGAGGCTGCAGATGGGCACTGACCAGGCTGCAATGGTGAGGCTGCAGATGGTCACTGACCAGGCTGCAATGGTGAGGCTGCAGATGGTCACTGACCAGGCTGCAATGGTGAGGCTGCGGATGGTCACTGACCAGGCTGCAATGGTGAGGCTGCGGATGGTCACTGACCAGGCTGCAATAGTGAGGCTGCGGATGGTCACTGACCAGGCTGCAATAGTGAGGCTGCGGATGGTCACTGACCAGGCTGCAATGGTGAGGCTGTGGATGGTCACTGACCAGGCTGCAATGGTGAGGCTGTGGATGGTCACTGACCAGGCTGCAATGGTGAGGCTGTGGATGGGCACTGACCAATCTGCAATAGTGAGGCTGCAGATGGGCACTGACCAGGCTGCAATAATGAGGCTGCGGATGGGCACTGACCAGCCTGCAGTGGTGAGGCTGCGGACGGGCACTGATCAGGCTGCATTGATGGGCAATGGTGAGGCTGCAGATGGGCACTGACCAGGCTGCAATAATGAGGCTGCAGGTGGACACTGATCAGGGTTGCTTTGATGGGCAATGGTGAGGCTGCATTGATGGGCACTGACCCTTATTTTGCTTCATAGTTCTTTTATTTTAAAAAGTTTTTTCCTGAAAAATCCCTCTTGAAATGAAGGTGCAAGTTATACGCCTGTGTGTGTTATACGCCGATAAATACAATAATCTCAAGGAAGTCATAATTATGTTACAGAAACTAGAGAACGATTAGGGGAAAACCTAAAAGGTACATATGCCTTTCCATAAACAATTAAAGTGAACCTGTCAGCCATTTTTCAACGTTCTGCTCAAAAGCAGACACGGCATGGCACCTCTATTATCTCTATTAGCCAGCAAAGGCTCCTCTCTAGGCTTCTCTAAAACAATTTTTTTCTGGGTTGCTGACTGCGATCTAATTACAGATAACAAAAAGTTCGGTCTGCTCTCTTTGATCATCAGCCATCTTTATAATCAGGATACGTTTCCCTTTCTTCCCAAAAACGTTTGTGAGCATTCTTTCAATTAGCATATGCAAATGAGCTTATTACATAGGAGAGTCCCATTATCATGGGGGGTACCCCTTAAGCCCGTGCTTTATATTCACACGGAGTTCAATGTCAGCTCAGTCTGGCTAAAGCCATGCCTAGAGAGTCGACCTTAGAGTGTTACTCTTTGTAATTCAGAGCAGGAGAATCCATTAGCTCAGCCCATTCTGGATAGTTCACGGTCTATTATTTTAATTGACTGATTCCTACCTATTAAGGGTGCTTCTGCAAAAAAAAAAAAAAATGAGAGTACGTTGTTTGTCCCTCCTCTAGCTTTGAATGTGCATGCTCTTTATTCGGCGGAGTACTCTTCACAATGCTTAATGGTTACTTATTTTGATTGATTTCACTATGTCCGAATGTGACCTTTGCTATCCTGCGTTCTATAGCCAAATGGCGCCATTCATGCGACGGGCACTAAATCTGCAGTTGAGACAATTTAGCTCTGTTTACAGGTTATGCAAATAGGGCTTTTCATCGGGAACATCCTTTGAATAAAAAAAGGCTTATATAAAACCATTGTGTATCTTTTTATAACATTCAACCAGTCACAAGAGAATTATGGCTGCCTTGGCAACAGGACAAGATGGATTTTTAAATATGTTGAGGTTTTTGAAGAGTTACAAAACAATGTACTTGCGGTTCTAGAATCCCCCTGGCACCTGAAAAGTTGTCAATATTTGAGGCCACCAAATTACACTGCTTGTCCACAGATCTCGGGACCTTCTATGGCAAGAGGCATGCCCTGTGGTAACCTGAGGGATGGAGTTTTTGTCCTGGGTGGGGGGGAAGCAACCAGCCCCTTCATGGCAAGGACATTGCGGTGAGGTAAAGAATGAACATTGCTATATCTGAATCCACGCGTTTTACTTCAGCTTCTATTTACCCTTGGTTGGAAAGGTTGAGGCAGTATTCAAGGCCTTTACAAAATGGCGTTGCTTGTCTACAGATCCCAAGACATGCAATTACAAGAAGTGTGTGCTGTGGTAGCTTCAGGGATGAACTGGGAACTTTTGGCCTGGGGCGGGGGGCCAACACAGCCAACTGACCCTTTTCATGGTAAGGACATTGCTGTGGGGTAAAGAAAGAGCGTCCCTATACATGAATCCACACCCTTGGTTGGAAATTAGTAACTATTCAAGGCCTTTACAAATGACAGTGCTGGTCCACAGATACAAGGATGTGCAGTTACAAGAGGTGTGTCCTGTGGTAGACGCATGGGTGGATTGGCAACTTTTGGCCTAGGGTGGGGACAAACACAGCCAACCAGTTCTTTCATGGTATGGGCATTACTGTGGGGTAAAGAAAGAACATTCCTATACCAGAATCCATACGTTGTACGTCACCTTTCATAAACCTTGTTTTATTAAATGTTGAGTCAATATTTGAGATCACAAAAATTACATTGCTTGTCCCTGAACCTACTATTGCAAGAGATTTGCCATGTGGTACCCTCAGGGGTGATTTCGAATATTTGTCCTGGGTTGGGGGGCAACACAGAAAAGTGACTCTTTCATGGTAATAACATTGCTATGGGGTAAAGAAGGAACATCCCTAGACCTTTACCCACACATTGTAATTCTCCTTCCATTTTATCTTTGGTTGGAAAAGTTGACTCAATATTAAAGGCCTTTAATAAATGACATTGCTGGTCCACAGATCTCGGGATGTGCAATTACAAGAGGTGTTCCATGTGGTAGCCCCATGGATGGACTGGGAACTTTTGGCTGTGCATGGGGACAGCCAGTCAACCAGCCCTTTTCATGGTAAGGGCAATAATGTGGGGTAAAGAAAGAAAATCCCTATACCTGAATCCACACGTTGTACTTCTCCTTCCAAATTCCCCTGGTCAAAAAATGTAAGTAATATTTGTGGCCATTAAAAAATTACATTGCTGGTCCACAGACTTCTAAACCTGCTATGACAACAGACCCCTTACCATGAGTGGGCTAGTTGTCTATTTTTGCTCTCACCCTATAACAAAAGTTTCAAGTCCACCCCTGAGGCTACCACAGAGCTCACCTTTGTCATAACAGGTCCAGAGGTCTGTGGACCAACCATGTCATTTTGTGATAACCTCAAATATTGCTTCAACTTTTTTGACCAGAAGCATAAATTAGGAGGTACCTGGATTACCCAGACAAAACTGGCAGGACTTAATCTCCTTGGTGTTCTGGGAAGACCTTGAATTCATACGTTAATACCTTTTGGTTTGAAGAAGGCAGTGTACTTTATCCTATTTTATCAATAGGCTTTTTGGTTTCATTGGCCTCCTAAGTCAATGACTGTAGATTTCTAGACTCATTACTCTTCAGGCTCTACTCTGCAAAAGATATGGTCTACATCTCTTGCACCGATGATTGCCAGCAAGCCTGAAACAGTTATACACAAATTGGAATAAATGGCTCTTAGGTTTTAGAATGCAACCACACTACACACCCTCAGTTCTGGAGGCACAGTAGACCAATGGTCTTCGTGGCACCAATAGCAGTCCATCAAAAAATAATAGACCCCCTTAATTTTTGGATATACTATTAGAATCGCCCAGGAATTGAAGCCTATATACGTACAACCTTTAGCAGCCTTAGAAACATACCTTTGCTTATATGAGATGACTGTAAATCTGCCATTAATGGGGGGCAATAAGTAGTCGATAGCTATACAAGAAAAAGCTGCATCTGTAGCATATATGCACAAACCTATTGTGCCTAAGGGAAAATGCTGCCCTGGCTGTAAAAAAAAAAGCCATAAACAAGCTCAATAAGTAAAGAAACAAACCATGAAATATGTTGACACTGCCGCCCTCCGAGAGCTGTCTTCTCAGTGCTAGGACAGTGTCAGGGAAGCCTTCCTGTAATGGAACTGTGAGATCCAGACCAGGCCAGGTAGATACTCCAGAATAATAGGACTGGTGGAGGATGCTACATTCTCTCTGCTTCTGTAAGAAAAGTTTAGAGGACAGGTGAGGGCCTACTAAATATCAGGCAGATAGTATATATGTGCAAGGCTTGTATATAGATAACGGTACTGGAGGAAGAAAACTCTACATTGCCAGAAGTACAGTATGTGGACCCTCGTCCAAACAATGGCGTTTATAAGCTTCCAGTGAAGGGTCCTGTTAATATTCCATCATACAAAGACATTGTAGACAATTATGTGCTTCCGACCTTGTGGTAACAGTTTGGTGAAGACCCTTTTCTTTCCCAGCATGTCTGTGCCCCTGTGTACAAAGACCGCTCCAAAAAGACATGGTTTGACCAGTTTGGTGTGGAGGAACTAGAGTGTCTTGCAGAGAGCCCTAATGGTGAGCCAAGTGTTTTTTTGCCACCCAACATGGGTCTTAACACGTGAGACAGGTCTTCTTATCCAACATGAGTATCTGACCTCACAAATGGGGACAAATTCCCACAGAAACCCTCCGAAATCTTGTGGGAAATCTTCCCAGAAGAGTGGAGGATCTTATAGCCGCAAAGGGTGTAACTTCATAGCAATGGCCTTAGAGGTGGGAGGGAGCATCTTGATATTAATGGCAATGGTGGAGAAATTGGATGTCCAATAAGTTCACATAGGTGTGATGGGTGGAGGAACTCGAATGTCATTGACAGATCTCTGACCTCAACCCTACTAAACACCTTTGGGATGAATTGGAACATTGATGGTGAGCCAGGTCTTCTAATCCAACATCAGTACCTGACCTCACAAATTGGCACAAATTCCCACAGATGTCCTCCAAAAACAAACATGCCGATCAGAAAAGTTAGAGTGAGATAAGATTGAAAGTTCTAAATTTGAATACTAGTTTTTGGTTTGGGGCTCTAAAGACTGAAAGCCATTGGATCCGCATTCCTACCTGGGAACCAGTATTTTCAGAAGGAGAGGTCTTGAAAGGCAGTTTCCATGCATCCTCAGTTTGAAAGAACTGTGTGGCTTTTCCAGTAGCATAACTATTGCCATAGCAGCCCATGCCTCTGCTATGGGGCCTGCAGATGGGAGGGGGGGGCACCATTAGGGAATTTCTTGCGAAAATTTTAAATCTGAAGTCTGCAGTTTAGAAGAGCTGATGTTAGGCACACAGGAGGAGTCATCAGGATCCCTGCTGTGCCCAGGGTGCCACAGAGAGGTCATCACATTTTTTCTATAGGGCCTCATGGTCTGTAGTTAGAATTTAATTATTTCCTATAAAGAGTGTTTCTTTCATGCAATGGAAACATAAAAGGGAGAATAGTCTGCCCCTACAGGAACTTTCATTGGTTGGGAACACTACAAGATGTCCAAATACTTACTGATAGATGAGCCGTGCCAAGTTTTCCCGTCATCAAGCTCTGCATCTCATGGAGCCTCTGCTTCTCCAAAGCAAGCTGGAATAATATGAGGTCAGTTATATAAATTGTATTCCTTGCATGACCAATTTTTATTGACTGATACATAATATATAGTAATATACACTACATTGTCAAAAGTATTGTCACACCTGCCTTTACAAACAAATTAACTTTTAATGGCACCCCAGTCTTAGTCCCTTGGGTTCAATATTGAGTTGGCCCACCCTTTGCAGCTATAACAGTTTCAACTCTTCTGGGAAGGCCGTCCACAAGTTTTAGGAGTGTGTCTATGGGAATGTTTGACCATTCTTCCAGAAGAGCATTTGTGAGGTCAGGCACTGATGGACAAAAAGGCCTGGCTTGCAGTCTCTGCTCTAATTCATCCCAAAGGTGTTCTATTGGGTTGAGGTCAGGACTCTGTGCAGGCCAGTCAAGTTCCTCTAACCCAAACTCACTCATTATGGACCTTGCTTTGTGCACTGGTGCGCAGTCATGTTGGAACAGGAAGGGGGCATCCCCCAAACTGTTCCCACAATGTTGGTAGCATGAAATTGTCCAAAATGTCTTGGTATGCTGACGCCTTAAGAGCTTCCTTCACTGGAACTAAGGGGCCGAGCCCAATCCCTGACAAATAACCCCCACACCATAACCCCCCCTCCAACAAATGATTTGGATCAGTGCACAAAGCAAGGTCCATAAAGACATGGATGAGTGAGTTTGGGGTGGAAAAACTTGACTGTCCTGACCTTAACCCGACAGAACACCTTTGGAACGAATTAGAGCAGAGACTGCAAGCCAGGCCTTCTCCTCTAACATCAGTGCCTGACCCCACAAATGCTCTTCTGGAAGAATGGCCAAACATTCCCATAGACACTCCTAAACCTTGTGGATGGCCTTCCCAGAAGAGTTGAAGCTGTTGTAGCGACAAAGGGTGGGCCAACTCAATATTGAACCCTACGGACTAAGACTGGGATCCCATTAATGTTCATGAGTGTGTAAAGGTAGGCGTCCCAATACTTTTGGTAATATAGTGTATATTACTGTATATTGAGTTTGTACACCTGATATGGCTACTTTGAACCAGACCATACACCATATTCCCTCTGAGAAACATAATGGCCTATAACTGGTGCTAATGATTATAGGAAAAAAAAATACTTATTTGCTATGATCATTGGCTCCTTCCAGTGGCCATAACGTGTATTTTCCTGATTCACTCAAATTTTTATGAATGATTAACAAGCAACCCATGAGAGAATAGCCTTAATAAGTAACAACATTATTTCTTGATCATACATCACGGGACACAGGAGCTTCATTACATAGTGGGTTATATAGGCACCTCTGGTGATTGGACACTAGTTAACCCCCAATTAAGGAGAATTCCTCCCCTATATAACCCCTCCCATATGGGAGGCACCTCAGTTTTTTCGCCAGTGGTTGGTCACGTAAAACATGTGCTATGAAGAAAGCTCTGTGCAGGTCCCTGCAGGGGCCTAAGGGCTACAACAAACTGGATCCATATCTCGGGCCGATATTTTGACTCCCAAGATGATATGGTACCCGGGCCTCGTCATCCGAAGAAACTAGGTTTTGCCTGTAAGTCCTCTCCTATTGGAAGACTGGGCTCTGGGAAAACCAGACTTGGTGTACTATTTTCATAGTGGCAAGAAAGTTTCTGGCAGAGTCTTTTACAAGGTCCAGGTAGGAGGTTCTTCTGAGAAGGAACCCCAAAAAAACCTGAAGGTTGGCACAACTCTGCCCGCCGTGATGGGTGAAGGCTGGAATGTGTCTGTTCTCAGCAATTCCTGTGGCGAGGACAGGTAAGGGAAGTTAATCCTATATAAATTATATTATGGATTTCTTCATTGAGTAGTTGTATGTCTTACCTGGTTTCCACCACTAGAGGGAGTAAGAGCAGCCTGATGCATACTTACATGCCTTTCAGATACACACGCTCAGTGAAGCCTGGTTCTCCCAGATGACTCACGTCTCCACTGCAATCTCTGCCACAATGAAGGTAATACAGGGGTCCCACATAGTCTGGGGGTCCCACGCAGCTCCAATGGCGATTCCCCTCCCCCCTGGATACCGGCGGTCCTTGTGCACACGCGCACGCGCCGAGTGCGCTCCCGTGCTAATGGAGGAGGGGGGAGTGTGGTTGCGAGCCGTGCACGGCACTGTACTGCGCAGGCGCCAGGCGGCAGTTTTAAAAAGCCCAGAGCGCCAGGGGGCTGTAAGTGGAGACACAGGAGCTGTGGGCAGTAAGCATCCCAAGGGATTGGATCCAGGCAAACCTTAGACACCTACTCAGCATCAGGTTGTGCAGTTTAAAGAGGAAGTAAACCCTTCCAAACAACTTGGACCTATAGGTAAGCCTAGATTAAGGCTTACCTGTAGGTCCAAGCAATATCTCCTAAACCTATATGGTTTAGGAGATATTTGCCCGAAAATGGGCACCGCTGTCTACGGCGCATGCGCCGTAGACAGCGGCGCGCAGGCGCACTAAATGCGGCAAATCCAAGAATGGATTTGCCAAATTTGTCGACTCCCGTGCGCATGCGCGGGAGTGACGTCATCGCGGCTTCGCCGTATGACAGCGGCGGAGCTGCGAGGCGCGACTCCCGTGCGCATGCGCGGGAGTGACGTCATCGCGGTTGCGCCGCTGTGATTCGTCGGAGCTGCGAGACGCCACAAGCAACATGGATGCGGCGGACTACAGGGGACAGCGGCGACTTCGCTGGCTCCTGTGTCAGGTAAGTGACACATAATGAGCTACTATGCGATGCATAGTAGTCCATTATGCTTTACCTTTGCAGGGAAAAAAAGAGGGAGTAAACCCATCAGGGTTTACTTCCTCTTTAAGCATATATATTTATTGTGAGACTTTAAGCACAACAGTGATTGCACTTTGTACTAGTACCTCTGCTTTGTAGCTTAGGACTATGTCTCCTCGTAAGAGGGTCTCAGGGGGAGGTAACAAGGGCACTGGTAAATCACCACCTAGGTCTAGGGGTTCTAAAAATACCTGTAGGTTACCATCCCCCCCCCTGCAAGACTGGAGCCAGCCTCACAGGATGAGTCAGTGCCCCTGTCAGGTTTTGCAGCCTCTCCTAATATTTCAGCCCCGGTATACGTCACTGAGGACTCCATTAGGGCTACATTGGAGGGTTTTGAAGGGAGAATCATGAATTTTATTTCAGCTTCCCTGAAAGATAGCAGGAAAAAGGGTAGATCCCCTCCCTTTGCTGAGATTCCTCTTTCAGATGACACTTCTGACAATGAGGAGAGATCCCTATCTTGGGACAGGGATCTTGAGCAGTCTGATGAATCAGAGGAAGAGGAGAGAGTCCCCTCCTCCCAGGCGCTCAGAAAACAGGTGCAGTATTATACTGAATTGGTGCGTACCACATTCAGAATGCCTGCTGCTGAAGTCGCTACGTCCTCTGTCTCTTCCCTGGGGGTCAGGAAAATCCCACAGACTGCCTTTTCCTTTCCAATTCATCCCTTAATGGATAAATTGTTGTATGAGGATTGGGGACATCCCGATAAACTGTTTGCTCCTCCTAAAAGGTTCTCTATGCTTTATCCTCTGGAGGAAAGTTTCACCAAGAAATGGGGGGTCCCATCTGTCGATGTGGCTGTTTCTTGCGTGAATAGAAACCTGACCTGTCCTTTGGATAATGCTCAGGTATTTAAAGATCCAACTGATAAGAGGTTGGAAACATTTTTAAAAGCCTCCTTTTCCATGACTGGCGCTGTAGTGCAACCTACAGTGGCAGCCGTGGGGTTGTGTCAGTTCCTCAAGGAACAGGTTAAGCAGATGCTTGGCCTTCTTCCCAGTGAGGAAGTGGAGAATTATGCAGAAATACCTCAAATTCTGTGTTTCATGATTGATGCGATTTTGGATTCTGTCCAACAAGCATCTCGTTTGTCTCTCCTGTTGGTACACATGCGAAGGGCCCTATGGCTAAAGAATTGGGCAGCTGAGCTATCATGCAAGAAGCATTTGATTGGGTTCCCGTTTAAAGGGGAACGTTTATTTGGAGAAGAATTAGACAAATTCGTCCAAAAAATTTCAGGGGGTAAATCTACTCTCCTTCCAGTCAAAAGGAGCAAACGTCCATCATTTAGGGGTTCTCTCTCTCCCGGAGCATCAAGCTCTAAGCAGTGGTGACGGCCTTCTCAACCCCCCTCTACAGGAAAGGCTCAAGGCCGGGCCCAGGGGCAGAAGAAATCCTGGGGCCAAAAGCCTGCCAAGCAGAGCCCAAAAGCTTCCTTGTGAAGGGGCGCCCCCGCTCGGCCGAGTGGGGGGAAGGCTCCTGCAGTTTGCGGAAGCCTGGCAGGAAGAGATCCGGGACAAGTGGGTGGTCTCTTCGGTATCTCTGGGCTACAAGCTAGAGTTTCAGGAGATTCCACCTTCTCGCTTTCTAAGGTCAAGGATCCCCAGGGACCCAGTAAAGCAAAGACCACTATTTCTGGCCTTAGATCACTTACTATCCCAGGGGGTGATAGTAGAAGTGGACCCAAAAGAACAGGGTTCAGGGTTTTACTCGAATCTCTTCACCGTTCCAAAGCCAAATGGAAGTGTCAGACCTATCCTGGATCTGAAGGATCTGAACCAGTCTTCCGAATGCAGTCAATTCGCACTGTGGTCTCCTCCCTGCAAGGGGGAGAGTTTATGGCATCAATAGACATCAAGGATGCATATCTCCATGTGCCAATTTTTTCCACACACCAAAAGTATCTAAGGTTCGCGGTAGAGCAGTACCATTTTCAATTTGTGGCCTTGCCGTTCGGGCTCGCTACGGCCCCTCGAGTCTTGGCAAAGATTCTGGACCCTCTCTTGGCAAACCTAAGAGCTCAGGGTATAGCCGTCATGGCTTATCTAGACGATTTGCTTCTCATAGAGAAAACAGTAGCGTTCCTGAACCACAGCGTCACCAGAATGCTAGAACACCTGGAACGCCTAGGTTGGATTATAAACCTAGAAAAGTCGTCCCTACAGCCTGCTACCAGGTTGGAATACCTGGGTATGCTTATCGACACCGCTCAGTGCAAGGTGTTTCTACCAAAGCCAAAAGCCTTGTCCATTGGGGATCTGGTGCGCCTAATTCTGGGCAGGAGATCTTCCCCCATTCGCTTGTGCATGAGACTGTTAGGGAAAATGGTCGCCTCCTTCGAGGCCGTTCCATTTGCCCAGTTCCACTCAAGGCCTCTGCAAAGATGCATCCTTGCGGCTTGGAACAGGAAGCCCCAGTCCTTGGATCTTCCTATGCGTCTATCCCCAGGGACACGCAAGAGTCTCGTCTGGTGGTTACAAACCGAGAATTTGCTGAAAGGCAAAACTTTTCTTCCTCTTCCATGGAAGATTATTACGACAGATGCCAGCCTGACAGGCTGGGGAGCAGTGTTGGAGGAGACGTTCTCGCAGGGGAAATGGTCTGCGATCGAGAAGCTATTGCCCATAAATGTCTTGGAGATCCGGGCAGTTTATATGGCTCTCATAAACTGGTCTTTCAGACTAAGGGGTCTCCCTGTTCGGGTTCAGTCCGACAATGCCACAGCAGTGGCCTATATCAATCACCAGGGTGGTACCAGGAGTCTGGTTGCGCAAAAAGAGGTGAATCGCATACTTGTCTGGGCAGAAAGGCATGTTCCATGCCTTTCTGCAGTCTTCATCCCAGGAGTGGAAAATTGGCAGGCGGATTTTCTGAGCCGCCAGCAGTTGTGCCCAGGAGAATGGGCTCTGCACCCCAACGTGTTTTGGAACATATGTCGCAGGTGGGGTACTCCAGATGTAGATCTGTTTGCGTCCAGGTTCAACAGAAAACTGGACAAATTCGTGTCAAGGACAAGAGATACACTCGCTCAGGGGTCAGATGCTCTGACAGTTCCCTGGGATCAGTACAATTTGATTTATGCCATCCACCCGTGCCCGCTTCTGTTGCGGTTCCTGGGAAGAGTCAAGAGGGAGACAAAGTCGGTTTAGTAGCCCCGGCTTGGCCCAGGTGACCGTGGTACGCAGAGATCATGAAGTTGGCAGTAGGCAGGCCGTGGATCCTCCCTCTGCGGCCAGATCTGCTCTCACAGGGTCCAATCTACCATCCTGCTTTACACAGTCTGAATTTGACAGTTTGGCTGCTGAGACCCACATTCTGAGAGACCGTGGGCTTTCGAGGTCAGTCCTTTCTACTCTGCTCAATGCCAGAAAGCCGGCCTCCATGCTTATTTACTACAAAATCTGGAGGGCATATGTTTCCTGGTGTGAACTCAGGGAATGGCGTCCTAGAAAGTATGTCATTAGCAGGATCTTGGCCTTTCTCCAGTCAGGCCTAGAAATGAATTTGGCCGTAAGCACTATCAAGGTGCAGATTTCGGCCTTGTCAGTGTTTTTCCAGAAGCCACTTGCATCACATTCCCTTGTGCGGGCTTTCATCCAGGGGGCCATGCGGATAAGACCGCCAGTCAAACCTCCAGTATGCCCATGGGATCTGAATTTGGTTCTCTCGGCTTTGCAGGGGCAACCTTTTGAACCTTTGCATCAGGCTTCGTTAGTTCTTTTGACTAAAAAAATTTGTTTTCTTGGTAGCCATATTCACGGCTAGAAGAGTATCAGAGCTAGCAGCCCTTTCCAGCAAGGAGCCGTATGGCCCGTATCTAATTATTCATAAGGACCGGGTGGTAATGCGTCCCAACAGGTCCTTTCTGCCTAAAGTGGTTTCAGGATTCCATTTGAATCAAGATGTAATCCTACCATCCTTTTTTCCGGACCCACAGTCTGCAGAGGAACAATCTTTGCACACTTTGGATGTGGTAAGGGCAATCGGTATCTATCTTCAGGCAACTACTCAGATAAGGAAAACTGATTGCTTATTTATTTTGCCGGAAGGCCCTAGGAAGGGCCAGGCGGCGTCAAAATCCACTCTCTCAAGGTGGATTAGACAGATTATTTCTCAGGCCTATAGTGTTAAAGGGAAAAGCCCTTCTTTTCAAGTGAAAGCGCACTCTACTAGGGCTGTAAGTGCTTCTTGGGCAGTGCATCACCAGGCCTCCCTGGCTCAGATCTGTAAGGCTGCAACTTGGTCATCAGTCCAAACATTCACCAGATTCTATCAGGTGGATGTCAGAGGGCAAGAGGATATCGCCTTTGGGCGCAGTGTACTGCAGGCTGCAGTTTAGGTCCTCTGGTCCATGGCGGTCTATAATTATGATCTGTGTCTCCCTCCCCTCAATCCGAGCATTGCTTTGGGACATCCCCCTATGTAATGAAGCTCCTGTGTCCCGTGATGTATGATCAAGAAAATAGGATTTTTATATACAGCTTACCTGTAAAAATTCTTTTCTTGAGAGTACATCATGGGACACAGGGCTCCCGCCCCTCTTGGGTTTTACGTGGTTTCCCATTGCTTTGCTACAAAACTGAGGTGCCTCCCATATGGGAGGGGATATATAGGGGAGGAATTCTCCTTAATTGGGGGTTAACCAGTGTCCAATCACCAGAGGTGCCTATATAACCCACTATGTAATGAAGCTCCTGTGTCCCGTGATGTACTCCCAAGAAAAGGATTTTACAGGTAAGCTGTATATAAAAATCCTATTATTTTGCACCCCTTTCGCATAGAACGAATGTTCATGCAGTTTTAAAGGACCACCTACACCTACTTGGAGTTTGCATGTAGTACAAATGTTTTTTAAATACACCCAATGGCCCACTTGAGTCTGGCCAATAAATATTGCCCAGTTGTTGCATTTCAGTCACAATGCAGCACGCATGACCAGGACAAGGGGTGGGCAGGAGGGGCACTGTGGTATCATGTGAGGTGGAGGGCACTATGAGGGTATTGGTGGAAGGGCATTTGTGTTGGGAGGGGGGATTTGGGGAGGTATGCTAGGAGTGTTAAACAAAACAATATAAAGTTGGCGCACAAATGACTGGACTCTTTAAGAGCGCTTGGCTATCTCGTGGGATGTTCGTTTATTTAAATAAATGTCCTGTAGATGGTCTCAATGTGCGGCTGTTAACCCATTATGGACTTGGCAAAAAATGGATGCAGCAGAAAAAACGATCAAAAACAGCGCATCAAAGGGACTAGTAGATTGATGTGAAAAAGACTTTAAAATGTCATATATTAAATGTAAACAATGAACACAGACATCTGATCCCTGCAGGATCTAAAACACATAAAAAACACCAATCATAAAACGGACAGATGTTTGATAATGAAAAGCTCCTCAGATCTCTCAATTAAAACTTTGGAAAGGTGAAAACCAAAGACCAATGTGTACAGCTATCGAATGCCTAATGAATGCAATCAATCATCTGAAAGAATCCAGAGCGTTGTATGAAAAGTCAGTGTAAACGAATGGAACAACGTTCCTAGGGACACTCACTTCATAGGTGTTCAATGGGCTGCAGAGCTGATGAGTCCAGTCTGATGACCGAGGGGGAGGTGTTTATTTCAGCTCCATCTGAAGCATTCGGCTTGGAGGCAGAGGTGTAATGCTGCACGCTGGGTGGTAAGGATCAAGCTTAGTCACCAGATGATATCAGCTGTACACATAGGCAGCTTAGAGAACGCTGCACTGCTTGCAGCGCCGCTTGTCCGAGCGGCTGTGGATCACATGAGAGGCTTGTCACGTGGAAGGCCCCTCTAGGGGGTTAACCTGAGAGACTCTGACAGTTCCCGCCCCTACACACTACCCGATGCCTTTATCTTTCTGGTTGCTGTATGCCGCTCTAGCTTTGACAAAGCGCAGGAGCTCGAAACATGTAAGCAGGAGAGTCGGCATAGCAACCTTCCCCTTCACAGCCTTCCACGTGACAAGCCTCTCATGTGATCCACAGCCGCTCGGACAAGCGGCGCTGCAAGCAGTGCAGCGTTCTCTAAGCTGCCTATGTGTACAGCTGATATCATCTGGTGACTAAGCTTGATCCTTACCACCCAGCGTGCAGCATTACACCTCTGCCTCCAAGCCGAACGCTTCAGATGGAGCTGAAATAAACACCTCCCCCTCGGTCATCAGACTGGACTCATCAGCTCTGCAGCCCATTGAACACCTATGAAGTGAGTGTCCCTAGGAACGTTGTTCCATTCGTTTACACTGACTTTTCATACAACGCTCTGGATTCTTTCAGATGATTGATTGCATTCATTAGACATTCGATAGCTGTACACATTGGTCTTTGGTTTTCACCTTTCCAAAGTTTTAATTGAGAGATCTGATGAGCTTTTCATTATCAAACATCTGTCCGTTTTATGATTGGTGTTTTTTATGTGTTTTAGATCCTGCAGGGATCAGATGTCTGTGTTCATTGTTTACATTTAATAAATGACATTTTAAAGTCTTTTTCACATCAATCTACTAGTCCCTTTGATGCGCTGTTTTTGATCGTTTTTTATGCTAGGAGTGTTGACTTGGGAGGATTTGTTTTGGATGAGGAGGGAAGGAGATTTGTGCTAGAAAAGATGATATGGAAGGGTGGGGGGTGAATTTGTGCTAAAAGGGGAAATATTTTTTGAGGGGATTTGTACTAGTAGGAATGATTGGGGGGGGGGGGGAATTTGTGCTAGGAGGGGAAACGGGGGGGGGGGGGGTTGGAGTCGGGGGATTTGTGCTAGGAGGGGAAATATTTTTTTGAGGGGATTTGTTCTAGTAGGGATGAATGGGGGGCATTTGTGTTAGGAGGGGGGATTGGAGGAGGTGAATTTGTGCTGGGAGGGATGGATTTGGAGTAGGGGGTGAAAGGATTTCTGCTCTGAGTGGAAAGTTGAGGGATAGAGATTATTTTTTTATGGGGGGGGGTGGATTTGTGCTGGGGGGCATATGAGGAGAGGGAGACTTTGAGCAGGGGGAAAAAATAATTTTCTGGGATGGGAAACTTCAGTAGGGGGGGATGGATTTGTACTGATTTGAGGGGGAATTTATGCTTGAAGGGTTAACATGCAGATTAGTGCTTGATTTATTTTAGATTTTTTTGGGGGGTGGGGGGGGATTTTTGTTGACGCATAATGCTCATACATCTTGGGGGGGTAGGGGGCACACACAATTTGTATGTCCGCCTCTACACGACCCTGTCCTGGCACCGGTAGCACCCATCTCCTGTAAGGTATGAGGAAAATTCTGTCTCACCTGTTCTTCTAGGCTGAGGACCACCTCTCGTTGTAGAAGGCACTGCATGGTGCTTTTGTCATCTAGGTGGTCGTCACTATACAAATGTCTAGATAGTATAAAAAAAAACAATGAAAAACATATTTCAGTCTCCCAAAAAAGTTTAAGAGTATTAAAGGTAAGAATTACAATCCCTTGAAAAGCTCCCTGGCTCTGGTTAGGTGGCTTGGTCCAACCATCTGTATGGCTTGGTCCAACCATCCCCCCCCCCCCCCGCTCTCTCCTCATTGGTTCACTGGCTGTGATTTACAGCAGCAGGAGGCAATTACCGGAGTGTGCTTTGTGAGCCAATGAGGAGAGAGAGAGATCCGGGAGAGCCACTGCTTTCATGCGTATCGCTGGACTGTGCACACTACTTAGTTCAATATTATCCCACTAGAGCACGCAAATGGGAAACCTCTAGATGGTCCTCTACATCTAGCAGCCAAAGTGCACACTACTTTCTTCAATGTTATCCCACTAGAGAGCGCGCAAAAGAAACCTCTAGAGATCCAACATTAAAACTACTTTTCAATGTTATCCCACTAGAGCGTGACCATGAGCACGAGTCCTCTCCATCTAGCGAGCGACCTGCACACAACTTAGTTCAATGTTATCACCTTCAGATGGTCATCTACATCTTACGACAGACATGCATACTACTTAGTTCAATGTTATCCCACTATAGCACACGCACACTAAAACTCCAGGTGGTCATCTACATCTAGCGTCTGACCTGCACACTACTTAGTGTAATGTTATCCCACTAAAGTGCATGTATGAGAAACCTCCAGATAGTCATTTACATCTGGGGCCGATCTGCACACTACTTAGTTCCATGTTATCCCACTAGAGCAGGGGTCTCAAACTGGTGGCCCTCCAGCTGTTACGAAACTACAAGCCCCATCATGCCTCTGCCTGTGGCAGTCATGCTTGTAACTATCAGCCTTGCAATGCCTCTTGGGAGTTGTAGTTTTGCAACAGCTGGAGGGCCGCCAGTTTGAGACCCCTGCACTAGAGCGTGCACACACGAAACCTCCAGGTGGCCACTACATCTAGCGGCTGACCTGCACACTACTTAGTTTAATGTTATCCCACCAAAGTACATGTATGAGAAACCTCCAGATAGTTATTTACATCTAGGGGCCGATCTGCACACTACTTAGTTCCACGTTATCCCACTAGAGCGTGCACACGAGAAACCTCCAGATGGTGATCTACATGTTGCGATCAACGTGCACACTACTTAGTTCAATGCTATCCCACTAGAGCTTGCAAATGAGAGACCTCCAGTTGGTCATCTACATGTATCGGCTGATGTGCACACTAGTTAGTTCAATGCTATCCCACGAGAGCATGCACACGAGAAACCTCCAAGTGGTCATCTACATCTAGCAACCAACGTACACACTACTTAGTTCAATGTTATCCCACTAGAGCATTAGAAACCTTGAGGTGGTCATTACATCTAGCGGCTGATGTGCACATTAATTAATTCAATGTTATCCCACTAGAGGGCACACACGCAAAACCTGCGAGGGGGGGCTCCAAGGTTTTGACTGTATAGGGGCCTCCACAAAGTTTAACCCAGCACTGCACTTGACAAAATACCCTAATCTGATTTAGAAACTCCATCAGGAACATCTCACCTGAGGAAGTGTCTGTGATCTGCAAAGGTCTTCTCCCAGTGTGGAAACTTACACCCACTGGCGTACTGGACAGGATGGACCAGCTCAGTGCTTTAGAGGAGAACACATAACAGCAATTGGCAAAAGATACATTTTGTTAGGTGAAGTAAACCTGTTCCAAACATGGGGGATTCTAACAGAGCTTGTCACCTTTTTTAAGATAAAATAGAACATTTGCTCTCTGAAATCCTATTGACAGTGTATCCCAACCCCAAACAATAATGTAATATATTAATTTCCAGGCAGGAAATACACCTGAACTTTACATTGTATGGCCATAGTTGGTTGTTTGCATGTACCCCAGAGTGTTTTTAAAACATCAATGAATTCATTGCAGCTTACCAGTGGTGGGGGCAACTCAGCTATAACCAGCAGGGGGGTTGGCATTATCCATTGATGGAATCTAGATGAAAATTGGCCACATCCAGTGATGAAAATTAGCCATATCAAGTGATGGAAATTGGCTGTATCCAGCAATAGAGATTGGCCATATATATAGTGCTGCAATTTGGCTGGAAATTGGCCACATCCAGTGATGGACATTTGCCATGTCCAGTGAAGGAAATTGGTCATATATAGTGATGGAATTTAGCTGAAAACTAGCCACATCCAGTGATGAACATTTGTCATATCCAGTCATGAAAATTAAATGGAAATTGGCTGTATCCAGCAATGGAGATTGGGCACATCCAGTGATGGACATTTGCCATATCCAGTGAGAGAAATTGGCCATGTCCAGTAATAGAAATTGTCTGGAAATTGACCACATCCAGCTATGGAAATCTCAATGATATCCTCATATTTTCTAAGTCCCTGGAGAGCCACCACACAGATGTCTGTCGTGTGCTTCAGAAACTAAGAGAGAACAATTTCTAATGTAAACTGGAGAAGTGCGAGTTCCATCGTGAACAGGTTACATTCCTGGGCTATGTCATTTCCACTGCTGGATTTTCGATGGACCCAGAGATGGACGTTGACCATAACCAGTGATGAAAATTGGCTGTATCCAGCATTTGAGATTGGTCATATATAGTGATGGAATTTAGCTGAAAACTGGCCACATCCAGTGATGGACATTTACCATATCCAGTCATGGAAATTGAATGGAAATTGGCTGTATCCAGCAATGGAGATTGCCCATATCCAGTTATGGAAATTGGCTACATCCAGTGATGGACATTTGCCATACCCAGTGAGAGAAATTGGTTGGAAATTAGCCACATCCAGTGATAGAAATCACCTGGAAATTGGCCACATCCAGCAATGGAAATTGTCTGGAAATTGGCCACATCTAGTGAGGGAAATTGGCTGGAAATTGGTTGTATTCAGTGATGGGCATTGGCTATATCACCACATAAGTGGTGAAATTGTATGGACATTGGCCACATCCAGTGTTGGAAATAGGCTATTTGGCCTTATCCAGTGATGGACATTGGCCATATTCAGTAACAGAAATTGGCTGGAAATTGGCCACATCCAGTGATGGAAAACGGCTGTATTCAGTGATGAACATCGGCCATATCCAGTGATAGACATTGGCTGAAAATTGGACACATTAAGTGATGTAAATTGGCTGTATTCAGTAATGGACATTGGCTATATTGAGTGATAGAAACTGTCTGGAAATTGACCATACCCAGTGATGGAAATGAGCTGAACATTATATGTTATACACACAGGGAAGATCTACTGACCCATCTTTGTCCTGTCCCTCATTTGAGATGGTCTTCTGCACAAAGTCATTATTTTTGGGATGTTCCTTTAGATAGGAAGGCATGGTGTTTTTCTTATTTCCATCACCCTCTTCATTTTTTGCACAGCTGGATTCATGTTGGACCCATCCCAGGCTTCCGGGCTTCATTCCTGTAATAGGATTATCCATTTCATAACATGTTAGACACAGTACATGAGGGGGGGGGGGGAGAGTCAAGGGTGGATCAAAGATTCTACTTTGGGCGTGTCACTTGTGATTCCAATCAATGTCATATATCTGAATCCTACCTGAGGGCCCAGCTCAGTGAATTCAGTCACCCAACATGTTGGTAACATCTGCATTGCTCAGCAATTAATCATCCTTTTAAAAGAAACCTGTCTTCAAAAAGAATGAAGGCTGATAATGATGGCCTCACTTCAGGACAACAGTGCCATCAGGGGCAGCTGACCCAGGCGCAGTGTTTTTATGTGAGGGGCCAGGGGCCTCCTCATCACATGTGTGCCCTGCCTTCTAGTGCTATTCACAATTGTCGCAAGTTGACCTGCAGAGAACACACAGCATGGAGGTCCTACAATAAAATTGCTCACTTCCTGGCCAACGCAAAGCCTAGTTGGTTGACCCAGAGCTGCTATGGTCAGACAAGCTTGGTGGCACCTTGAAGTGAGAATACAGCTTCATAAGACGATTGCGTGTGCACTGGGAGCATCATTTGGCATCTATCAGGGTGCTTTGGGGGTGGGGTGGGGCAGTTTGCACGATCTTATGTGGCCATTGTCCTCTACTTTGGAATTTCCCAGTTCCCCGATTTTCAGTTTTCTCTAATTTGGTTCTCAATTTGGTTCTTTTCATGACCTGAGTATACAGAGTTAGGGCTTCTCCCGATGTCCATGCATGCTGCAGCTAATTGTCTCTGGCTACTGGTGACTATCTAGATGCATCCAACCAAAAAGGTGTGCAATGTTGGTCTTGCTTTAATAATCAGCCACAGCCAGAATAGAAAAGCCTTTCCCTTGCCAGCAGGCTGTAGAGAAGGACCTTTGCTGTCTACTGTGGAAGCAGAGGTCTCTCTGCAGAGTTCCAAAGCATCCCTACTGATTTAGAGCTAGTCCTCTCCAATTAGTAAGGAGTATGAACTTTTCTGATTGCAGAGCTGTAGGTCTCACTCAGCAGGGGGTATGTTGGACCTCAGCAAGAAGACCACTGCTTCCATACAGAGATCAAGGGTCCTTATTTTTCAGCCTGCAGGGGACAGCGAAGGCAAAATTTAGGCAGATGAACTGGTGAACTGAAACAATATTGGCATTTCGTGTGATGACAATGAAAGGTCCTCTTAACCACAATGCAACCTACCTTGTAAAGCCGGGTGCTGCTTGTATTTGGCCACCAATGGGAACAGTCTTGTTGGTGGCATGCTGAGTATGGAGGAGGAGGAGGCAGCGGGTGCCAAGTGAAGGACAGAAGACTGAGAGCCATTGTCCCTGGTGAGCTGTAATAAGAAGAACATACAGATGATGGTCACTCTTCCCGGTTCCTCTGGATTCCATATTATCAAGACAAGGGCTGACCTCTAAATGGCCATAATCCATGACATGGCGGGTTCAGGCTGACTGCCAGCCAACCAAGATCTCAGAGGGTGAGTGATAGCATGAATAACCCAAATCCCTCAGGAACGTGTAGGTAATATGATGGATCTATCTATAGTTAAAGTAGAAAGTAGAACCCCACTTTATCCATTTTACTTTACTTTTTTGTTGGCCTTAATGTCATGCTGTTTGGTTTCCATTGGGCACCTCCCCTGGAGACCAAAGGTGGACAGGTAGGGAGATGTATCTCTGCAGGGAAGGTGGTGATGCTGCAGTCTCTGACCATCTCTTGCATGTTCTAATAAGTTCTAGAATGCTCTGAAAAGTTCTTGGATTTTCTAGAAAGTTCTAGAGCAGGGGTTCTCAAACTGGCGGCCCTCAAGCTGTTGAGGAACTACAAGTCTTCTCATGCTTCTGCCAGTGGGAGTCGTGCATGTAGCTGTCAGCCTTGCAATATCTCATGGTCTTGTAGTTCTGCAACAGCTGAAGGGCCTCCAGTTTGAGACCCCCTGTTCTAGAATGTGCTGGAAGAATAATCTGGGGAGGGGGGAGCGATTCAAGGGAACCTTCACAGAACCTTGGAGCTCCATGATCTCTTATGTGCAGTGGCTTAGCATTAAGCCCCGGCAACCTTGTCGCCGCATACATTTCTTCCTGGAAAGGCATTTTAGCCTCCTATTGCACTTTCTTTGTTGGTCCTGATGAGGCTGTGGCACTTTGCACTTTATATGACGAGCTAAACAAATCATAATAAGAGACGATTTCCAATTTTGGCGTGCTCTGTGGGAGATCTCCCGCGATACGCCGCCATAATTGACGCGGCGATGATCGGCAGGAATTACAGGGGAGGCCGTGAGACATCAGACGCTGCGATTATTTCTTTTCAGGAAGAAGCAATAGAAATTGTTAGACACTGCTTCACATGTCATAATAATTATGGTAGAGACACCGCCCACCTCATTGTTCCGGAATATTCTTTGTCAGTCGGGAACTTTATGTGATCATTAATATTTCACCGGCGGTTGTGTGAAGGCGCGCCCATTGAAGAATGGATTATCTTAAAGGGCCCCCTTCTATTTCATTGAGGGATTGTGTCATATGCTGAGTACCGGGGGGGGGGGGGGGCGGGTATAGAGCTGTGGGAGTATCCAATCCACATAGGAATTCAGAGGCCGACTCCGCCCCCGCAGAATTCACCTGAAACTAAAATATCACTTTAGGGTGGGTCTCCTCCTTTAGTCCCCTTCCTTACACCAGGGTCCTCAATAGAGTTCCCCATTACATCAGACTCCCCATAAAATTTCCTCCTTACATCAAGGCCCCATCAGAATCCCCCTTAAATCAGCACCCCCATAAATTGGCCTCTTTACTTCAAATGTCTCCATTATATCAAGGTCCCCATCAAATTTACATTAAGGTCCCCATCAGAGTATTTTCCTGGCATGGTTCCCATCAGAGTCCCCCCTTACATCGGGACCCCCATAAAATGTCCTCCTTACATCAGGAATCCCATCAAATTCCCTCCTTACATTAGGGTCCCCATCAGAATCCTTATCAGCCCCCCACCCCCTCCACATCAGGGTCCCCATCAAATTCCCTGTTTACATCAGGGTCCCAACATCAGAGTCCCCCGTTATATCAGGGCCCCCATAAAGTGTCCTTCTTACATCAGGATCCCCATCAATTTTCCTACTTACATCAGGGTCCAAATTAGAGTCCCCCTTACATCAAAGTCCCCCTTACATCAGGGACCCCATCAAATGCCCTCCGTCCCTCAGTGTCCCCAGTTGGTTCCCTTTTACATCAAGGTCCCCATCAGAGTATTTTTCTGCCAAGGTCTCCATCAGAGTCCCCCACTTACACAGTACAGGTACAGGTTGGGGGGGGAGGGGCAGGGAGAACACATGCCCCGGGCGCCACACTGAGAGGGGTGCCACTGCAACCTCCACTCTCTGACATGTCGGTTCACCGCAGGGATAGGCAGGGACCAAGGCTGTGGCAGACATTTTCCAAGGTACATACCAAGGTATATTTCAAATTAAAACCATCAAAAAAAAACACTCTGTCTACTCTCTGGCCTAGTTCTACAAGTACAAATAAGACCCCTTTAGAACAGACAATAGATGCCCCCTTTAGTCTTACCTTTTCATCTATATTCCCCATGCTACCAGATTTTCCTGCACCACAAGGTACTCCAGGCTCTCCCTGCAAAGAATATATATATTTAGCCAACATGATCCCCTTTAGAGCAGGCCAGAGTCCCCATAAATCCCCATTTAGAGCAGGCCAGGGTCCCTATAGATCCCCCTTTAGAACAGACCAGGGTCCCCATAGATCCCCTTTAGAGCAGGCCAGAGTCCCCATAGATCCCCCTTTAGAGCAGGGTTCCCATAGATCCCCCTTTAGAGGAGGCCAGGGTCCCCATAGATCCCCCTTTAGAGAAGGCTCTCCCTGCAAAGAATATATATATTTAGCCAACATGAACCCCTTTAGAGCAGGCCAGAGTCCCCATAAATCCCCATTTAGAGCAGGCCAGGGTCCCCATAGATCCCCCTTTAGAGCAGGGTTTCCATAGATCCCCCTTTAGAGCAGGCCAGGGTCCCCATAGCTCCCACTTTACAGCAGGGGTCCCATAGATCCCACTTTAAAGTATGCCAGGGTCCCCATAGATCCCCCTTTAGAGCAGGGTCCCCATAGATCCCCCTTCAGAGCAGGGTTCCCATAGATCTCCCTTTAGAGCAGGCCGGGGTCCCCATAGATCCCCCTTTAGAGCCGGGTTCCCATAGATCCCCCTTTAGAGCAGGGTCCCCATAGATCCCCCTTTAGAGCAGGGTTCCCACAGATCCCCCTTTAGAGCAGGGTTCCCATAGATCCCCCTTTAGAGCAGGGCCCCCATAGATTCCCCTTTAGAGCAGGGCCCCCATAGTTCCCCCTTTAGAGCAGGGTTCCCATAGATTCCCCTTTAGAACAGGGTCCCCATAGATCCCCCTTTAGAGCAGGGTTCCCATAGATCCCCCTTTAGAGCAGGTCATAGTTCCCATAGATCCCCCTTTAGAGCAGGCCAGGGTCCCCATAGATCCCCCTTCAGAGCAGGGTCCCCATAGATCCCCCTTTAGGACTGTTCCCTGTACACAGCACACTCCTGATCACTGCACCCTGTACACTGCACACTCCTGATCACTGCGCCCTGTACACCGCACACTCCTGATCGCTGCGCCCTGTACACCGCACACTCCTGATCACTGCGCCCTGTATACTGCACACCTCTGATCACTGCGCCTTGTACACCGCACACTCCTGATCACTGCGCCCTGTACACCGCACACTCCTGATCATTGCGCCCTGTACACCACATACTCCTGATCACTGCGTCCTGTACACCACACACTCCTGATCACTGCGTCCTGTACACCGCACACTCCAGATCACTGCGCCCTGTACACCGCACACTCCTGATCACTGCGCCCTGTACACCGCACACTCCCGATCACTGCCCCTTGTACACCGCACACTCCCGATCACTGCGCCCTGTACACCGCACACCCCCGATCACTGCGCCCTGTACACCGCACATGCCTGATCTTTGCGCCCTGTACACCGCACACTCATGATCACTGCGTCCTGTACACCGCACACTCCTGATCACTACACCCTGTACACCGCACACTCCTGATCATTGCGCCCTGTACATCGCACACTCCTGACAAACACGCATGCTCAGAACCAATGCAAAAGATCAGACAACAATGCAGAAGTTGACCAAAGGTGGCGGTAAAGAGCAGAAAAAACACGTGATTTGGTAAAAGTTGGCTGAAAAAGTCCTGCTGTATATGTATTGCATATACAAGTTCACGGCCGATGCCCTTTGTACAAAAATCCAGGGGAAAGTTTGTACAAAGTCCGATCGTGTGTATGAGGCTTAATAATCATTCAGTTTTGATGACTGAGCAGATTTTTCGGGTTAAAACTTTATATATTTTTTGCTACTTACCGGATGGATCAGCACCGCCTGCTTGCTGTCATGGAGGAGGGCCCGCAGGTAAGAGGAGGAGGAGCTGAAGGAAGTTGGATTCACCATGACGTAGGGATGTGGATGCGGCTGTCAAGACAAAATTCCTTCAGTTATTTGTGATATCTTTTAAATCCTCCATCCAGCCCCCAAACTACCTACCTGATGCATGTGTGAAGTGACTCCGGCACTCCTGCGGTTCCATTGGCTGATTTGCCCCTTTCCTTTCCTGTCGGGTGGACTGACGCTTTCCGCAGATGGAGCCGCCTTGCTGGTCTGAGGGCTGGGCATCTGCTCCACTTAGTTACCTATATAAAAAAATAAAAGAGGAACCTCAATAAATGTATCTCAGCTCCAGGACTGTCTTTAACACAGAGGCAAAAGGGGCAGGTTCCCTGGTCCCAGTCATTGTTGTTGTGGGGCCCTTGAGCCCACAAAATACTTGATAAGTGGATTCCGGAGTGCCAAAGAAAATGTTTGCCCGGGGTCCAATCAATATTAAAGATGGCCCTGCTCTGCTCTATCAGTCCAGCAGGATGGTGGCTGAATCCCGACACATCCAAAGACCTGACGTTCCATATATTTGTCATGATGGTTTCGGAAACCCAACACATTAGAAGATCCACAGAAGGCTTTTTTATTTTATTACATTTTATTATATTTAGATCAAAAAAGTGGACCCCCTTAATGGGACTTTGTCAGACCACCAACACAACCAAGTATAAGAATAAAACATGAAATTTTATTAATGCAAAAATAATAAAAGAGACACACAGACAACTTATGTCTCCAATAAAATATACAGCCAAAAATACACAATAGACTATATATACAAATACCACTGATACTCTCATGGATATCCCATAACCCGACACGTTTCCAGTTTCTGTTGTTACAAAACTTTCATCAGGGGTAGAGAGCAGGAAATAGTAATATTGTGGTAACTCATATCGAAAGCGTTCCTCCATATAAGGTGGAAACGCATGTAAATGTCGAGGCAACTTGGCCACAATAATAGATCTTTAAAGAGGAAGTAAACCCTGATGAGTTTACTTCCTCTTTCATTCCCTGCAAAGGCAAAGCATAATGGACTACTATGCATCGCATAGTAGCCCATTATGTGTCACTTACCTGACACAGGAGCCAGCGAAGTCGCCGCTGTCCCCTGTAGTCCGCCGCATCCATCTTGTTGGTGGGGTCTCACAGCTCCGCCGCTGTCATTCGGCAAAGCCGCGATGACGTCACTCCCGCGCATGCGCACGGGAGCCGACACGCGCGGCAGCTCCTTCGCTGAGAATGCCGCGCTCAGTGCGCCTGCGCGCCGCTGTCTACAGCGCATGCCCCTTAGACAGCTGTGCCCGTTTTCGGGCAAATATCTCCTAAACCATATAGGTTTAGGAGATATTGCTTGGACCTACAGGTAAGCCTTAATCTAGGCTTACTTGTAGGTCAAAGTGGTTTGTAAGGGTTTACAACCACTTAAATTGAGATCAGTGGCGGAACTACCACCATAGCGACCCGTGCGGTCGCTACGGGGCCCGCAGCTGAGGAGGGCCCGGTGAGCGGGCGGCAGGTGAGCCGCCGAGCTCCCTGTCCGCTCGGCGCTCGTACAGTCACACTGACTGTACGAGCGGACACAGCCAGGTGACTCGGCGGCGGCGGGGGGTTGTTGGGGAAGCTGCGGGGAGGCTTAGTGGGTGGCCAATCAGCGGGTGGCGGGGCAGAGAGATGACATCATCTCTCACCGCCCGGCGCCCGCCCTGCAAACTGCCAGCTCCGCTCTCACTCACTGTGCAGGCAGCAGAGATTACATCCTCTCTCTGCTGCCTGACTCAGACTGGCAAACAGAGCGACTTTAACAGGAAAGTGACAATCCGCAATGTGTGACAGGTGACATGGCAAATGGACAATCCACAATGGATGGCAGGTGACATGGCAAGTGGAAAATCCGCAATGTGTGGCAGGTGACATGGCAAATGGACAATCCGCAATGGATGGCAGGTGACATGGCAAGTGGAAAATCTGCAATGTGTGGCAGGTGAGGTGGCAAGTGGACAATCTGCAATGTGTAGCATGTGACGTGGCAAGGGGACAATCTGAAACTTGTGGCATGTGACGTGGCAAGGGGACAATCTGAAACTTGTGGCAGGTGACGTGGCAAATGGACAATCCGCAATGTGTGGCAGGTGACGTGGCAAGTGAACAATCCGCAATGTGTGGCAGGTCACGTGGCAAGTGGACAAACCGCAATGGGTGGCAGGTGACATGGCAAATGGACAATCCGCAGTGGGTGGCAGGTAACGTGGCAAATGGACAAACCGCAATGGGTGGCAGGTGACGTGGCAAATGGACAATCCACAATGTGTGGCAGGTGACGTGGCAAGTGGACAATCCGCAATGTGTGGCAGGTGACGTGGCAAGTGGACAATCTGAAACTTGTGGCAGGTAACGTGGTAAATGGACAATCCGCAATAGGTGACAGGTGACGTGGCAAGTGAACAATCCGCAATGTGTGGCAGGTCACGTGGCAAGTGGACAAACCGCAATGGGTGGCAGGTGACGTGGCAAATGGACAATCTGCAATGGGTGGCAGGTGACGTGGCAAATGAACAATCCACAATGTATGGCAGGTGACGTGGCAAGTGGACAATCCACAATGAGTGGCAGGTGACATGGCAAGTGGACAATTTGTAATGTGTGGCAAGTGACAATCTGCAACTTGTGGCAAGTGGACAATCTGAAATGAGTGGCAGGTGATGTGGCAAGTGGACAATCCACAATGGGTGGCAGGTCACGTGGCAAGTGGACAATCCGCAATGTGTGGCAGGTGACGTGGCAAGTGGACAATCCCCAATGTGTGGCAGGTGACGTGGAAAGTGGACGATTTGCAATGTGTGGCAGGTCACGTGGCAAGTGGACAATCCACAATGGGTGGCAGGTGGACAATCCGCAACTTGTGACAAGTGACAATCTGCATCTGGTGGCAGGTGACACACTCGAGGCTCCCACTGATTCTGCATTATGGTGAGTTGAACTATTTAATTTTCTATAACAATGCAATAATAGAAATAATGTGTTTCAATCATCCTGACACCATAACACAAATGGTGCCGTGATAATTGAAGCACCAACATCAGCCATTGCCCCAATAAATTGCCCCCATAAAAGTATTTTCTATCAGTGCCCCTCCCGAGACTAGAATCTGGATCCGCCCCTGGGTGGGGGGGGCCCATACAACATTTTGCTATGGGGCCCTGTGATTTCTAGTTACGCCCCTGATTGAGATAATAGATAACAGCGCATTCTTCCATAAGTACTTCAAAATAGATGATGCAGAGTCTACATCCACTGTCCCCAAAGGATATTGGGGGGTAAAAATAGCCCCCTAGCACCGTAGCTTTCAGCCCCAAATTAAGGCTCCCAAAGGTCTCCTATGGGTATGGATTCCGGGGAGAGACGGGATATGTGGTCCACTGTCTCCTCAGGCTAGTAGTATAGCTTATATTTACACCGTATGGCCAGGCCACCCATCCAAGACTAGGCAATGAGTCTGGATTTCAGCTGCGACATTCAGATGGTGGGGGCAGAATTTGGCGCATGAATCCATCCTGCCTTTTATCACCGATTCAGGCTGGTAGTGGTGGTGTAATGGTGTGGGGGATATTTTCTTGGCACACGTTGAGTTATGATATTGTGTCTGGAATCAAAAGTAACATTTCCGTCTTTGCAGATGACACCAAGCTATGCAGTGGAATAACGTCCTTACAGGATGTCTCCAATTTACAAGCCAACCTCAATGCTCTGTCTAATTGGGCATAAATGTGGCAGATGAGGTTTAATGTTGAGAAATGTAAAGTTATACACTTGGGGGCTAAGAAAATGCATACATCTTAGGGGGAGTACAACTGGGGGGATCCATAGTGGAGAAGGATCTGGGGGTTTTGGTAGATCATAAGCTCAATAATAGCATGCAATGCCAAGCTGCGGTTTCCAAAGCGAGCAAAGTCCTTTCTTGTATTAAGAGAGGTATGGACTCCAGAGAGAGGGAGATAATGTTGCCCCTGTTCAAATCATTAGTAAGACCTCATCTGGAATATGCCGTTCAGTTTTGGGCCCCAGTTCTCAAAAAGGATATCGGGGAACTGGAGAAAGTGCAGAGAAGGGCAACCAAACTGATAAGAGGAATGGGGGAGCTCAGCTATGAGGAAAATTATAGGAACTGAATTTATTCACTCTTGATAAGAGGGGATTAAAGAGGAAGTAAACCCTGATGGGTTTACTTCCTCTTTCATTCCCTGCAAAGGTAAAGCATAATGGACTACTATGCATCGCATAGTAGTCCATTATGTGTCACTTACCTGACACAGGAGCCAGCGAAGTCAACGATGTCCCCTATAGTCCGGCGCATCCATCTTCTCGGTGGGTCTCGCCGCTCCGCCGCTGTCATTCGGCGAAGCCGCGATGACGTCACTCCCGTGCATGAGCACGGGAGCCGCCACTCGCGGCATATCGTCGTTGACCGCGGCGTGCTCAGTGCGCCTGCGCCGTAGACAGCGGTGCCTGTCTTTTGGCAAATATCTCCTAAGCCGTGTAGGTTTAGGAGATATTTCTTGAACCCACAGGTAAGCTGGGATATGGGGGATATGATCAACATGTACAAATATATAAGGGGTCCGTATAGTGAACTTGGTGTTGAGTTATTCACTTTACAGTCAACAAAGAGGACAAGGGGGCACTCTTTACGTCTAGAGGAAAAGAGATTTCATCTCCAAAGTTTCTTCACAGTAAGGCCGCGTACACACGGGCGGACTGTTCGCCCAACCTTGTCCGCTGAACAGTGTTTGGGCGGACAGTCCGCTCGTGTGTGGGGCTTCAGCGGACAGTTTCAGCGGACAGTTGGCCGAACAAGGTCTTACGGAAATTCCGAAAAACTGTCCGCTGAAACAAGGTTTCAGCGGACTGTTCGCTCGTGTGTAGGCTTGTTCGGCCAACTAAGTCTCGCGCATGCTCAGAAAGGATTTCCACGTCGGAAGGTTGCATTGCAGTGTATAGGACGTCGTATTTTTCGTCCCGTCGTACGTGCCGTTCACGTCATCGCGCACGGTTTCAGCAAACTGTTCGTCCGTCGTGTGTGGCCATGTCCGTCCATGCTAAGTTTGAGCGGACTGTTCGCTCAAACTGTTGGACGGACAAAGTTGGGCCAACAGTCCGCGCGTGTGTACGCGGCCTAAGAGCTGTGGAAATGTGGAATAGACTCCCTGCAGAGGTGGTTCTGGCCAGCTCAGTAGATTGCTTTAAGAAAGGCCTGGATTCTTTCCTAAGTGTGCATAATATAACTGGGTACTGACATTTATAGCTAAAGTTGGGGGGAAAATCCGATTGCCTCTCGGGGGATCAGGAAGGATTTTTTTCCCCTGCTTTAGCAAATTGGATTATGCTCTGTTGGGGTTTTTTGCCTTCCTCTGGATCAACTGTGGGTATAGAATTGGGTACCGTATATACTCGAGTATAAGCCGAGATTTTCAGCCTCTTTTTTGAGGCTGAAAGTGCCCCCCTCGGCTTATACTCGAGTCACCGCTGTCTGACTGCCCGAACAGCGTGTCGAGCAGACAGACAGCGGCCATTCTACCTTTCAAAAGCCACGCCTCCGCCTCCGCCTCCGCCTGTGATAGGCGGAACACTCAATTTCCCAGCAGTCAGTGTTCCGCCTATCACGGACATCGGCTCATCCTCGGATGAGCCGATGTCCGTGATAGGCGGAACACTGACTGCTGGGAAATTGAGTGTTCCGCCTATCACAGGCGGAGGCGCGGCTTTTGAACAGGGGAATGGCCGCCAGGGCGCCGACGAAGAGCGGCGATCCTGGCATGGGACGACACGGAGGCTCGGGACGGGACGACACGGAGGCTCGGGACGGGACGACACGGAGGCTCGGGACGGGACGACACGGAGGCTCGGGACGGGACCGGACGGAGGCTCAGGACACAGGTAGGCTGGACACACAAGGCTGCACGGACACACACACACACACACACACACACACACACACACACACACACACACACACACACACACACACACAGGGATGGATGGATGGACACACACACACACACAGGGATGGATGGATGGATGGACACACACACACACACAGGGATGGATGGATGGATGGACACACACACACACACACACACACACACACAGGGATGGATGGATGGATGGATGGACACACACACACACACAGGGATGGATGGATGGATGGACACACACACACACACACACACAGGGATGGATGGATGGATGGACGCACACACACACAGGGATGGATGGATGGACACACACACAGGGATGGATGGATGGACACACACACAGGGATGGACGGACACACAGGGATGGACGGACACAGAGGGATGGACGGACACACACAGGGATGGACAGGCATATCTCACCCTCGGCTTATACACGAGTCAATAGGTTTCCCAGTTTTTTGGGGGTAAATTGGGGGCCTCGGCTTATACTCGGGTCGGCCTATACTCGAGTATATACGGTATATGGGATTGTATGATATTATTTTTATTTTTTTGTGGTTGAACTAGATGGACTTGTGTCTTTTTTCAACCTGACTAACTATGTAACTATGTAATCTCCCCAGTGAGCAGCATGCAGCATTCAGCAGAAGTGATGGTAGATATGACCTCGGGGGGACATGATATACATATGAATGTCGCCTCTATTTATATATCAATGCAGGTTATTTACATGTAAACACAGAGTCTGCAGGTGAGTCATCTGTACACGACAACAGGGCAGAGCTGGTCAGCAGCAACAGAACTTTACACTGAGATATCAGGAAGCAGCAAGGGACTAAAACTTCAAAGGATAAGTGAATTTAAACTGGGATAGTTGGCAAGTATGAGGCAGCTGCTTTGGGCCCAGGGCAGCTGCTCCTTTTGCCCTGCCTTAAAAACGATCCTAAATGTACTCCAATGGCCTCCACACTCACCACATCTCATCCAATAGAGCACCTTTGAGATGTGGTTGAATGGGAGATTGGCATCATGGATGTGAAGCCGACAAATCTGCAGCAACTGCGTGATGCTATCATGTCGCTATAGAGCAAAATCTCAGAGGACTGTTTCCAACACCTTGTTGTATCTATGCCACAAAGCATGAAGGCAAAAGGGGGTCCAACCCGTTACTAGCAAGGTGGGCTTACTAAAGTGGCTAGTGAATGTGTGTATATATATATATATATATATATATATATATATATATATATATATATATATATATATTTATATATATTTATATTTATATATATACACAGTGGGGGAAATAATGATTTGATCGGCCACTTACAAAGTACGCCCACTTACAAAGAAATGAAGGGTCTATCATTGTTATTATAGGTGTATTTTATATGATAGAGACAAAAGATCAACCAAAAATACAGAAATAACACACAATACAAATGTCATAAATGGAGTTACAGTGAGTAAAGTAAGTATTTGATCCCCCAAGCAAAACATGACTTAGTGGAGAAACCCTTGTTGGCAAGCACAGAGGTCAGACGTTTCTTGTAGTTGGTGACCAGGTTTGCACACATCTCAGGAGGGATTTTGGTCTACTCTTCATTACGGATCTTCCCTAAATCCTTAAGGTTTCCTGGCTGTTTCTTGGCAACTCAAAGTTTCAGCTCCCTCCATAAATTTTATTTAGGATTAAGGTCTAGAGACTGGCTAGGCCACTCCATGACCTTAGTGTGCTACTTCTTGAGCCCTCCTTTGTTGCCTTGGTGGTATGTTTTGGGTCATTGTCATGCTGGAAGACCCATCCACAACCCATCTTCAGTGTTCTGGCTGAGGTAAGAAGGTTCTCATCCAAGATTTTACAATACGTGGCCCCATCCTTTGGCCCTTCAATGCATCAAAGTCAGCCTGTACCAGCAGAGAAACCACCCCAAAGCATGTTTCCACCTCAGTGCTTGACTGTAGGGATGGTGTTCCTAGGGTCATAGTCAGAATTTTTCTTCCTCCAAACACAGCGAGTTACTGCCAAAGAGCTCAGTTTTGGTCTCATCTGACCACAGCACTTTCTCCCGTTCCTTCTCGGAATCATTTAGATGTTCATTGGCAAACTTCAGGCAGGCCTGTACGTGTGCCTTCTTGAGAAGGAGGACCTTATGGGGCGTTGCAGGATTTCAATCCATGGCGGGGTATTGTGTCACCAATGGTGTGTTTGGTGACTGTGGTCCCAACTGCATTGAGCTCATTCACAAGCTCCTCCCGTGTAGTTCTGGGCTGATCCCTCACTTTTCCTATTACCACCCTCACCCCATGAGGAGAAACCTTGCATGGAGCTCCAGACCGAGGGCGATTGATGATTATTTTGGATTTCTTCCATTTGTGAATAATCCCTAAAACAGTTGTCTCCTTCTCACCAAGCTTCTTGCTGATGGTCTTGTAGCCCATTCCAGCCTTGTGCAGGTCTACAATCTTCTCTCTGACGTCCTCTGACAGCTCTTTGGTCTTCCCCATGATGGTGAGGTTTGAATGGAAGAAAGACATTCTTCAGACAGGTGTCTTTTATACACATAACAAGTTGTCGTTAGGAGAACCTTCTTACATTGACAGGACTAATCTGTGTACCAAATGAGTCCGTGGGAGCCAGAATTATTGTTGGTTGGTAGGGGATCATATACTTATTTTACACACTGAACTACATTTATAACATTTGTATCGTGTGTTTTTTCTGGATTTTTGGTTGATATCCTATGATAAAAATGATAGGGTAACATATCTTACCCCAGCCATCATGGACAAAGCCCCTTGCCCCCAGACGTGTGTGTCTTCTACTATACAGACCTCTAAAAATAAATTTCTCATGGAAATTCCCCCTCCCCCACCGAAAGATTTCCATTGACACTCCTTAACCTGTAGTTCTCGTGGGTTCGAGTAGAATCTATGAAGCCATCTGCCGCTCTGTCGGAGATCCGTACTGTACAGGAAACAAAACCCACGTAGGACGTGTCTGTATCTGATGCTTCCTTTCCGGCGTCTCTTTTTCGTACATGGCGTATGCCTAACCGACTTTTCTTTGATTTGTATCTCTATCGATCTGTAACCTTTAGCAAGGAAAACATTCCACCAGGGTTCAAAAATCTGAAAATGAACGTTTATGTGAAAAGCCTGTGCTAAAATCCCATAGTGTAAAACAGTAAAGGTGGAAATCTTTTATAATATTAGGTGGAAAGAATGTAAAAAATAAAATAAAGTTTAAAAAATAAAAATAAAATAAAAAGATTTCCGCAGATAAACAGGTACAACTTATGTAGGAGGATTTGTTTTACATCTCTGTGTATCACCTCTTTGCTGGGGATATGTGAGGGTTGACAACCACTTTAAGTCGAGGTGGGAGAGACAGGTCTGTCTTAATGAATGGGCAAACCTGGGCACTGTCCAGGGGCTCCAGCTGCCTCGGGGGGGGGGGGCCCATCATGATAAGGGCCAGGTAAAAGGGGGGGGGTGGACACTGTGCTAGGTGAATGCACTGGCGATTTGTCCTCTCATTCCACTCTTCTTTTATGGGAGTAACTGCAATGTCACTCCTGTCAGAAGGAGCGGTAGTTGACTTCTACTGAAGAGAGGATTCAGCTTTCTCTTCACTCCTGCAGGGGGTGGAAGAGAGCCGGCACTGAGACTGAGAACTCACCTCAGTCTCAGCATGGGAGAGGAAGGAGGAGCTGCCTTAATTGCAGGTGGGAACAGCATTTGTGATCTGTAGGTACAAGGGGGAAGGGAAGGGGAGCCCAACGCAAATGGATGGGGACACCTGATGTATGGAGAAACTGTGATGGGGGGGTCACCTGATGTATGGGGGCATTGTGATGGGAGACACCTGATGTATGGGGGAACTGTAATGGGGGTCATCTGATGTGTGGGGGCATTGTGATGGGGGACACCTGATGTATGGGGCCACTGTGATGGGAGACACCTGATGTATGGGGGGGGACTGTAATGGGGGTCACCTGATGTATGGGGGCATTGTGATGGGATACACCTGATGTAAGGGGGAACTGTAATGGGGGTCATCTGATGTATGGGGGCACTGTGATGGGGGACACCTGATGTATGGGGGAACCTGATGTATGAGGGCACTGTGATGGGAGAACCTTATGTATGGGGACACTGTGATGGGGGAACCTGATGTATGGAGGCACTGTGATGGGGACACCTGATATATGGGGACACTGTGATGGGGACCTCTGATGTAAGGGGGCACTATGATGGGGGTCACCTGATATATGGGGACACCGGATGTAAGGGGACACTGTGATGGTGACACCAGATATAAAGGGACACTGTGAAGGGGGTCACCTGATGTATGGGGACACTGTGATAGGGTCACCTGATGTATGGGGGCACTGTGAGGGGGAACCTGATATATGGGGGCAATGTGATGGTGACACCAGATGTAAAGGGGCACTGTGATGGGGGTCACCTGATGTATGGGGACACTGTGATGGGGTCACCTGATGTATGGGGACACTGTGATGGGGGAACCTGATGTATGGGGACACTGTGATGGGGTCACCTGATGTATGGGGACACTGTGATGGGGGAACCTGATGTATGGGGACACTGTGATGGGGTCACCTGATGTATGGGGACACTGTGATGGGGTAACCTGATTTAAGGGAACACTGTTATGGGGAACCTGATGCAGGCTGGTAGGGGCCCCAGTGCATTACTTTGCCCAGAGGCCCATGATGCTATTAAGATGGCACTGGGGAAGGGGGCGCTTGAAATCGATCCTCTACCAACAGAAATTAAATCCTTAGTGGAGCCAAACAACTTGGGTTCCACGGTTCTCCACAAAGTAAGGGGGGGCCTTAAAAATGGAGGCCAACCAAAGTTGAGTAGTTGAGTATACAGTTGCTCCAGAAAGAACACTGCACAAATGATCCAAGAGTCCAGCAATGATTTATCGGTTCAGGAGATGATCAGGAAAGGGACAAGAAGCACCAATGCATTTTCCATGTATCGTTTATGATCACTGGTTAAGAATTAGATGGGATAATGAGACGAGAGGACAAGGGGAAGATGGGATGAGGGAATGAGAGGACGAGATGACCAGGGAACGAGAGGACGAGGGGACGTGGAATGAGGGGACGATGGGACGAGGGGACAATTGAATGAGGGGACGATGGGACAATGCAAGAGGACGAGGGGAAGATGGGACGAGGTAACGAGAGGACGATGGAACAAGGGGATGATGGGATGAGAGGGCAATAGGACGATGGGACAAGGGAACGAGGATGAGGGGACAATGGAATGAGGGGACGGTGGGAGACGATGGGACTATGGGACTAGGGGACGATGGGACGGTGGGAGACGATGGAACGGTGGGAGACGATGGAACGATGGGAGACGATGGGACAATAGAAGACGGTGGGACTATGGAACGATGGGACGATGAAACGAGAGGACGAGGGGAAGATGGAACGAGAGGGCGATGTAATGAGAGGACGATGGGACGAGAAGACGAGGGGATGAGAGGACGATAGAATGAGGGGACAATGGGACGAGGGGACGATGGGACAATTGAACAATGGTACAAGAGGACGAAAGGACGATGGGACGATGAGACGAGAGGATGAGGGGAAGATGGGACGAGGCAACGAGAGGACGATGGAGTGAAGGGACGATGGGACGAGAGGACGATGGCATGATGGGACGAGGGGAAGAGAAGACAAGGGGATGATGGAATGAGGGGATGATAGAACGAGAGGATGAGGGGATGAGGGGACAATGGGACGAGGGGACAATGAGAGATGATGGGACTATGGAACGATGGGACGAGGGGATGAGGGGACAAGGGGGGAGGGGATAATGGGACGAGAGGACGAGGGAACGATGGGATGATTGGACGATGGGAGACGATGGGACTATGGAACAAGGGGATGATGGGATGATGGGACAATGGGATGAGGGGACAAGGGGATGATTGGACGAGGGGAGGATTGGATGATGGGACAATGGGACGAAAGGATGAAGGGAGGAGGGGATAAGCGGGCGATGGGATGAGGGGACGATGGGATGATAGGGCGATGGCAGTACTTTCATACGTGAAGTTCTGCATTTGAAGGTGGCATCATCAACCATGTGAGATCCATGGAGCACAGAAAACAGTGGACAGCAGGAGAAAGGTAAAAGTTTGAAGTTGCAAACTTGCTTGATTTGAGGGGATAGTGGGAGACGATGGGACGATGGGAGACGATGGGACTATGGAACAATGGGATGAGGGGACGAGGGTAAGAGAGAATGAGGGGACGATGGGACGAGGGGAGATGATGGGACTATGGGACGATGGGGAAGATGGGACGGTGGGAGATGATGGGACTATGGAACAATGGGACTATGAAACGATGGGACGATGAGACGAGAGGACGAGGGGAAGATGGAACGAGAGGACGATGGCACAAGGGGATGAGAGGATGATGGACGAGAAGACGGCGGGACGAGAGGAAGAGGGGACGATGGAATGAGGGGACAATGGGACGAGGGGACAATTGAACGAGGGGACGATGGTACAAGAGGACGATGGGACAACGGGACGATGAGATGGGAGGATGAGGGGAAGATAGGACGAGGCAACGAGAGGACAATGGAATCAGGGGACGATGGGATGAGAGGATGATGGGAACGAGAGGAAGAGAAGATGAGAGGATGATGGAATGAGGGGATGATGGAACGAGAGGATGATGGTATGATCGGACGAGGGCAAGAGAAGACTAAGGGACGATGGAATGAGGGGACGATGGAACGAGAGGATGAGGGGACGATGGGAGAGTATATGACTGTGGAACGATGGGACGATGGAATGATGGGACAATGGGAGACGGTGCGACTATGGAACGAGGGGATGATGGGATGAGGGGTGGAGGGGATTAGGGGTGGAGGGGATTAGGGGATGATGGGACGAGGGGACGATGGGATGAAGGGACGAAGGGAGGAGGGGATGAGGGGACAAGGGAGCGATGGGAAGAGGGGACGATGGAACGAGGGGACGATGGGACGAGAGGGCGATGGCAATACTTTCATACATGAAGTTCTGCATTTAAAGGTGGCATCATCAACCCTGTGTGATCGGTAGAGCACAGAAGACAGTGGACAGCAGGAGAAAGGTAAAAGTTCGAAGTTGCAAACTTGCTTGATTTGAGTTGAAGTTGGATTGTGATAGGAAGTACACTTTTATATTTCATAACCTTTCACTGTTATCCGGTCTAAGGTATGTCCAAAAGAAGACACTAGGTGGCAGCTGTGGATCAGACATTGTACGGATGGCCAAGGCTGATCTGCTAGTAGAACTACATTTCCAACTGGCAGCTTCAGAAGCAAAGATGAGCAATGGTGGCTCTACTTCCCCTAATGAAAGTTCCCCTTTATTTTCCATGTGACATTTTGCTTACAGACATGAAACGCTGCCAAGCAAGTTATATTATTTCTTGCATGCTTTGCTTTTGCCGTTTTAGATTCTACTGTACGATTACAAAAAATGCCACGATGTAGGGAGGAGAGAACGTGAGCTCTGCTAATAAAATATAAAAAAATACATTTTCTCCAGGACCCGGGATAGGGGGGCCCACCCTGAGCCTTAAATGTGCCGCTAGGCCTGCCCCTTCCTTCTTTAGTGAATGGATGCTCCCGGAGGCTCTCGAGATATCCACGTCCAATTTCCCGAGAGGCTCCCAGGAGAGCTGACAATATACTTAGAACCCCCAACACCTTATTTTTATTTTTTTAGCCCTAGAGAATAAAATAGCAGTCATTGCAATTTTTTTATGTCATTACTGTATTTGCGCAGTGGTTTTTCAAACGCAATTTGAAAATACACTTTAATGAATTAAATAAAACAAACACTATATATATATATATATATATATATATATATATATATATATATATATAACTATAACCCAAATGATGATGTTACGCAGAGTAAATAGATACCTAACTTGTCATGCTTTAAAATTGCTCACGCTCATGGAATGGTGCCAAACTGCAGTACTTAATCCATAGACGACAGTTTAAAAATGTTTACAGGTTAACTGTTTAGATTTAACGGAGGAGTTCTAGAGCTAGAATCATTGCTCTCACTCTTTTAACCCCAATTTGTTCCATTGGTTTGTTGCTTGCTTATTCCCTCTAGTGTTCTCTCTGTTACATTATAACATATACACTCATTGACCACCTTAATAGGTACACCTGTTACAGTCGCTTGGTAACACAAATTGCTAATCAGCCAATCACACGGCAGCAACTTGATGCATTTAGGCATCTAGACGTGGTGAAGGCAACTTTCTACAGTTCAAACAGAGCATCAGAATGGGGAAGAAATGGGATTGAAGTGACTTTGAACGTGGCATGGTTGTTGGTACCAGACAGACTGGTCTGAGTATTTCTGGGATTTTCACATACAACCATCTCTCTGGGTTTACAGAGAATGGTGTGAAAAAGAGAAAATATCCAGTGAGCGGCAGTTGTGTGGAGGAAAATGCCTTGTTGAGGTCAGAAGAGAATGGGCAGACTGGTTAGAGATGATAGAAAGACAACAGGAACTCAAATAACCTCTCGTTACACCCAAGGTATGCAGAATACCATCTCTGAACGCACAACACATCCAACCTTGAAGCAGATGGTCTAAAGCAGCAGAGGACTACACCGGATGCCACTCCTTTAAGCTAAGGACAGGAAACAATCGGCACAGGATCACCAAAATTGGACAATAGAAGATTGAAGAAACGTTGCCTGGTCTGATGAGTCTGGATTTCAGATGCGACATTCAGATGGTGGGGTCAGAATTTGGGTCATGGATCCATCCTGCCTTGTATCACCCTTTCAGGCTGCTGGTGGTGGTGTAATGGGGGTATTTTCTGGGTACACTTTGTGCCCCTTAGTACCAATTGAGCATGGTTTAATCACCACATCCTACCTGAGTATTGTTCCTGACCATGTCCATCCCTTTATGACTATGGTGTCCCCATCTTCTGATGGCTCCTTCCAGCAGGATAATGCACCACGTCACAAAGCTCCAATCATCTCACCACTGAACAATGAGGTCACTGTCCTCCAATGGCCTCCACACTCACCACATCTCATCCAATAGAGCACCTTTGGGATGTGGTGGAATGGGAGATTGGCATCATGGATGCGCAGACAAATCTGCAGCAACTGTGTGATGTTATCATGTCACTATGGAGCAAAATCTCTGAGGAACGTTTCCAACACCTTGTTGTATCTATGCCACCAAGAATGAAGGCCAAAGGGGGTCCAACTCGCTACTAACAAGGTGGACCTAATAAAGTGCCCGGTGAACTTTAATGACATCCCAGTCTTGGTCCGTAGGGTTCAATATTGAGTTGGTCCACCCTTTGCAGCTATAACAGCTTTAACTCTTCTGGGAAGGCCATCCACAAGGTTTAGGAGTGTGTCTATGGGAATGTTTGACCATTTTTCTAGAAGAGCATTTGTGAGGTCAGGCACTCATGTTGGATGAGAAGGCCTGGCTCGCAGTCTCCTCTCTAATTCATCCCAAAGGGGTTCTATCGGGTTGCGGTCAGGACTCTGTGCAGGCCAGTCAAGTTCCTCCACCCCAAACTCCCTCACCCCTGTCTTTATAGACTTTACTTTGTGCACTGGTCCAAATCATTTGGTGGAGGGGGGATTGTGGTGTGTTTTTTTTTTTTTTTCAAGGGTTGGGCTTGGCCCCTTAGTTCCAGTGAAGGTAACTATTAAGGCGTCGGCATACCAAGACATTTTGGACAATTTCATGCTCCCAACTTTGTGGGAACAGTTTGGGGATGGCTCCTTCCTGTTCCAAGCAAGGTCCATAGAGACATGGATGAGCGAGTTTGGGGTGGAGGAACTTGACTGGCCTTCTTGCAAAGTTGGGAACATGAAATTGTCCAAAATGTCTTGGTATGCTGACGCCTTAAGAGTTCCCTTCACTGGAACTAAGGGGCCAAGCCCAACCCTTGAAGAACCACCCCCACACCATAATCCCCCCTCCACCAAATGGTTTGGACCAGTGCACACAGCAAGGTCTATAAAGACATGGATGAGCAAGTTCGTGGTGGAGGAACTTAACTGGCCTGCACAGAGTCCTGATCTCAACCCAATAGAACACCTTTGGGATGAATTAGAGCGCAGACTGCGATCCAGGCCTTCTCGCCCAACATCAGTGCCTGACCTCACAAATGCTCTTCTGGAAGAACGGTCAAACATTCCCATAGGCACCTCTTAAACCTTGTGGACAGCCTTCCCAGAAGAGTTGAAGCTGTTATAGCTGCAAAGGGTGGGCCAACTCAATAATGAACCCTACGGACTAAGACTGGGACGCCATTAAAGTTCATGTGCGTGTGAAGGCAGGTGTCCCAATACCTTTGGTAATATAGGGTATTGGTGACACCAAGCTGAAACCACGTACTTACACAGCCTGCATTAAAAAAAAATATATGGGCATATGAATGTTTCTAACGCTCCCTTATTTGTTGTCAATTGTAAGATCTGACTTTATGCTATTTGCGACCCAAGCTGTCGTCTGCTCGGCTCGGATTTAGATTTTGCAGGGATATAGATGACTTTTATGGTACTTTTCAACAAACTAAAAATAATCCGTTCTCCGGTCATTCCCCACCTCGTTCATCTCGGTCAATGGGCTTGCTCAATGTGTTATGGGATAAACAATGTGCATTATATGGAGCCACCTACTCAATGCCAGAGAAATCCGAGGCTCCGAGTATTTATAGGCTGCAAAGCAGATGGAAAATATGTACAAAAGGAAACAAAGAAACGGCGAATGGCGATTAACTCTGCGATTTCCTCTTCATTCTGTCGCTTGGATGTGAAGCTCGCAGCAAAAGAGGAAGAGGCGGAGAAAGAGACCACAACCCGTCCTTCTACCCTGCTGCCCCCCATAAACAACCTGTCCTTCTACCCTGCTGCCTCCCCATACACAACCCGTCCTTCTACCCTGCTGTCCTTCCCACCAGACACAACTTGTCCTTCTACCCTGCTGTCCCCCCCATATACAACCCATCCTTCTACTCTGCTGCCCCCCCATACACAACTCGTCCTTCTACCCTGCTGCTCCCCCATACACGACCCGTCCTTCTACCCTGCTGTCCTTCCCACCAGACACAACTTGTCCTTCTACCCTGCTGTCCCCCCCATACACAACCCGTCCTTCTACCCTGCTGCCCCCCAATACACAACCCGTCCTTCTACCCTGCTGCCCCCCCATACACAACCCGTCCTTCTACCCTGCTGCCCCCATACACAACCCGTCCTACCCTGCTGCCCCCCCCATACACAACCTGTCCTTTTACCCTGCTGCCCCCCATACACAACCCGTCCTTCTACCCTGCTGCCCCTCATACACAACCCATCCTTCTACCCTGCTGCCCCCCCATACACAACCCGTCCTTCTACCCTGCTGCCCCCATACACAACCCGTCCTTCTACCCTGCTGCCCCCCATACACAACCCGTCCTTTTACCCTGCTGCCCTCCATACACAACCCGTCCTTCTACCCTGCTGCCCTCATACACAACCCGTCCTTCTACCCTGCTGCCCCCCCATACACAACCCATCCTTCTACCCTGCTGCCCCCCCATACACAGCCCGTCCTACCCTGCTGCCCCCCATACACAACCCGTCCTTCTACCCTGCTGCCCCCCCATACACAACCCGTCCTTCTACCCTGCTGCCCCCCCCATACACCACCCGTCCTTCTACCTTGCTGCCCCCCCATACACAACCCGTCCTTCTACCCTGCTGCCGCCCCATACACAACCCGTCCTTCTACACTGCTGCCCCCCATACACAACCCATCCTTCTACCCTGCTGCCCCCCCATACACAACCCCTCCTTCTACCCTGCTGCCCCCCCATACTCAACCCGGCCTTCTACCCTGCTGCCTCCCCATACACAACCTGGCCTTCTACCCTGCTGTCCCCCCCACCCCCATACACAACCCATCCATCTACCCTGCTATCCCCCCCACCCCCATACACAACCCGTCCTTCTACGCTGCTGCCTCCTCATACACAACCCATCCTTCTACTCTGCTGCCCCCCCATACAAGGCCCTTCCTTCTACTCTGCTGCCCCCCATACACAACTCGTCCTTCTACCCTGCTGCTCCCCCCATAAACGACCCGTCCTTCTACCCTGCTGTCCTCCCAACCAGACACAACTTGTCCTTCTACCCTGCTGTCCCCCCCATATACAACCCGTCCTTCTACCCTGCTGCCCCCAATACACAACCCGTCCTTCTACCCTGCTGCCCCCCCATACACAACCCGCCCTTCTACCCTGCTGTCCCCCATACACAACCCGTCCTTCTACCCTGCTGCCCCCATACACAACCTGTCCTACCCTGCTGCCCCCCCCATACACAACCCATCCTTCTACCCTGCTGCCCCCCCATACACAACCCGTCCTTCTACCCTGCTGCCCCCCCATACACAACACGTTCTTCTACCCTGCTGCCCCCCTCATACATAACACGTCCTTCTACCCTGCTGCCCCGCCCCATACACAATCCGTCCTTCCAACCTGCTGCCCCCCCATACACAACACGTCCTTCTACCCTGCTGCCCCCCCCCATACACAACATGTCCTTCTACCTTGCTGTCCCCCCCAGCAGACACAACTTGTCCTCCTATCCTGCTGCCCCCCCATACACAACCCGTCCTTCTACCCTGCTGCCCCCATACACAACCTGTCCTACCCTGCTGCCCCCCCATACACAACCCATCCTTCTACCCTGCTGCCCCCCATACACAACCCGTCGTCCTACCCAGCTGCCCCCCCATACACAACACCTTCTTCTACCCTGCTGCCCCCCTCATACATAACACGTCCTTCTACCCTGCTGCCCCGCCCCATACACAATCCGTCCTTCCAACCTGCTGCCTCCCATACACAACACGTCCTTCTACCCTGCTGCCCCCCCCCATACACAACATGTCCTTCTACCTTGCTGTCCCCCCCAGCAGACACAACTTGTCCTCCTATCCTGCTGCCCCCCCCATACACAACCCGTCCTTCTACCCTGCTGCCCCCCATACACAACCTGTCCTTCTACCCTGCTGCCCCCCCATACACAACCTATCCTTCTACCCTGCTGCCTCCTCCCTACACCCCCGCACACAACCCGTCCTTCTACCCTGCTTCCACCTACCTGCCCCGCATACACAACCCATCCTTCTACCCTGCTCCCCCCCCATACACAAACCGTCCTTCTACCCTGCTGTCCTGTCCCCCCCATACACAACCCGTCCTTCTACCCTGATGCCCCCCCCATACACAACCTTTGCTTCTACCCTGCTGTCCTGTCCCCCCATACACAACCCGTCCTTCTACCCTGATGCCCCCCCCCCATACGCAACCTTTGCTTCTACCCTGCTGCCCCTCCATATGCCAGCAATTCCAGAATGCCAAAATGACAGTTCAGAGTTGCTGCACAAACATCAATCAGACGAGAGATAGAGAGATACAAATTAACATTATTCATAAACATTGTTCAGACAGGAGATAGAGAGATACAAAGCAACATTGTTTATAAACATTGATCAGACTCTGATGTGATACCTCTTTGTTCGTATTTTTTTTTCAAAAAAAGATTGTGCTTTGCCCTTACTCAGTCTGAGCTCTGTTGTACAAGGCTGGTAGCAAGTTAGTTCCACTTTTTTCATTTAAAAAATACATGTATAGGGATAGAGACAATTGTAGACACTCACGCAGGTTGAACTGGATGGACTGATGTCTTTATTCAACCTTACTAACAATGTAACTATGGATGTATCCATGTTTACAGAAATAATGTGAGTCTATCTGTCTGAGGAATCAGCTATAAAGTTGTATTCTGCCCCTGTCTGCCATGGAGGGTGCCCGTAAGGAGAGTCCTGTTCCTGTCTGCCAGAGGGGGGCACCCATTTGGAGGGTCCTGTTCCCGTCTGCCAGGGAGGGCGTCCGTTTGGAGTGTCATGTGCCCATCTGCTAGGGAAGGGGTCAGTTTGGAGGGTCCTGTTCCCGTCTGCCGGAGGGGGGGGGGGGGCGCCTGTTTGGAGGGTCCTTTCCCCGTCTGCCAGGGAGGGCGCCCATTTTGGAGGGTCCTGTTCCCGATTGCCAGGGAGGGTGCCCGTTTGCAGTGTCATGTGCCCATCTGCCAGGGAGGGTGCCCCGTCTGCCAGGGAGGGTGCCCATTTTGGAGGACCCTGTTCCCGATTTCCAGGGAGGGTGCCCGTTTGGAGGGTCCTGTCCCTGTCTGCCAGGGAGGGCGACCATTTGGAGTGTCATGTGCCCATCTGCCAGGGAAGGGGTCAGTTTGGAGAGTCCTGTTCCCGATTGCCAGGGAGGGCACCCGTTTGGAGGGTCCTGTTCCCGTCTGCCAGGGAAGGGGTCAGTTTGGAGAGTCCTGTTCCCGATTGCCAGGGAGGGCACCCGTTTGGAGGGTCCTGTTCCCGTCTGCCAGGGAGGGTGTCCATTTGGAGGTTCCTGTCCCCGTCTGCCACGGAGGGCACCTGTTTGGAGAGTCCTGACCCCGTTTGCCAGGGAGGGGACCCATTTGGAGGGTCCTGTCCTAGTCTGCCGGGGGGGTGCCCATTTTGTAATGTACTTAACTTTTATCAGGGCGAGCGGCATCTGTCTGTGAAAATCCCCCTGGCAGTGATCTGTGTATCGCAATATGGAGAACCGCACATCCACTGCCAGCCAGCCGTGGCCCTCCCCCATTCCTCCTGATGGGCCTGGATGTAAGGAGAGACTCTGATAGGTACACCTGAACATAAAGTTGGACTCTGATAGGTATTCATGGATGTAACTGTAAGGGGGGACTTTGATAGTCATTCTTAGATGCAAGGGGGGAATTTGATCGGCACTCCTGGATGCAAGGGGGGACTCTGATAGGAACTTTTGAATGCAAGCAGGGACTCTGATGGGCACTCCTAGATGTAAGGAAGGACTCTGATAGTCATTCATAGATGTAAAGGGGTACTCTGATAGGCATTCATGGATGCAAGGGAGACTCTGATAGGCAGTCTTCAATGTAAAGGGGGGAGGGGGGCTCTGATGGGCACTCCTACATGCATGGGGGGACTCTAATGGACACTCCTGGACGTAAGGGGAACTCTGATAGGAACTCTTGAATGTAAGGGGGGGCTCTGATGGGCACTCCTGGAAGTAGGGTGGGCTCTGATGGGCACTCCTGGAAGTAAAGGGGGGCCCTCATGGGCACTCCTGGAAGTAAAGGGGGGCTCTGATGGGCACTCCTGGAAGTAAAGGGGAGGCTCTGATGGGCACTCCTGAAAGTAAAGGAGGGGCTCTGATGGGCACTCTTGGAAGTAAAGGGGGGCTCTGATAGGCACCCCTGAAGTAAAGGGGGGCTCTGATGGGCACTCCTGGAAGTAAAGGGGGGGGCTCTGATGGGCACTCCTGGAAGTAAAGGGGGGCTCTAATGGGCACTCCTGGAAGTAAAGGGGCGCACTGATGGGCACTCCTGGAAGTAAAGGGGGGCTCTAATGGGCACTCCTTGAAGTAAAGGGGGGCTCTAATGGGCACTCCTGGAAGTAAAGGGGGGCTCTAATGGGCACTCCTGGAAGTAAAGGGGGCTCTGACGGGCACTCCTGGAAGTAAAGGGGGCTCTGATGGGCATTCCTGGAAGTAAAGGGGGGCTCTGATTGGCAGGCTTGGATGTAAGGGGGGGGCTCTTTATAAAAAAAATGTCAGCCTGTGAATATTTGTACCGTAAAGATTTGAACACCTTGATCTGTCTCTTAAACCCATTTTGTTGAAGCAAGCCCGGCACTTTTGCAGTGCCCCCCGGGGGAGACCTTTGCCTGGCACCTCGCAGCCAATGCCGTGTCCTCTAGTCGGGTAGATTAGAGGGGGGGACAGCTGCCCGGTATTGCTGCGCCTTGTTTGTTTTCCTTCGGCTGAAGCGACTCTGAAGGGGGATCAGATGCTGCACCTGTTTTTTGGAATGGGATTACCAGCTCAGAGCGCGGCATGCAGCGGGGGAGGGGGAGGGGGGGTGGCGTCTGCCCTCATCGATTGAAGGCCTGCCAAGCTGTTCTTCACACAGAATATATGTCTTGTGGCAAACCACCAACAGGCAGTGCACTTCAAAACCCAGCCTGAAATCAGATAGGGGGGTTATATGTCAGACGCCGGGGGATGGGGGGGCAGCCAGCGCGTCCAATGTCACTGCTCTGCGCGGAATGTGGGCCGCCGCCGCCGCTGGGTGTCTGGCTTCACCAGGGAAAGCACCAAAATCTGCCGAGAACCGACCAAAACCACTCAATTCTCTAAAACAAACAGCGAGGAGTTCTCACCGACTGCGACAAACTCCACAACCTTCACAGCCAATCAGGCAACAGGGCCTGGAAAAAGTATTCACGCCCCTTGAAATTTCCCACATTTTTGTCAGGTTACGACCCAAAAAAAACGTAAATGTATTTTATTGGGATTTTATGTGATGGACCAATGCAAAGTGTCACATAATTGTGAAGTGGAAGGAAAATGATAAATTATACAAATAAATATGTGAAAAGTGTGGGGGAGGGGCATTTGTATGGCACCCCCTTTACTCTGATACCCCTAACTAAAATCTAATGGAACCAATTGTGGGGGAGCTCTGATGGGCACTCCTGGAAGCAGGGGGGGGGGTCTCTGATGGGCACTCCTGGAAGCAAAGGGGGGGCTCTGATAGGCACCCCTGGAAGTAAAGGGGGAGCTCTGATGGGCACTCCTGGAAGTAAAGGGGGGCTCTGATGGGCACCCCTGGAAGTAAAGGGGAGAGCTCTAATGGGCACTCCTGGAAGTAAAGGGAGGACTCTAATGGGCACTCCTGGAAGTAAAGGGGGGGGGTTCTGATGGGCACCCATGGAAGTAAAGGGGGGGAGCTCTGATGGGCACTTCTGGAAGTAAAGGCAGGGGGGCATTTGTATTCAGCCCCCTTTACTCTGATACCCCTACTAAAATCTGGTGGAACCAGTTGTGGGGGGGGGGGGGGCTCTGATGGGCACTTGTATGGCGCCCCCTTTACTCTGATATCTCTAAACTAAAATATAGTGGAACCAATTGCCTTCAGAAATCACCTAATTAGTAAATAGAGTCCCCCTGTGTGTCATTTAATCTCAGTATACATGCAGCTGTTCTGTGAAGCCCTCAGAGGTTTGTTGGAGAACCTTAGTGAACAGACAGCATCATGAAGGCCAAGGAACACACCAGACAGGTCAGGGATGAAGTTGTGGAGAAGTATAAAGCAGGGTTAGGTTATAAAAAAAATCTCCCAAGCTTTGAACATCTCACGGAACTCTGTACAATCCATCATCGGAAAATGGAAAGAGTATGGCACAACTGCAAACCTACCAAGACATGGCCGTCCACTTAAACTGACCGGCCGGGCAAGGAGAGCATTCATCAGAGAAGAGCCAAGAGGCCCATGGTAACTCTGGAGGAGCTGCAGAGATCCACAGCTGTGGGAGGGGGGAGAGGATTTGCTCTTGGAATGGAAATTTGAGGGGTACGGGATTTGTACTAGAAAGGGGGAATTGTGCTGGCAGCAAATGCCGAATGAGAGGATTTGAGCTGGGGTGTTGGTTGGGGGTGGGGGGGATTGTGATAGGAGGAGGGGAATATATGCTTAAGCATGCAGATTAGTGCTCAATTTTTTTTTGAGGGGAGGGGATTTTTGCTGACACACAATGCTCATACATCTTGGGGGGCTCTAGATGACCTTGTCCTGGCATTGTTTGCTTTGTCATGTCCTTGTCCCAGGGGGCTGCATCAGGGTCTGTCCATCTCCAGAGGACCTACGCCGAGGTCTGTCCGTCTCCCGGGGACCTATGCCGAGTTCTGTCCATCTCCTGGGGGCTACGCCGAGCTCTACCTATCTACTGGGGGCTAAGCTGAGCTCTGTCTATCTCCCAGGGGCTACGCCAAGGTCTATCCATCTCCCGGGGGCTGCACTTTCCTTGAGGATGTACAGTATCTCGCAAAAGTCAGTAAACCCCTCACTCCTATTTTTGTACATATTGTATTCTATCTTTTCATGTGACAACACTGAAGAAATGACACTTGTCTACAACGTAAAGTAGTGAGGGTACAGCTTGTATAACAGTGTAAATTTGCCGTCCCCTCAAAATAACTCAACACACAGCCATTAATGTCTAAACCGCTGGCAACAAAAGTCAGTACACCCCTAAGTGAAAATGTCCAAATTGTGCCCAATTGGCCATTTTCCTTCCCCGTCGTCATGTGACTCATTAGTGTTACAAGTTCTCAGGTGTGAATGGGGAGCAGGTGTGTTAAATTTGGTGTTATCACTCTCACTCTCTCATACTGGTCACTGGAAGTACAACATGGCACCTCATGGCAAAGAACTCTCTGAGGATCTGAATAAAAAAAGAATTGTTGCTCTACATAAAGATGGCCTAGGCTATAAGAAGATTGCCAAGACCCTGAAACTGAGCTGCAGCACGGTGGCCAGGACCATACAGCAGTATAACAGGACAGGTTCCACTTAGAACAGACCTCGCCATGGTCCACCAAAGAAGTTGAGGTCATGTGCTCAGCGTCATATCCAGAGGTTGTCTTTGGGAAATAGATGTATGAGTGCTGCCAGCATTGCAGCAGAGGTTGTAGGGGTGAGGGGTCAGCCTGTCAGTGCTCAGACCATACTCCGCACGCTGCATCAAATTGGTTTGCATGGCTGTCGTCCCAGAAGGAAGCCTCTTCTAATGATGATGGACAAGAAAGCCTGCAAACAGTTTGCTGAGGACAAGCAGACTAAGGACATGGATTACTGGAACCATGTCCTGTGGTCTGATGGGACCAAGATAAACGTATTTGGTGTCAGATGTTGACAAGCGTGTGTGGCGGCAACCAGGTGAGGAGGACAAAGACAAGTGTGTCTTGTCTACAGTCAAGCATGGTGGTGGGAGTGTCATGATCTGGGGCTACATGAGTGCTGCCGGCACTGGGGAGCTACAGTTCATTGAGGGAACCATGAATGCCAACATGTACTGTCACATACTGAAGCAGAGCATGATCCCCTCCCTTCAGAGACTGGGCCGCAGGGCAGTATTCCAACATGATAACCACCCCAAACACACCTCCAAGACCACCACTGCCTTGCTAAAGAAGCTGAGGGTAAAGGCGATGGACTGGCCAAGCATGTCTCCAGACCTAAACCCTATTGAGCATCTGTGGGGTATCCTCAAATGGAAGGTAGAAGAGCGCAAGGTCTCCAACATCCACCAGCTCCGTGATGTCCTCATGGAGGAGTTGAAGAGGACTCCATTGGTGACCTGTGAAGCTCTGGTGACCTCCATGCCCAAGAGGGTTAAGGCAGTGCTGGAAAATAATGGTGGTCACACAAAATATTGACACTTTGGGCCCAATTTGGACATTTTCACTTAAGGGTGTACTGACTTTTGTTACCAGCGGTTTAGACATTAAGGGCTGTGTGTTCAGTTATTTTGAGGGGACGGCAAATTTACACTGTTATACAAGCTGTACACTCACTACTTTACATTGTAGACAAGTGTAATTTCTTCAGTGTTGTCACATGAAAAGATAGAAGAAAAGATTTACAAAAATGTGAGAGGTGTACTTACTTTTTGTGAGATACTGTGTGTACCTCCCACGTCACCAACGCCATGCCAATCCTGAGAAAACCTCCTCTAAGAAGGATTCTTCTGCTCCAGTGTCTACCAACAAGGGTCCCTTTAAGGGTTGTTATTTGCTATCCATCGCACAGAGGACGCCGCAAGGATCCCTTCGGTCAGCTTCACCCAGAACTCTACAAAACTCAGCAATGTCGTCTTTGTGTCAGTGGGGGGGGGCAAGATGCGGCAGAGCCCCTACCGGCCTCAGCAGGGTGACTTTTAAAGCGGAGGAGTCTCTTAATTAATAAGGATGTTTATTAACAGATTAAAATGCAAATATGTCTCATTAGGAGGGAACGGTGAACAGCTGAGGATCGTTTGGAGATAAGTTACCTAAAATGAATGTTTTAAGAGCTTTGAGATTGTAACCCCCCCCCCCCCCCAACCCCCCTTATTCTGCACAATTACTCTAAGAGCACCACTCCTCCGTGAAAGAAGCAATGACTCAAAAGCATTACAGCAATCAGTGACATTAGATTATATTTATTTTCAAGTAGGAGAGATTGTAGACCCAGCAGGATATCATCAGCAAAGAATTTCAGTATATATATATATATATATATATATATATATATATATATATATATATATTACCAAAAGTATTAGGACATCTGCCTTTACACGCACATGAACTTTATTGGCATCCCAGTCTTAGTCCATAGGGTTCAATGTTGAGTTGGCCCACCCTTTGCTGCTACAACATCTTCACCTCTTCTGGGAAGGCCGTCCACAAGGTTTAGGAGTGTGTCTGTGGCAGGGATATGCAATTAGTGGACCTCCAGCTGTTGCAAAACTACAAATCCCATCATGCCTCTGCCTCTGGGTGTCATGCTTGTGGCTCTCAGAGTCTTGCTATGCCTCATGGGAACTGAAGTACTGCAACAGCTGGAGGTCCGCTTATTGCATATGCCTGGTCTATGGGAATGTTTGACCATTCTTCCAGAAGAGCATTTGTGAGGTCAGGCACTGATGTTGAACGAGAAGGCCTGGCTTGCAGTCTCTGCTCTAATTCATCACCAAAGGTGTTCTATCGGGTTGAGGCCAGTCAAGTTCCTCCACCTCAAACTCAATCTCCCATGTATTTATAGACCTTGATTTGTGCACTGGTGGGCAATCATGTTGGAACAGGAAGGGACCATCCCCAAAATGTTCCCACAAAGTTAGCAGCATGAAATTGTCCAAAATGTCTTGGTATTCTGGCGCCTTAACCCTTCACTGCAACTAAGGGGCCAAGCCAAGTTCCTTCACCCCAAACTCACTCATCCATGTCTTCATGGACCTTGCTTTGTGCACTGGTCCAAACCATTTGGTGGAGGGGGGATTATGGTGTGGGGTTGTTTTTCAGGGGGTTGGGCTTGGCTCCTTGGTTCCAGTGAAGAGAACTCTTAAGGCGTCAACATACGAAGACATTTTGGACAATTTCATGCTCCCAACATTGTGGGAACAGTTTGGGGATGGCCCCTTCCTGTTCCAACATGACTGCCCACCAGTGCACAAAGCAAGGTCCATAAAGACATGGATGAGCAAGGTTGAGGTGGAGGAACTTGACTGTTTACATTTAGTAAATATAAACTGCTAAATACCTTTCTCATCAGCAATGTCGCAGGAGGAAATTTCATTCTCTTCTGACTGTTCTATGAGGCTGCATGACCCCTGACCCTCTGTCTGGACAGTGCTGATTGGCCCTGTGCTGATCACATGCACTCTCCCAAGAAAGTATAAAAAACACTCTAGCGATACAAACTAAGCATGTGCAGAGTGACTCCAAAGGCTTCGTACTATCAGGAGATAGATTGGGAATAGTAAAAGAAGGGGATGATCATAGAATACAGGATCAAACAGCCTTTTTAAACAATGCAGAGGAATAACCCCTTACCCTTATCCTAACCAGTAAAAATAACAAGCATGCTTTACTGCAAATACAGACTGATTTTACTATTGCGGGTTTAGTAACACTTTAAAGCGGAGTTCTGCCCCCTCCAACAAAAAAAAAAGAAAAAGAAAAGTCAGCAGCTTTTACACATACTGCAGCTGCTGACTTTTAATATAAGGACACTTACCTGTCCTGGAATCCAGAGATGTCGGCACCCCAGCCGATGTTTCCATCGGCTCTCGGGTGCTTCCGCCGCCATTGCCTGTAAGGGTTCCCTAATATGCATGCGTGAAGCGCGCTGTGCTTTCTGAATGGCCCGGTGAAGGGGGAAGAGAGAAGGGGGGCGAATGATCTCACTTTTGGGTGGAACTCCGCTTTTAGGTAAAATAGCTGTTTTCGCCTTATGTGTATGGGTAGTGCACGATGTGCACGATGTGAGATTTGATCTTTACTCCCTTTTTTCTACAACCTCATAGTGTCTGGCATTACGCAAGTTGACATTTTTTTTTCTTTGTACATTTTGCAAGGTTTTCTTTTGTTAAATAGTTTATATTGTTTTTTGTTCGTTGTGGAAAATTCTCAACAATAATTACTTGATTGAAAAAAAATATCAATGTGGATTGGTAGAGTGAAGTTTAAGATATTACAATGTTGGATTGATTGTTCTTTTTTTTGTAAATTCTATATTTTATTTTTAGCAAATTTTTATACATTAACACAAATACAATTCCATTGCATGCATATCACCAAACATTTTTTGCATATATAACTTTTCATTTTATCCGGTTATACTTACACAGAAAAAAAAAGGGGGGGGAGGGTTTCCCTCCTCTTACTCCCCCACTCCTCCCCCCTCTCCCCCCACAAGTTCATTCCCATAGTCTCTGGTAGTTCGGATTGATTGTTCTAACATGGTATAGGTATATATGTATGTGTATATATATATATATATATATATATATATATATCTTGGTTGAAAGATTTGTATAAAATGTGATTTGCAATAAAGTTTTTATTTCTGTCTTTTTATTCTTTCTAAAGTCTGGAGATAGTGTGCGTGTGCATGTGTGTGTGCACGCCTGTGCGCGTGTGTCTGTGCGTGCCTGTGTATGCGTGTGTGTGTGGTTGAATGATTTGTATAAAATGTGATTTGCAATAAAGTTTTTTTTTCTGTCTTTTTATTCTTTGTAAAGTCTGGAGAGTGTGTGTGTGTGCATGCGTATGCGTGCATGTCTGTGCATGCATGTGTGTGCATGCCTGTGTGTGTGTGTGCGTGCGTGTGGTTGAATGATTTGTATAAAATGTGATTTGCAATAAAATGTTTTTTTTTTCTGTCTTTTGATTCTTTCTAAAGACTTAAGTGTGTGCGTGTGTGCGTGTGCGTGCGTTGCTAAAACCTGAAGTGTGGCTGCAATAGCTAAATGTCTTCTCACTTCTTCCTGTTCTATTCAGATTTTCCAGAGACTTTTCACTCATACCACATACAATATATCATGGTGTGTCAGTCCCTGGAAGTATACTTACTGAGAAGGAAGGATTTTCCTTTGAGAAATAATAATGGTGTCATGACAAAGGTATGTTACCAATCTGTGTCATTAAACACACACCTACAGTAACAATGATACTAACCATATCATCATTAGAACAATGACAATAATATCAGAGATTCCGGGCAATTGTAACATTAATATATAAAGACTTTTCGCTTCTTCACATTCAAGTTAATTAAAATTGGTGACACCTGGGATCTGGCTGTCCTGATAGACATTGTGTTGTATTTAAATCTATGTGGGAAGATGGTTCCCTTTTGTTTAACCCCTGACTGTACTTGTTATTATCTCTGCTCTTTTTCTGTTCTGTTGCTTTGTGACTAAAATAAAGAATTTGAAAAAAAAAATGACAACACAACTCATCAATTCATCTGTATAATGTGTTTCCTAAAATACTCAATGGCCTGATTATACAGAATTGAAAGTATTATACCTTGACGCTGTACTATCTGGGGATAATTCACAACAAGATTTATGGAGCATAAGACTGGATAAGATATAACAATTTGAAGAAGGTTTACAGCTATAATATCCTATCCAGGTGTGACACAATTACACTGATACAGCGTGACACATCATATTATCTGAAAGCAATTTTATTACTTTTGGGGTTAGATCACACCACATACGTCCCAGTGCTTTTTTTTCTGCATCCAAAACACGTGGTTATCTATGGCATAGTTCACACCAGTGCTTGAAATTCCAGTGCGTCCCAGTTACAAAAGCTAGAACATGCTGCATTTTTCCTGCACAGAACTGTACTGGAACGCGGTAAAAAATGCATCAAACGTGCACCCAACCCCAGTACAGTGAAAAAAAACAGGAAAAAAAGGCACCTAAATGCATCAAAAACTTGCATACAGAAACTCATCCGGAACATATATGGAGGACGTTTTTGTGGTGTGAACTGGCCCAAAAGAGGGAAAGAGAAAGTGGGAGAGAAAGAGAGAGAGAAATAAAGATAGATAGATAGATAGATAGATAGATAGATAGATAGATAGATAGATAGATAGATAGATAGATAGATGATATATACTCTAGTTTATAGATAAGAAAGAAAAAAGAGAGCGAAAAAAAAGAAAAAGAAAGAGAGAAAAAACAAATAAATAAAGAGAGAAATAAAGACAGAAAGGGACAGATAAAGAAAGTAAAAATATAGAAAAAAAGAAATAAAATATGATAAATAGGGATAGATAGATAGATTCATAGATGATATATACTGTTGTTTATAGATAATAGATAATGACTAAATAGATAAGAAACAAAGAAAGAAAGTAAATAGGATAAATAGAGATAGATAGATACATACATACATACATAGATGATATATACTGTAGTTTATAGATATTAGCTAATAAATAAATAGATAAGAAATAACAAAAGAAAGAAAGAGAGAAATAAAGAAAAATAAAGAAAGAAAGAGTGAAAGAAGAGAGAAATAAAGATAAAAAGGGAGAGAGAAAGAAAGAGAGAAAGACAGAAAGAAAACAGGATAAATAGAGATAGATAGATACATAGATGATATATACTGTAGTTTAGAGCTATTTGCTAATGAATAACTAGATAATAACACAAGAAAGAAAGACAAAAAGAGAGAGAGAGAGAGAGAAAAAGAATGAAATAAAGAGAGAAAAGGAAAGGGAGAGAAAAAAAGAAAGAAATAAAAAGTGAAAGAGAGAGAAATAAAGACAGAAAGGGACAGAGAAAGAAAAAAAGAAAGAAAAAAGTATAAATAGGGATAGATTGTTACATAGATGATATCTACTGTTGTTTATAGATAATAGATAATGAATAAATAGATAACAAAGAGAGAGAAGAGAGAGAGAGAAAAGAAAGAAAAAGAGAGAGAAAGAAAGAAAATAGGATAGATAGATAGATAGATAGATAGATAGATAGATAGATAGATAGATAGATAGATAGATAGATAGATAGATAGATAGATAGATAGAATGAAAGAAAGAGAAAAAAAAAGAAAGAAAAAGAGAGAATAAAGAAAGAAAGGGAAAAGGAAAGAGAAAAAAAAGAAAGAAGGAGAAAGAGAGAGAGAGAGAGAGAGAGAGAGAGAGAGAGAACCAGCAATAGAAGGAGAGAAATAAAGACAGAAAGGGAGAGAAAAAGAGAAGAAAGAAAGAAAATAGGGATAGCTAGATAGATAAATGATATATACTGTAGTTTATAGATATTAGATAATGAATAAATAGATAAAATAAAAGAAAGGAAGAGAGAGCTAGAGAAATTAAGAAAGCAAAAGAAAGTAAAAGAGAGGGATAAATAAAGACAGAAATAAAAAGAGTGAAAAAAATCTACAAAAATAGGAGCAAGCCCACTAAAGGCTAAATAACTACCAATATAAAAGAACAAAAATATCTTTATTTATATTATCTGCACAAGACATACAATAAAGAAATATAGGGTATATACTGTATATATATATATATATATCTGAGGGATCTCAGATTAAATTGAAACATTCTTGAGATTTAAAAATGTTAACAAAAATTATGACTCAAATAAAAGATCTTGCGGCACGAACACAAAGTGATACAGACTGGAAAGCGTGTAGTTTGAGCCACGCTGCTGCTTACAGTACGATACATAAACACATACAGTACATCTATACAATGGGAGGATAAATATGCCTTGGGCTGCTGATGAAAGCGGTGACACTGATTGGTGGCGTGTCCGTAATTTGCTCTATGTAAGAAGACTGTGATAGTTAGGTGTGGTGCATTAACCGGATATGACTAAAGAGGTGGTTTTCTGGCTCTGCTTCTCAGAATTGCAATCATTGCATTTTTCCGTAATCACCTGCACCTTTGGCGTCACTGCGGGTGTTTGCACCCTGTTGCGGGTTATACAGATGGAAGCTGCTGTGGGGAAATTGGTGCCGGGGTACTTTCCTAGAAGTGCCACTACTTAAAACTCAAACAACCCAGCACATTTGACTAAACATTTAGCACAATGAGTATACAGCGGAAATACGGCAATGCCAAGCCTCAGGATCAGTCATAGAACCCTATATTATGCATTTGACTTCTAAGGTGGACATTGGTTATACATGACTGTCTCTAGTCCCCTCCCCAAATAATCTGTTCCACCCCAGAAATATAATTAAGTTGGCCATAGACATATCATGACAATCATTTTTAGTTGGAAATGGTGTTCTCATGTCTGTGATGGCTGCAAAAATTTAAGGGCCAACCACCACTCAGGTTTTTAAACCAAATACTATTGTTCCCTGCCAGGAACAGCAGGACAAGGAGTGTCTATCCCATCATCCATTCTTTGCAGCTGGTGGGGCCTGCGCATCTTAACATCCATTGGTCCTCCATTGGTCTGTAGGCCTTTTAAGGCCTGTTTAGGCCTTCTTCACCCAGACATAAGGCTCATCTCACAAAGTGTTAACCACAGGATAAGGATTTATATTTTAGTTATAAAGATGCTGCACCTACATTTGCTACTTTTGCCCCGAAGCCCAACCGTCATGAGTGATGGAGAGTTAGACCTGTGCAAGCTCCAAGTTGTGACTTGGAGCTTGCACAGGACTGACAACTCTCTCCAAGGGACAGCCCTAGGTATCTAAGAAGTGAAGACTCCTTGAAAGAAAATAACGGGCGTTCAAGGATGACCAGCCAGTTTTACATCTATATATCACACCAAAAGTATTAAAAATATCCAATTTTTTTACAATGTCCGCCATTGTGGTTTAATATGTACTTTTGTATGATTATAATATCTGGGGTCATTTCCTAATTTTTGGATGTTTTTAAGAGACACTGTAATAAAATATGGCATTTTTTATACTCTTGGTGTGATATATAGATGAAATACTACTTGAACGCCCATTATTTTCTTCCAAAGAGTTTTTGATATTTATATTTGGGTTGATGTTCTATCAGTATATGGCTGGGTGAGCAGATGAGATGTATTCATTGCTTCTTCCACATGCATATTTCCCCAAAAAAACTTTCACCATTGCTGTCTAAGAAGTCAATCACCAAGCACTAATATTTCCCTATGCTCCTGGTGGCCAAGCATGAGTAGAGCAAGGGGCAGGTAGGTATGTTGCTGGTGGGGTCACCAACAGTCAAGTCCTAGATAAATGGGAAAAAAATCCAACCCCATAATTTTTAGCCCTCTATAATAATCTAAGCATAAGGTGCGGACTTACCTCTTCCCAAAAGTGGGAATATATATATTTATGTTAGTCAAGAGTTCTCCATGCATGTGAAATGTGGTGCAGATTGCCCCAAAATCCTCCTTACATGTGCGTGACGTCACTATCCCAAGGGGCTTGGGGGCAGGGAAAGTGACATCATTCATCCCTAACTGAGAAAGTAGGAAGAATGGGAAAGCCAGGGGTCTTGGACAGGGGAAGTGACATCCTTAACCACTAACTGAGAAAGTAGGAAGAGCGGGAAAACCAGGGATCTTGGGGCAGGGGAAGTGACATCATTTACCCCTAACTGAGAAAGTAGGAATAGTGGGAAAGCCAGGGGGCTTGGGGACAGGGGAAGTGACATCAATCACCGCTAACTGAGAAAGAAGGAAGAGCGGGAAAGCCAGGCGTCTTTGGGCAGAGGAAGTGACATCATTCACCCCTAACTGAGAAATCAGGAAGAGCGGGAAAGCCAGGGGTCTTGGGGCAGGGGAAGTGACATCAACCACCCCTAACTGAGAAAGTACGAAAGTCGGGGGTCTTGGAGCAGGGGAAGTGACATCATTCACCCCTAACTGAGAAACTAAGAAGGGCGGGAAACCCAGGGGTCTTGGGACTGGGGAAGTGACATCAATCACCCCTAACTGAGAAATTAGGAAGAGCGGGAAAGCCAGGGGTCATGGGGCTGGGGAAGTGACATCAATCACCCCTAACTAAGAAAGTATGAAAGTCGGGGGTCTTGGGGCAGGGGAAGTGACATAATTACCCCTAACTGAGAAAGAAGGAAGAGCAGGAAAGCCAGGGGTCTTGGGGCAGGGGAAGTGACATCAATCACCCCTATTTATCATTTTTATTCTTATTTATTTATTTCATTTATTTATTTAACTTTATATTTTTTTATTGATTACATGATTGTTGTTTATGAAGTAGTATAATTACATTACCATGTACCAATGTCTCTATTACCTATAGATTGGTTTTATACTTTATTATTATCAACTTAATCATGCTGTTCATGAATTATTATTACTTTTTTGTATTAAGACAATTATTATATTTTTTATTATTATTTTTTATTTCTTGTTATGAATTATGTCATTATCATGTAACAATAAATTGCTGAGATCTTTTTGAATCATATTATCATGTTATTTTTCTGATTTAATGTTTATTTTTGGTGCCCATGATCACGTAATTTCAGATTTTTTTTGTTCTTAGCTATGCTTCATATAAAGTCCCAATATTCCTTTTGCCATTGTTGCAAATTCCTTGCATATAACAGGGATGGAGGTAGATGAATTTACCCATTTGTTACCTCATATAAAGTCCCATTAACCCCGTCCTCTCTTTTTTCATCAATCACCCCTAACTGAGAAATTAGGAAGAGTGGGAAAGCCAGGGGTCTTGGGGCAGGGGAAGTGACATCAACCACCCCTAACTAAGAAAGTATGAAAGTCAGGGGTCTTGGGGCAGGGGAAGTGACATCATTTACCCCTAACTGAGAAAGAAGGAAGAGCGGGAAAGCCATTTAACCCTCCCGAAAAAAAATGTAGTACTCAATTGTGTAACGGAAAAGGAGGGAGGGGGCTAATGGAAAGTGATAGGAAGGGATGAGGGTCCGCTTTAAATTGTAACTTTGGGGGCAGAGACTATATAGTAATACATATAAATGATACAATGCAAATAAAGATCATCAAGCAACAAACTAAACAAAGGGCAAAAGCCGATACAGCATCTTCCTCATCCAAAAATAAATCAATCATCCAATTTTTTGGTAAAAATGTTTAAAAAAACAAAACAATTTTTATCTGATTGGAATACACAGCAGAACTATCACGGCAATAATGTTTTTGTCTCCGTAAAGATTAACTCGATTTGGTGAGTGGGTGGAAAGGGGTCATCTGTTTGCCCTGTGAATGGAACCTCCATGAAAAGGAAAGACTCGAGCCTCCCACCAGATTATACCCATTGGCCGGGGAATAAAAGAGCCTTGCCCCCAATAGATTAGACTGAATCTGTGAGATAATGAATGGCCGAGACCCCGATTGATTTGTCCAGAGAGAAGAACGGGGAATTAATTTCCATACAGGACCGCGCACTGAATATAGGGGCTCTATGTTTACTAGATTAAGTCCCATTAATAAGAAAGCGTCCATTAATCTTCCTCTGCAGGCCTTTGATTGGTGTATAATTTATGGGCTGACAGATGTGTTTGTCTTTCTGTGCGGAAAGGGTTGCCATGGAGGAGAAACTGGCATGCAAAGTGGGAAACCTTCACATCAACAAAAAATGGTGTCAAATAATGAGGGGGGGGGGGGGGGGGTTGTCAATTGGCATGGCCATTCTTATCCCTTTGCTTGTTCCTTCTCATGTTTGGGAGGTATATAGAGGCATTACGTTTTTCATTTTTAATAGTTAAGTTTTTTTTTATATTAAATTAACCTTTTTGCCTGCTAAAATTATTTATGCCGGTAGAAATAAATCTTACATTAATTTGAGCAAAAACATTGTTTTCTTCTTTTTAAGTCTTCACACTTATTTATATAATTTTTGTTCTTAAGATAAGAATTCAGAACAATACTTGACTGCACATTTATTATTAATATAAAAAAATTGGAGTGATACTATTATTATTATTTGTATCAGTATGGAATTGTATTGTTAACACCATTATTATCATTATTATTATGATTTTTTATAATACTAGCACCTAAGTGATACCATTAGTAGCACTATTATTATTATTATTATGATTATTGTTATCATCATTTTAAAATATAAATGATACCATTGGTAGCACTATTTATTATTATTATTATTATTATTAGATTTAAGTGATACTATTGGTAGCACCATTATTATTATAATTATTATTATTATTATAATTAATAATATTATAATTACCTATATTATTATTATTATTATTATTATGGGATTTACGTGATACCATTGGTAGCACCATTATTATTTATCATTATTATTATTATTATTAATAATAATAATAATAATAATAATAATAATAATAATAATAATAATAATAATAATATAATGTTATTATTATTATTAATAATAATAATAATAATAATAATAATATTATAATTACTATTATTATTAGTAGTAGTATTATTATTATTATGGAATTTAAGTGATACCATTGGTAGCACCATTATTATTAGTATTATTAATATTATAATTACTATTATTATTATTATAATTATTATGGCATTTATGTGATGCCATTGGTAGCGCCATTATTGTTATTATTATTCACATTATTATGGAATTTAAGTGATACCATTGGTAGCACCATTATAATTATTAGCAGTAATAATATCACTATTATTCTTATCAACCTCAGGGAATTTAGGTGATACCATTGGTAGCACTATTATTATCATTATTCTTATTAATCAATTGAAGTAATACTATTGGTAGCACTATTATTATTATTATTATTATTATTATTATTATGGAATTTAAGTGATACCAGCGTATTATTATTCTAAGTATTATTATAATTATAAAACTTAGAATAATAATACTGCTAAGAATAATAATGGTTCTACCAATGGTATCACTTAAAGTAACAGTATTATTATTATGAAGAGGATTATTATCATCATCTTTATCATTATGGAATTTAAGTGATACCATTTGTAGCACTATTATTATCATTAGTCTTATAAATAAATGTAAGTAATACCATTGGTAGCACTATTTTTATTATTACAATTTTTGTATTTATTATTATTATTATTATTATTATTATTATTATTATTATTATTATGGAATTTAACCATTATTATTATTAACAGCATTATTATTATCATCATCATTATGAAATTTAGGTGATACCATTGGTAGCACCATTATAATTATTATTATTAAATATTATTATTATGGGATTTAAGTGATGCCATTGGTAGCACCATTATTCATAACAGTATTATTATTATTATCATTAAAAAAAAACTTAGAATAATAATCCTGCTAAGAATAATAATGATGCTACCAATGGTATCACTTAAAGTAACAGTATTATTATTATGAAGAGGATTATTATCATCATCCTTATCATTATGGAATTTAAGTGATGCCATTGGTAGCACCATTATTCATAACAGTATTATTATTCTAAGTATTATTATTATTATCATTAAAAAAAAACTTAGATTAATAATCCTGCTAAGAATAATAATGGTGCTACCAATGGTATCACTTAAATTCTATAATAATAATAATAATTGTACTATGCACTTATATCAGTTATGGTAATGAGCTTTAATATGTATTTCCTGTATTTGTACAACTGCCAAGGCTGTTTTAATGGCCTGTCTGTTTACATTACTGTTTTCCATGTATCCACTTGCTTTTGTACAATAAACACTTTTTTTTGATTAAAAAAATAAAAAAATAAAATCTAAAAATAAATAAATAATAATAATTATAATAATAATAATATCGCTACCAATGATATCATTTACATGCCATAATAATATTAATAATAATAATAATAATAATTATTATTATTATTATTATTATTATTATTATTATTAATAATAATAATAATAATAATAATAATAGTGCTACTAATGATATCACTTAAATTGCATAATAATAATAATAATAATAGTGCTACCAATGGTATCACTTAAATTCCATGATAATGATAATAATCATAACGGTGCTACCAATGGTATTACCTAAATTCCATGATGATGATGGTGATAATAATCATAATCATAATAATAATGCTGTTAATAATAATAATGGTGCTACCAATGGTATAATTTAAATTCAATAATAATAATAATAATAAAAATAGTGCTACCAATGGTTTTACTTACATTTATTAATAAGAATAATGATAATAATAGTGCTACCAATGGTATCACTCAAATTCCATTGGTAGCACTATTGATATCATCATCATCATCATCATCATCATGGAATTCAGGGGTGAATGACATATTGTACCAAAAGCTTGCATCTTTAATAACTTAGGTTAGTCAATAAAGTGCGTGACTTATGTTTAGTTAAGGAATCACCTACGGCAACTTCGCTGAACTCAGAAAATACAATTTCAAACCGTGATGTGATTAAATAATGTATCTTTTATTAAAAATACTCTATCATTGAATTCAGTTATACTAAGTACTTACCTTATATTCCAAACCTCATGTACAAATGTTAGTATGATTGTACATCTGTTCATTTTGAATACAAATAAAACTTTATTGTTTAAAAATAAAGTGTATGACCTAAAATCGAAACTTTGAATTAGATAGATAGATAGATAGATAGATAGATAGATAGATAGATAGATAGATAGATAGATAGATAGATAAATAGATAAATAGATAAGACTATTGACTGTTGGGGAGACAAAGCAAACATTTTTAGGGTCACAAAGCCAAGCAAGGCCTTTATGTACAATTTAGATTTTTTTCTGGACTTTAATTATTAAATTGTTTACTAACCTCAATAGCAACCACGGGTATGCTAAGCCCAGCTACAATAATTAGAAAAGCTAGAAGGAAAGAATGTGAAAAACACAAAAAGGGAAATTTTGGAAACAATAATAAAGATTTTTATGATTCTATTTGTGGGGGAACGTTTATGATGATGGATTAATTTGGTCTACCATGCCCACCAAACGAAAAAAAAAAAAAGAAAAATATTTTTGCTTATTTTATACGCTGATTTTGAATATTACCAAGTAATCATATAACGTGCTTACATTGCCAAGTTCCAACACCCCCCCACCCAATCTTTCCTCGCCACTTACCTCTGTCTTCCTGATGACGGTCAGGTGATTGTGAGCAAAAAAAACATGCCCCAAACCCTCTCTACTTATAGCGCTATGAAACGCAGGGTCACCCCCACTGCGGGCCCTGCCTCTGACCTCATGGAAATTAGACAATTTAGCAATATGCATTAAAAAAAAATGAACTTCTCTGGTATTTTTCTAAGAAACCTGTACTTCTTGTGGAGAAAAGGTTATAAAAATATCAAACCGCGGGGGGGGAGAGAATTATCACTTTAGAGATAAAATTTTCAAAGTTCCAAATACCCCATTTTTTTTTTTTTTTTTACATAATACGTAACAAATGTTCTACTGTATATAATGCAAAAAAATTATATACATATACAGTGTGTACACACACACACACATATATATATATGTATATATATATATATATATATATATTATTTTTTTTTTTAAATAAATAAAATATATATATATATTTATATTTAAAAATATATTTATATTTAATTTGTTTTTGGGCATTTAGGCATATGCATATGCAAGTGATGCCTTCACAAAAACTGCTTTTTCATAATTTTTTTTCTAACATTTAACTGGAAATTAAACATATGCTAATGCTGTATTTAGGCAGCCATTCCACATACTGCAATCCCAGCTGAGTTGGCCTTCACCAAGTGATCTCTTTATCAAGCTGCAAATATTAAATATGTAAAATTAAACACATTATTACAACATAAATCTACAAACACTACTAGGATATTTTTTTCGTAGCCAATAGTGAATATTGATGTTGGTGAGTTTTGGGATTAGTGATCTGTCACCTTCAACTCTTGAAAAGATAAAGATCTTGCATGATGCTTTGTATTTTTCTGATGTTTAGATTTTTTTTCAAGCTGCAAAAAATGAATAAACTGAAGGTCGATAGAGAAGAATTTTCCAGTGCCAGCGGCTCCAACTCTGCAGACCTTCACATGTCATGGTCATGGAACATGTCAAACCAAAGGGTCATGTGACTCAAATTATGGACAGGGGTGTCGCCATCCTGTAAATTTATAGATAAGCAGGATATGAAGCAGAAAATATTCCTCCAAGCAGTTGTAATCTAGATTATAGGCAATACCTTGGCAAGACAATGTGGTGCTATTGGCGCCAAAATCTCTTTTTTGTAGCTGCCAGCAGTGGGGGCGATGGGGTGGTAAATGGGTGAGGGGAATGATGGGGGGGTGATGGGGGGCGAGTGATGGGGGGCCATGGGGGGGTGATGGGGGTGAGCAATGGGGGGGTGATGGGGGTGAGCAATGGGGGGCATGGGGGGGCGAGCGATGGGGGGGGCATGGGGGGCGAGCGATGGGGGGCCATGGGGGGTGAGTGATGGGGGGGTTGATTGGGGGCGAGCGTGCCCATGGCATGTTTCCAAACTTAAATAAAGATGAGTGATAACTCATTAAACAGACATAATGTGTCATCAATATCTCTTTAAATTTTCCATACAGCTTGGGTGGCAGCTTTGAAATAGACACACATGAGAAAGAGAAAATCAACCAGAATTTTTTTAAATGGCCAATGACAGATTGTTATGCAATGCAGTTATTTCAGCCGGGCTAGAAGCTGAATAATTGTTAAGGGAGTAATATCTGTAATTCAGACCTAAATTGACAGAAACAAAAAGGTGTCTTACCTTTGTGGATCAGCATTATATTCATTTATTTTGGTAACATGCCCTAACTTGAGGGTTCAAAGTAATATTTTGTTACATGATCAAAGTAACAAAATGTATATGTATATATATATATATATATATATATATATATATATATATATACATATATATATATATATATATATATATATATATATATATATATATATATATATATATATATATATATATACAATTTATATATATGCCATATATATATATATATATATATATATATATATATATATATATACATATACACACACACACACACACACACACAATTTCCTTTGCTCAAGTGTGCTCTAATCTTTATAATCTTTACAATAATGTGTCTTTTTGACAGCGTGAAATATAGAGATGTCAGGGAAGGTAACAAAAACATTTTTTAACATCTCCATAACTCATGTTGTGAGATTAATTACATATAGACTTGGAGAAAAAAAAAAGTATATGTATATATATTTTTTTGTTTGTTTTTTTGATGCATAAAACAATAATAATTGAAAAATAATTTTGCACGCCCCACTTTTCATTTTTTTATTAGTTAAAAAAGTTTCAAAAATCCAATAGATTTCGTTCCACTTCACAATTGTGTCCCACTTGTTGGTGATTCTTCACAAAAAATAAAAATGTTATATCTTTATGTTTGAAGCCTGAAATGTGGCAAAAGGTTGAAAAGTTCAAGGGGGCCGAATACTTTCACAAGACACTGTATATATATATATATATATATATATATATATATATATATATATATATATATCTATATATATATATATGTATATATATATATATAGATATATATATATATACTGTATATATTTTTTGTGCATTATATACGATAGATAGATTAAAAATATCTCTCTACATCTATCTATCTATTTTTTTTTTTTTTTGGGGGGGGGGGTTGTTTTTACAAGTTGCATAAAACAAATTTATAAACTGTATATAATGCAATAGATAGATAGATAGATAGATAGATAGATAGATAGATAGATAGATAGATAGATAGATAGATAGATAGATCTATAGATATATATAGATTTATATATATATATATATATACACACACACAAAGAGAGAGAGAGATTTTCTATAGATATATACAGTATATATAGATATATAAAATAAATAACTTGCAGGCATGTATACGAAATTCTTCTAGTTGACTTTATAATCTGTCCATCAAGCTGGCCAGACACTTTCCAATTTGGTTGGTCAATCTCTGTTGGGGTGACCACACATCTCATGGTCTGACCATAGTACCTCCCCTAAATCAAACCAACAGCTCTGTAGAAAAGATTGGATACAAACTGAACAGATAATGAAGGTAGGTACTTTTATTACATAGTTCAGTTTTTGTAAATCTAAAGGAGGTTGTACAAATATTTACAGTCAGATTGTATCATATGTGCTAAGCTTTAGATTTGCTAACAGCTATATAGTGTGAGAACCTACAACAACGTGATTGTTTGTCAGCTGGATGAATTGATGAGGGACCCTCTCACACTCTAAGGACGATTGTACAGAGTATAAAGTTAGATTGTAAGGTAGGTGGTCAGCTTTATCAATACTTTTGCCTGAGGATAAGGATAACCCAGTGAATGATCTTCAAAAGGGAACACAGGGGATCAACAATCACGGCCAATCACAGCTCGCCTTTCATCAGCTTAGGACACTTAAAACAATGAAAAGACCATTTCTGATTGCCCACTTTTGCTTCCTGTATATCTTGTATTGCTTTCTGTGTGAATAAATAAAACCATGAACTATTTCATAAAATGTCGGCTCACCTGCCTATACATGGGATGTGGTGGCTGGCTCTTGGAAGCCAGTATGGCTCTCACCTCCATTTTATTGGTTCGCACTGCTGTAGAAGAATTGGAGTAGATGCTAAAGTTATATAAATCTTAATAACAAAATGAATACAAGAAAAGAGAAATATATTTAACTGCCACTGGGTGACTATTTCTATTTTAAGGATAGAGCCTTTATTTGGGTTACAGTAGATCGTTGACCTGTAAGCTATCGCAGCCCTTTGACCGTTTTTTCGGATTTTTCAAAGCCTAAGCTAGGAAATTCAATGAAGATTTTACATGCCTGTGGTAGTAGGGTAGTCAACTGGTTAAACACAAATTGCTGAAGTGGTAGTAGGGTAGTTAACTGGTTAAACACAAATTGCTGAAGGCTTCTAAGGACATTTGGATTACAGTAGACAATTGACATGTTAGCTATCGTAGCCCGTTGACCGTTTTTCCGAATTCTCGAAGCCTAAGCTGGGAAATTCAGTGAAGATTTTACACGCCGGTGGTAGTAGGGTAGTCAACTGGTTAAACACAAATTGCTGAAGGCTTCTTAGGCTTTCTGGGTTACAGTTGACCTGTAAGCTGTCGTAGCCCGTTGACCATTTTTCTAATTTCTCAAAGCCTAAACTAGGAACTTCAACGAAGATTTTAAACGCCGACATAGTAGGGTAGTGAACTGGTTAAACACAAATTGCTGAAGGCTTCTGAGGACTTTTGGATTACAGTAGACAATAGACCTGTAAGTTATTGTAGCCCGTTGACCATTTTTCCAATTTCTCAAAGCCTAAGCTAGGAACTTCAGCAAAGATTTTACACGCCGACGTAGTAGGGTAGTGAACTGGTTAAACACAAATTGCCAAAGGCTTCTGAGGGTTTTTGGGCTAAAGCAGACAGTTGACCTGCAAACTGTAGTAGCCCGTTGACCATTTTTCCAATTTCCCAAAGCCTAGGTTAGGAAATTGCGCAAATCTGTTACACACTGGTGGTAATAGGGTAGTGAACTGATTAAAAACAAATTTCTGAAGGCATCTAGGGGTTTTTTGGGCTACAGTAGACAGTTGACCTGTAAGCTATTGTAGCCCGTTGATCGTTACAGTAGACAGCTGACCTATTGAAGCCCATTGACCTTTTTCCGATTTCTCAAAGCCTAAACTCAGAAATTCATTGCCAATTTTACACGCTGGTGGTAGTAGGGTAGTGAACTGATTAAAAACAAATTGCTAAAAGCTTCTGAGAGTTTTTGGCTTACAGTATACAGCTGATCTATTGTAGCCTGTTGACTTTTTTTACGATTTCTCAAAGCCTAAACTCTGAAATTCAGTGCCAATTTTACACGCCAGTGGTAGTAGGGTAGTGAACTGGTTAAAAACAAATTGCTAAAAGCTTCTGAGGGTTTTTGGGCTACAGTAGACAGTTGACCTGTAAGCTATTGTAGCCCGTTGACCATTTTTCCGATTTCTCAAAGCCTAATCTAGGAAATCCAGCAAAGTTTTTACATGCCCGATGGTAATAGGGTAGTGAACTGGTTAAAAACAAATTGCCGAAGGCTTTTGAGAGCAACTGGAATGTGTTACTATTTGGCCGCAAGCTAAATAGTTTGAAAGGCTGACACAGCTGCCCTCTAGGCCCTGTTTCGGATGTCCTTTTTAACCACCACCGCCAACACTATTGACCCTCAGCAATGACAGAAGACGTCTCCCTCACAATAAACATTTGCTTCAGTTCCCTGCTCTTTATTTACATGTTTAGGGAGAAGTTGTCCTCACCTCCTTTGAGCCGTCGTGTCCCGTAAGGATTCCCCTCAGTCCCGCTCTCCTTGAGGGCCCTGTTTGAGTCATGGCTTGGTTGGTGGCTGCCTAAATCAGTCTCCGCTTCTCATCTACATCTGGGCTCACAACAGACCTTCATGAATAGACTCAGTCTTTTATCTCAAGAGGGCCCTTTCATCTTGAAGCCAGGTACTGACGTCATATCAACCTGTTTTGCCCGGCAGAGGGACACCAGATCTTCTGTAACCAGGCAGAGAACTTCACAGGGGACAACGGCAAGCTCATCACGTTACTATAGGACCATGCAGCTCGACAACTGCCGATGGTATTGTCAAAGTGTTTTCATTTTAAAAGACTCATTTCAAGACAAGTGCTTTTCGCCTATAAAATGTTAACATTTATTTTTGAAACTGTGCCAGTTATAATTATAGAAGCGCTGTAGGCAAAAATACAAAGTTCAGTCCTAAATATACATTTGCGTTTTTACTCGCATCTGTTTATTGCTTTTGGGTGCACTACCTGGAAGAAAATAATAAAGTTCCTGATTTTATTGATTTTTTTTTGGCCTGCGTCTTAGATGGCATTCTGCTACAAAAAAAAAACACTGCCCATAATGCACTTCCTAGCAACATCAGACCCTCCACATCCAATGTTAAAGAGACCCTCTGCCCAGCCTATTCATTTATCCACTCTTGCCATAAGATGATAGGTGCTTTTAGCATATTTTAATCATTGTGCAGACATTGAACGGCTTGCTGGGTGCTGCCACCTAGAATGTACCAGCCTTTCTTATCCTTTTTTACCTAAAATAATTTCCAGATCTTGGGAACCCTTATGCCCCGTACACACGAGCGGACTTTTCAACATCCAAAGTCCGAAGGACCGAGTCCGTCAGACTATCCGATCGTGTGTGGGCTGCAACGGACTTTTGATTCGCCAAAGTCTGACGGACTTTAGAAATGAAGCATGCTTCAAATTTTCCCGAAGGAACTCCGCCGGACCCGGTCCCCTTCGAAAACTCCGCTCGTGTGTATGCTACTCCGACGGACTAAAACCGACGCTAGGGCAGCTATTGGCTACTGGCTATGAACTTCCTTATTCGAGTCGGGTCGTACGTCATCACGTTCGAATCCGTCGGAGTTTAGTGTGATCGTGTGTGGCCAAGTCCGTTCGGCCGAAAAGTCTGTCAGAACTCCGTCGGAACTCCGGCGGAACTCCGGCGGAACTCCTTTGGAAGTCTGTCGGACATAAGTCCTCTCGTGTGTACGGGGCATAAGAAAAATGAATCAAGGGTCAATGGTGAAAATTCCCCTTAGGCCGCGTACACACGGGTGGACTGTATGGCCTACTTAGTCCGTCGAAACACATTTCAGCGGACAGTCCGCTCGTGTGTGGGCTTCAGCTGACTTTTTCAGCGTGCAGTCTGGCGTACTAAGTATTTCGGATTTTTCGAAATTCTGTCCGTCATACTTTGGTTTCAGCGGACAATCCGCTCGTGAGTAGGCTAGTTCGACGGACTAAGAATGGCGCATGCTCAGAAAGGATTTACACGGCGGAAGGGTGCATTGCTGTGTATTGGACTTCCTATTTCTAGTCCCGTCGTACGTGCTGTACACGTCATCGCGCAAGCTTTCGACGGACTGTTTGTGCATCCGTGTGTGGTCAAGTCCGTTCATTCGAAAGTATGACGGACTGTCCGTCGGATTGTATGAAGGACTAAGTAGGCCATACAGTCCGCCCGTGTGTACGCGGCCTTACATTGGTGGCCAGTTGGAACAATGCAAGCCTTACTTTGGTAGTTAGCAGCAAGAATGCCCCTTACATTGGTGGACAGTAAGAAGACTGTACTCCTTACATTGGTGGACAGTAAGAAGACTGTACTCCTTACATTGGTGGACAGTAAGAAGACTGTACTCCTTACATTGGTGGACAGCAGAGAGACTGTACTCCTTACATTGGTGGACAGCAGAGAGGCTGTGCTCCTTACATTGGTGGACAGCAGGGAGACTGTACTCCTTACATTGGTGGACAGCAGAGAGACTGTACTCCTTACATTGGTGGACAGCAGGGAGACTGTACTCCTTACATTGGTGGACAGCAGAGAGACTGTACTCCTTACATTGGTGGACAGTAGGGAGACTGTACTCCTTACATTGGTGGACAGTAGGGAGACTGTACTCCTTACATTGGTGGACAGTAGGGAGACTGTACTCCTTACATTGGTGGACAGTAGGGAGACTGTATTCCTTACATTGGTGGACAGTAGGGAGACTGTACTCCTTACATTGGCAGTCAGTAGGAAGATTGCATCCCTTACAATTATGGTCAGTAGGAACACTGCACCACTTACATTAGTCATCAGTAGGAAGAACCCTTCTTACATCAATGATCAGAAGGAAGACTGCACAACTTACATTGGCGGTCAGTAGGAAGAACACTCCTTATATTGGTGGTCAGTAGGGAGACTTCCCTTCTTACATAGGTGGTCAGTAGGAAGACTGCACCCCTTACATTGATCATTAGTCAGAAGAATGTACCCTTACATTGGTGATCAGAAGGAAGACTGCACCCCTTACATTAGGGGTCAGTAGAAAGAGTGCACCCCTTACATTGGTTATCAGTAGGAAGAACGCTCCTTACATTGATGATCAGAAGGAAGATTGCACAAATTACATTGGTGGTCAGTAGGAAGAACGCTCCTTACATTGGTAGTCAGTAGGAAGACTTCCTTTCTTACATAGGTAGTCAGCACCCCTTACATTGGTGGTCAGTAGGAAGAATGTACCCCCTACATTGGTCATCAGTGGGAAGACTGCACCCCTTACATTGGTGGTCAGTAGAAAGATTGTACCCCTTACATTGGTCATTAGTCGGAAGACTGCACCCCTTACATTGGTGGTCAGTAGGAAAAATTGCACCCCTTACATTGGAGGTCAGTAGGAAAACTGCACAACTTACATTGGCGGTCAGTAGGAAGAACGCTCCTTACATTGGTGGTCAGTAGGAAGACTGCACCCCTTATATTAGTGGTCAGTGGGAAGACTTCCTTTTTTACATAGGTGGTCAGTAGGAAGACTGCACCCTTTACTTTGGTGGTCAGTATGAAAATTGCACCCCTTACATTGGTCATTAGTCGGAAGAATGTACCCCTTACATTGGTAGTCAGTAGGAAGAATGCACCCCTTACATTTGTCATCAGTAGGAAGGCTGCGCACCTTACATTGGTGGTCAGTAGGAAGAATGCACCCCTTACATTGGTGATCAGTAGGAAGACTGCCCTTCTTACATTGGTGGTCAGTAGGAAGAATGCACCCCTTACATTGGTGATCAGTAGGAAGACTGCCCTTCTTACATTGGTGGTCAGTAGGAAGACTGCACCCCCTACATTGGTCATCAGTAGGAAGAATGCACCCCTTACATTGGTGATCAGTAGGAAGACTGCCCTTCTTACATTGGTGGTCAGTAGGAAGACTGCACCCCCTACATTGGTCATCAGTAGGATGACTGCACTCCTTACATTGGTGGTCAGTAGGAAGAATGCACCCCTTACATTGATGGTTAGTAGGAAGACAGCACCCCTTACATTAGTGATTAGTAAGAAGACTGCACCCCTTACATTTGTCATCAGTAGGAAGGTTGCGCCCCTTACATTGGTGGTCAGTAGGAAGAATGCACCCCTTACATTGGTGATCAGTAGGAAGAATGCACCCATTACATTGGTGGTCAGTAGGAAGACTGCACCCCTTACAATGGTGGTCAGTAGGATTACTACCCTTCTTACATTGGTGGTCAGTAGGAAGACTGCACCCCTTACATTGGTGGTCAGTAGGAAGAATGCACCCATTACATTGGTGGTCACTAGGAAGACTGCACCCCTTACAATGGTGGTCAGTAGGAAGACTACCCTTCTTACATTGGTGGTCAGTAGGAAGACTGCACCCCTTACATTGGTGGTCAGTAGTAAGAATGAAGACTTACATTGGTGGTCAGTAGGAAGACTGCACCCATTACATTGGTGGTCAGTAGGAAGACTGCACCCCTTACAATGGTGGTCAGTAGGAAGACTACCCTTCTTACATTGGTGGTCAGTAGGAAGACTGCACCCCTTACATTGGTGGTCAGTAGGAAGAATGAAGACTTACATTGGTGGTCAATAGGAAGACTGCACCCCTTACATTGGTGGTCAGTAAGAAGACTGCACCCCCTACATTGGTCATCAGTAGGAAGATTGCACCCCCTACATTGGTCATCAGTAGGAAGACTGCACCCCTTACATTGGTGGTCAGTAGGAAGAATGCACCCCTTACATTGGTGGTCAGTAGGAAGACTGCCCTTCTTACATTGGTGGTCAGTAAGAAAATTGCACCCCTTACATTGTCATCAGTAGGAAGCAAGCACTCCTTATATTGGAGGTCAGTATGAAGACTGCACCGGTTACATTGGTGATCAGAAGGAAGACTACACCCCTTTCATTGGTGATTAGTAGGAAGACTGCACCCCTTACATTGTCATCAGTAGGAAGCAAGAACCCCTTTCATTGGTGGTCAGTAGGAAGCAAGCACCCCTCACATTGGTGTTTAGAATGCCATCCTTACAGACAGCTAAAAGGATAATTATATCATGCTGCTGGTCTTGTCAAGTAGTGTTGGACCTGGAGCTAATCAGGCATGGTCAGATGGGAGGCCAGTCACCCACAGCTCAATGAACTCTAGAGTTCCACAGAACCCAGGTTGAGAATGGCGGCTACTTACTAGTTTTCCCTTTCGCTCCTCTTCCGAAACTTTTGAAATATGTATAGTAGGGGAAGCGTGGAGGAGCTGGGGCAGCATAGACAATAAGTAGACACTCCCAAAAAAAGACCACGATGGCCAAATAAGGAGGAGGCTATGCTGGGGAATGACTCTTCCAGAGAAGTCAACTTTTCTGTCAAGTTCACAGAAACTTTGCCAATGGATATGGAAAGAAAAAAAATAATGGAATAAAAAAAAAATCAATACTTTTTGTAAAGTTGATGACGGGGTCTCTTTATCCCGACCAGACGAAATATTACACCTACAAACATATTCGAATGCCAACAGATCAGAGCTTCTCCGCGTTCCATCGCCACCATCTTCGATTGTTGAGGGAAAAAAAAGCATGGAATTTGAAAATTGCAGCCGCCTGTTAATCCCATCCCCCGTTCAGCAACGCCAAGCCTTTGGTTCTAAGCACAATTTCCTAAAATAACAATAAAATGCAGCGAGAACACAAAGTGAATACAAAACGGGATTTAAGGCGGTAAGCTGCAATTAAAATACATGGGGGGGGGATGGGGGCGATGGATTTCAAGGAATTCTGACATCAAAAGGCGCTCAGAAGTCCTGATATGATGTGTGGAGATGAAGGATGACTCACATTCCCTAATCCCCATGTGACGGGCGCTCGCGCCAAATCTCACCTGTCCTGTCCAGGTCTTCCTCCTCTTCATCAATGTCATCACTTGGCAAAGAAAAATTGAATTTAAATTGAAATAAATAAAAATAAATTGAAAAAAAAAAAATGCAATGAACCACTTCAGCTCCGGAAAGGTTTAGCCTCCGCTTCCCTTCATGATCGGGACATTATTTTCCTATTCAGCACTGCGCTATTTTAACTGGTAATTTGCGCGATCATGCAACACTGTGCCCAAATAACATTGATATCATTTTTTTCACACAAATTAAGTTTTATTTTGGGGGTATGTGTAAAAAAACAAGAAAGGCTGAAAAAAAAGTGATATCTTCTACTTTTTGATATAAAACATATCCAAAAAAAATTAACTCAAATAAAAAAAAAAATCTAAATTCTTTATAAATTTAGGCCAAAATGTATTCTGTTCATGTCTTTAGTAAAGAAAATAAATCTCAATAATTGTATGATTGGTTTGCATGAAAGTTATCACATCAGTTTCAGACCAGTTTCACATAATTTTCAAAGCAATTTCACATTAGTTTCATTGACACCAGTGCTGGGGCTATTATTGCATCCAATGACACCATTCCTAAGGGTATGATTGCGTCCACTGACACTATTGCTAGGGGTATTATTGCATCCACTGACACCAGCGCTGGGGGTATTATTGCATCCCCTGACACCAGTGCTGGGGACTATTATTGCATCCACTGAAACCAGTGCTGGGGGTATTATTGCATCCAATGACACCAGTGCTGGGGGTATTATAGCATCCACTGACACCAGTGCTGGGGGTGTTATTGCATCCACTGACACCATTACTTGGTGTATTATTGCATCCACTGACACCAGTGCTGGGGGTATTATTGCACCCACTGACACCAGTGCTGGGGGTATTATTTCATCCACTGACACCAGTGCTGGGGGCTATTATTGGATCCGCTGACACCAGTGCTGGGGGTATTATTACATCCACTGACACCAGTGCTGGAGTTATTATTGCATCCACTGACACCAGTGCTGGGTGTATTATTGCATCCACTGACACCAGTGCTAGAGGCTATAATTGCATCCAATGACACCAGTGCTGGGGTTATAATTGCATCCAATGACACCATTCCTAAGGGTATTATTGCATCCACTGACACCAGTGCTGGGGGTATTATTGCATCCACTGATACCAGTGCTGGGTTTATTTTTGCATCCACTGATACCAGTGCTGGGGGTATTTTTGCATCCACTGACACTATTGCTGGGGGTATTATTGCATCCACTGACACCAGTGCTGGAGTTATTATTGCATCCACTGACACCAGTGCTGGAGTTATTATTGCATCCACTGACACCAGTGCTGGAGGCTATTATTGCATCCACTGACAACATTGCTGGGGGTATTATTGCCTCCATTGACACCAGTGCTGGGCGTATTATTGCATCCACTGACACCAGCGCTGGGAGTAATATTGCATCCAATGACACCAGTGCTGGGGGTATTATTGCATCCACTGACACCAGTGCTGGGGGTATTATTGCATCCAATGACACCATTCCTAAGGGTATTATTGAATCCACTGACACTATTGCTAGGGGTATTATTGCATCCAATGACACCAGTGCTGGGGGTATTATTGCATCCACTAACACCAGTGCTGGGGATATTATTGCATCCCCTGACACCAGTGCTGGGGGTATTATTGCATCCCCTGACACCAGTGCTGGGGGTATTATTGCATCCAATGACACCAGTGCTGGGGGTATTATTGCATCCACTGACACCAGTGCGGGGGGTATTATAGCATCCACTGACACCAGTGCTGGGGGTGTTATTGCATCCACTGACACCATTGCTGGGGGTATTATTGCATCCACTGACACCAGTGCTGGGGGTATTATTTCATCCACTGACACCAGTGCTGGGGGCTATTATTGCATCCGCTGACACCACTGCTGGGGGTATTATTACATCCACTGACACCAGTGCTGGAGTTATTATTGCATCCACTGACACCAGTGCTGGAGGATATTATTGTATCCAATGACACCAGTGCTGGGGTTATTATTGCATCTAATGACACCATTCCTAAGGGTATTATTGCATCCACTGACACCAGTGCTGGGGGTATTATTGCATCCACTGATACCAGTGCTGGGTTTATATTTGCATCCACTGATACCAGTGCTGGGGGTATTTTTTCATCCAGTGACACCAGTGCTGGGGTTATTTTTGCATCCCCTGACACCAGTCTTGGGAAGTATTATTGCATCCATTGACACCAGTGCTGGAGGTATTATTGCATCCAGTGGCACTATTGCTGGGGGTATTATTGTACCCACTGACAGCAGTGCTGGAGTTATTATTGCATCCACTGACACCAGTGCTGGAGGCTATTAATGCATCCACTGACACCATTGCTGGGGGCATTATTGCATCCACTGATACCAGTGCTGGGGGCTATTATTGCATCTACTGACACCAGTGCTGGGGGTATTTTTGCATCCACTGACACCAGTGCTGGGGTGGTATTATTGCCTCCATCGATACCAGTGCTGGGGGTATTATTGTATCCACTGACACTATTGCTGGGGGTCTTTATTGCATCCACTGACACCAGTGCTGGGGGGCTTTTATTGCAGCCATTGACATCAGTGCTGGGGGCTATTATTGTGTTCACTGACACCATTGCTGGGCGTATTATTGCATCCACTGACACCAGCGCTGGGAGTAATATTGCATCCAATGACACCAGTGCTGGGGGTATTATTGCATCCACTGACACCAGTGCTGGGGGTATTATTGCATCCAATGACACCATTCCTAAGGGTATTATTGAATCCACTGACACTATTGCTAGGGGTATTATTGCATTCAATGACACCAGTGCTGGGGGTATTATTGCATCCACTAACACCAGTGCTGGGGATATTATTGCATCCCCTGACACCAGTGCTGGGGGTATTATTGCATCCCCTGACACCAGTGCTGGGGGTATTATTGCATCCAATGACACCAGTGCTGGGGGTATTATTGCATCCACTGACACCAGTGCGGGGGGTATTATAGCATCCACTAACACCAGTGCTGGGGGTGTTATTGCATCCACTGACACCATTGCTGGGGGTATTATTGCATCCACTGACACCAGTGCTGGGGGTATTATTTCATCCACTGACACCAGTGCTGGGGGCTATTATTGCATCCGCTGACACCACTGCTGGGGGTATTATTACATCCACTGACACCAGTGCTGGAGTTATTATTGCATCCACTGACACCAGTGCTGGAGGATATTTTTGTATCCAATGACACCAGTGCTGGGGTTATTATTGCATCTAATGACACCATTCCTAAGGGTATTATTGCATCCACTGACACCAGTGCTGGGGGTATTATTGCATCCACTGATACCAGTGCTGGGTTTATATTTGCATCCACTGATACCAGTGCTGGGGGTATTTTTTCATCCAGTGACACCAGTGCTGGGGTTATTTTTGCATCCCCTGACACCAGTCTTGGGAAGTATTATTGCATCCATTGACACCAGTGCTGGAGGTATTATTGCATCCAGTGGCACTATTGCTGGGGGTATTATTGTACCCACTGACAGCAGTGCTGGAGTTATTATTGCATCCACTGACACCAGTGCTGGAGGCTATTAATGCATCCACTGACACCATTGCTGGGGGCATTATTGCATCCACTGATACCAGTGCTGGGGGCTATTATTGCATCTACTGACACCAGTGCTGGGGGTATTTTTGCATCCACTGACACCAGTGCTGGGGTGGTATTATTGCCTCCATCGACACCAGTGCTGGGGGTATTATTGTATCCACTGACACTATTGCTGGGGGTCTTTATTGCATCCACTGACACCAGTGCTGGGGGGCTTTTATTGCAGCCATTGACATCAGTGCTGGGGGCTATTATTGTGTTCACTGACACCATTGCTGGGGGTATTATTGCATCCACTGACACCAGTGTTGGGGCTATTATTGCATCCACTGACACCAGTGTTGGGGCTATTATTGCGTTTACTGACACCAGTGCTGGGGTTATTATTGCATCCGATGACACCATTCCTAAGGGTATTATTGCATCCACTGACACCAGTGCTGGGTTTATTTTTGCATCCACTGATACCAGTGCTGGGGGTATGTTTTTCATCCAGTGAAACCAGTGCTGGGGTTATTTTTGCATCCACTGACACCAGTGCTGGGGGGTATTATTGCATCCATTGACACCAGTGCTAGGGGTATTATTGTATCACTGACACTATTGCTGGGGGCTTTTATTGCATCCACTGACCCCAGTGCTGGAGGCTATTATTGCATCCAATTACACCAGTGCTGGGGGCTATTATTGTATCTGCTGACACCAGTGTTGGGGGTATTATTGCATCCACTGATACCAGTGCTGGGGGTATTATTGCATCCACTGATACCAGTGCTGGGGGTATTTCTGCATCCACTGACACCAGTGCTGGGGATATTTTTGCATCCAGTAACACCAGTGCTGGAGGTATTTTTGCATCCACTGACACCAGTGCTGGGGGGGGGGGGTATTATTGCATCTATTGACACCAGTGCTGGGGGTATTATTGTATCCACTGACACCAGTGCTGGGGGTATTTTTGCATCCACTGACACCAGTGCTGGAGGCTATTATTGCATCCACTGACACCAGTGCTGCCAGTATTTTTGCATCCACTGACACCAGTGCTGGGTGGGGGGTGGGTATTATTGCATCCATTGACACCAGTGCTGGGGGTATTATTGTATCCACTGACACTATTGCTGGGGGCTTTTATTGCATCCACTGACACCAGTGCTGGGGCGGGTATTATTGTAACCATTGACACCAGTGCTGGGGGCTATTATTGTATCCACTTACACCATTGCTGGGGGTATTATTACATCCACTGACACCAGTGTTGGGGCTATTATTGCATTTACTGACACCAGTGCTGGGTGTATTATTGCATCCACTGACACCAGTGCTGGAGGTATTATTGCATCCATTGACACCAGTGCTGAAGGCTTTTATTGCATCCAATACCACCAGTGCTGGGGGTATTATTGCATCCAATGACACTATTCCTAAGGGTATTATTGCATCCACTGACACTATTGCTGGGGGTATTATTGCATCCAATGACACCAGTGCTGGGCGTATTATTGCATCCACTGATACCAGCGCTGGGGGTATTATTGCATCCAATGACACCAGTGCTGGGGGTATTATTGCATCCAATGACACCATTCCTAAGGGTATTATTGCATCCACTGACACTATTGCTGGGGGTATTATTGCATCCAATGACACCAGTGCTGCACGTATTATTGCATCCACTGATACCAGCGCTGGGGGTATTATTGCATCCAATGACACCAGTGCTGGGGGTATTATTGCATCCAATGACACCATTCCTAAGGGCATTATTGCATACACTGACACTATTGCTAGGGGTATTATTGCATCCACTGACACCAGTGCAGGGGGTATTATTGCATCCACTGACACCAGTGCTGGGGGTATTATTGCATCCCCTGATACCAGTGCTGGGTGTATTATTGCATCGACTGACACCAGTGCTGGGGACTATTATTGCATCCACTGAAACCAGTGCTGGGGGTATTATTACATCCACTGACACCAGTGCTGGGGGTATTATTGCATCCACTGACACCAGTGCTGGGGGTATTATAGCATCCACTGACACCAGTGCTGGGGGTATTATTGCATCCACTGACACCAGTGCTGGGGGGGGGGGGGGTATTATTGCATCCATTGACACCAGTGCTGGGGGTATTATTGTATCCACTGACAGTATTGCTGGGGGTATTATTGCATCCACTGACACCAGTGCTGGAGTTATTATTGCACCCACTGACACCAGTGCTGGATGCTATTATTGCATCCACCGATACCAGTGCTGGGGCTATTATTGTGTCCACTGACACCAGTGCTGGGGGTATTTTTGCATCCTCTGACACTAGTGCTGGGGGGGGGGGGGTATTATTGCATCCATTGACACCAGTGCTGGGGGTATTATTGTATCCACTGACACTATTGCTGGGGGCTTTTATTGCATCCACTGACACCAGTGCTGGGGCGGGTATTATTGCAACCATTGACACCAGTGCTGGGGGCTATTATTGTATCCACTAACACCATTTCTGGGGGTATTATTACATCCACTGACACCAGTGTCGGGGCTATTATTGCATCCACTGACACCAGTATTGGGGCTATTATTGCGTTTTACTGACACCAGTGCTGGGGATATTATTGCAACCACTGACACCAGTGCTGGGGGTGTTATTGCATCCACTGACACTATTGCTGGGGGTATTATTGCATCCACTGACACCAGTGCTGGGGGTATTATTGCATCCATTGACACCACTGCTTGGGGTATGATTGTATCCACTGACACTATTGCTGGGGGTATTATTGCATCCACTAACACCAGTGCTGGAGGCTATTGTTGCATCCACTGATACCAGTGCTGGGGCTATTATTGCATCCACTGACACCAGTGCTGGGGGTATTTTTGCATCCACTGACACCAGTGCTGAGGGGGGGGGGGTATTATTGCATCCATTGACACCAGTGCTGGGGGTATTATTGTATCCACTTACACCATTGCTGGGGGTATTATTACATCCACTGACACCAGTGTTGGGGCTATTATTGCATCCACTGACACCAGTGTTGGGGCTATTATTGTGTTTTACTGACACCAGTGCTGGGGATATTATTGCATCCACTGACACCAGTGCTGGGGGTGTTATTGCATCCACTGACACCATTGCTGGGGGTATTATTGCATTCACTGACACCAGTGCTGGGGGGGGGGGTATTATTGCATCCATTGACACCAGTGCTGGGGGTATTATTGTATCCACTGACACTATTGCTGGGGGTATTATTGCATACACTGACACCAGTGCTGGAGTTATTATTGCATCCACTGACACCAGTGCTGGAGGCTATTATTGCATCCACTGATACCAGTGCTGGGGCTATTATTGCATCCACTGACACCAGTGCTGGGGGTATTTTTGCATCCACTGACACCAGTGCTGGGGGGGGGGTATTATTGCATCCAATGACACCAGTGCTGGGGGTATTATTGCATCCAATGACACCATTCCTAAGGGTATTATTGCATCCACTGACACCATTGCTGGGGGTATTATTGCATCCACTGATACCAGTGCTGGGGGCTATTATTGCATTTACTGACACTAGTGCTGGGGGTATTTTTGCATCCACTGACACCAGTGCTGGGGTGGTATTATTGCATCCATTGACACTAGTGCTGGGGGTATTATTGTATCCACTGACACTATTGCTGGGGGCTTTTATTGCATCCACTGACATCAGTGCTGGGGGGCTTTTATTGTAGCCATGACATCAGTGCTGGAGGCTATTATTGTATCCACTGACACCAGTGTTGGGGTTATTATTGCATCCACTGACACCAGAGTTGGGGCTATTATTGCGTTTACTGACACCAGTGCTGGGGGCTATTATTGCATCCACTGACACCATTGCTGGGGGTATTATTGCATCCACAGACACCAGTACGGGGGCTATTATTGTATCCACTGACACCAGTGCTGGGGGTTATTATTGCATCCACTGACTCCAATGTTGGGGCTATTATTGTATCCACTGACACCAGTGCTGGGGACTATTTTTTATTATTATACAGGATTTACAGGGCGCCAACAGTTTTCGCAGTGCTCAACAAAATGAAGGCAGACATCACAGTTACATTATGTTTTGGTAGAAGAGGAATCAGAGGGCCCCCGTTCGTTAGTGCTTACAATCTGGGAAGGAGGGTCAATTGATACAAAAGGTAATAGCTGATGGAGAAAGTAAATCACAACCTACTAGTTCCACAAAGGTCCTTCTGAGGATTGGTAAGGTATAGCGTACTACAGTATATAGGGTTGAGTGAGGTACAGTCTGCTAATCACAACCTACTAGTTCCACAAAGGTCCTTAAGGACTGGTATAGGTGTACTATATGGTGTGCAGTATATAGTTGTGTAATACACATATAAAATACTTGCACATATAGAAAGCATAGTATAGTGCGTTTCCACTGTCCAGAATTGTGACTGCTGAGCGGTTCTGCAGCGATACTACAAAGAGTGACAAACTCAATCCAAAAAAAAAGTATTGTAACTGGTGTGATAGACCAGTGGCCCCCAAAAACAATAGATTGAAGCGGTGTATTATATACCTTCTTCCACATACATACTGCACTTCTGTAGAGAGTTTTGTCACAGGGTCATTTAAAAAATGACAGGCAGAGGAAGAGGCAGGCCCTTCCGCAGGGGTGGTAGGGGTAGGGAAGGAGCAACAGGCTTGAGCCAAAGTGGGAAATTGCAGAAGGTGAGTGCGATTACGTCAAAGGACGCACCAGAATTGGTTGAGTGGCTCACTCAGCCTTACTCTTCTGCACCCTCTGCTGTGCATATTATGAGGGGCTCCCACCATCACTGTGCTATGCTCATTATGAGGGTCTCCCACCATCCCTGTGCTATGCTGACTTCCTCCTGGGGCTGCTTACGGTGCAGGTGTCAGTGCTGTATATCACGGTGCTGGTGTCAGTGCTGTATATCACGATGCTGGTGTCAGTGCTTTAAATCACGCTGCTGATGTCAGTGCTCTCTATCACGGTGCTGGTGTCAGATCACTCTATCACGGTGCAGGTGTCATTGCTGTATGTCACGCTGCTAATGTCAGTGCTCTCTAACACGGTGCTGGTGTCAGATCACTCTATCACGGTGCAGGTGTCATTGCAGTATGTCACGCTGCTAATGTCAGTGCTCTCTATCACGGTGCTGGTGTCAGATCACTCTATCACGGTGCAGGTGTCATTGCTGTATGTCACACTGCTGATGTCAGTGCTCTCTATCACGGTGCTGGTGTCAGATCACTCTATCATGGTGCTGGTGATCATCTCCTGCACCCTCTTCTTTGCCTACCCTGACCTTCCCTCTCCTCCATTGCCTTCATGCGCTCCACAGTCCTGAATTGTCACAATTTCACATATAAAAAAAGAATGCTTGTAGTTGTCGATCCCAGATTCACCTCATACATGTGTTATGTCATTAGCCATGTGGTGGGACTATGTGTGCACAGCTAGTAATTATTTTGTGGCTGCAAATATGACCTGTAGGTTTGTAAAGTTCGCCTCCCATTGAAGTCAATGGGGCCCGTCGCGAACGTTACGGTTCGCGAACTATCGGCCATGTTCGCGGTTCGCATTCGCGAAACATCCCATCGGAAGTTCGTCCATCACTAATGGAGACCAAGCAATTTGAGTTTTCTTAAGGAGGAGGGGGTGGTCAACTGTATCAAAGGTAAGAGTACGGAATAATGACTGTTGGTTTTAGCTGTTAATAAGTCATTTGTGATTTTTAGGAGAACAGTTTCTGTGGAGTGCTGTGGATGAAATCCAGACTGAAGGGGATCAAGAAGGTTATTCTCAATGAGGTGGTCGCTCAGTCGGTTGTAGACGAAACGTTCAAGGAATTTGGAAGCAAAAGGGAGTAAGGAGATGGGTCTTAGGTTGATAAGACTGGTGGGGTCCAGTAAGGGCTTTTTTTGGTATGGGAGTGACTAGTACATGTTTTAGAGCATGGGTCTTCAAACTATGGCCCTCCAGTTGTTCAGAAACTGCAATTGCCATCATGCCTAGTCATGTCTGTGAATGAAAGAGTTTGACATTGCCTCATGGGATGTGCAGTTTCGCAACAGCTGGAGGGCCATAGTTTGAGGATCCATGTTTTAGAGGGTTGGGGAAGATGCGCCCACTGAAAGTAGTGATGGGGGCTATTATTGCATCCACTGATACCAGTGCTGGGGGCTATTATTGTCTTCAATGACACCAGTCCTGGGAACTATTATTGCCTCCACTGACACTAGTGCTGGGGGCAACTGTTACATTTACAGCAACGTTGGAGGCCATTGCTGCGTCCACTGAAACCAAAGTTGGGGCCATCATTGCATCTACTGACACCAATGCTGAGGATTATTATTGCGTCCACTGACACCGAAGTTGGGGGTTATTTTGGCGTTCACAGATAACCAATGTTTGGGCTTATTACGGCGTCCAGTGACACCACTGTTGGGGGTTATTGTACTCCAACTTCTTCAGTGTGAATTGCCATACATTACAAAAAAATGACAGCAGGACCAACATTTTTGGGTATTGAGTTGTGAAAATGCACTGCTATTGTTCAGTCCTCTGGGGGTGTCGGGGGGGGGGGGCAAATTGACCACAACTGCCATAAATCAACCACATTTATCCCTCTCTGTATGTCCTTCCTCATATATAACCAGAGGTCACACCAGGACAACCCGGGGAGCGCTGTGACTACATTGTATCATATTCTGTCCTCATTCACTGATAAAGATTGGGTGGAAGGTCGATGTAATGAGAGCAGATGGGAGATGCTGATTTATTTATAAAGGTGTCACAACACCCACGAAGGGAAGCCGTGAGAGTCACCGGGACTGTCAGGAATTACACCTTTGTTGGGAAGCCGAGGCACCCTGCGACATATTGTCTGATGGGGGAGGAGAGCTTCTGCATTACACATCAACCAGAGATCACCATCTATAAATACAAAAGAGGGGTTTTATCTCCATTTATAAATACAACCTTCTATTCCCCCATCCACCAATATCTCCATCCATCCTTCCACTCCTCCATCCATCCATGTCTCCATCCATCCTTCCACTCCCCCATCCATCCATTTCTCCATCCATCCATGTCTCCATCCATCCTTCTACTCCTCCATCCATCCATGTCTCCATCCATCCTTCCACTCCCCCATTCATCCATGTCTCCATCCATCCTTCCACTCCCCCATCCATCCATTTCTCCATCCATCCATGTCTCCATCCATCCTTCTACTCCTCCATCCATCCATGTCTCCATCCATCCTTCTACTCCCCCATCCATCCTTCTACTCCCCCATCCATCCATGTCTCCTTCCATCCTTCCACTCCCCCATCCATCCATGTCTCCTTCCATCCTTCCACTCCCACATCTCCATCCATCCTTCCACTCCTCCATCCATCCTTCCACTCCCCTATCCATCCATCCATGTCTCCATCCATCCTTCCACTTCCCCATCCATCCAGGTCTCCATCCACCCTTCTACTCCATCCATCCATGCCTCCTACCATCCTTCCTCTCCTGCATCCATCCATCCATGTCTCCATCCATTCTTCCACTCCCCCATCAATCCATGTCTCCATTAGGGATGAGCTTCGTGTTCGAGTCGAACATACGTTCGACTCGAACATCGGCTGTTCGTCCGTTCGGCGAATACCGAACATTATGGGCCTTTCGCGCCAAATTCGTGTGGCGCTCATGGCCCACAATGCACTGCGCCATCGCAGTGCATTGCTGGCTCATGATTGGCCAAGCATGCACTGTGACCCCGCATGCTTGGCCAATCACAGCGCCGGCAGCGCTCATCCATCCATCCATGTCTCCATCCATCCTTCCACTCCTCCATCCATCCATGTCTCCATCCATCCTTCCACTCCTCCATCCATCCTTCCACTCCCCCCTCCATCCATGTCTCCATCCATCCTTCCACTCCTCCATCCATCCATGTCTCCATCCATCCTTCCACTTCCCCCTCCATCCATGTCTCCATCCATCCTTCCACTCCTCCATCCATGTCTTCATCCATCCTTCCACTCCTCCATCCATCCATGTCTCCATCCATCCATCTACTCCCCATCCATCCATGTCTCCATCCATCCTTCCACTCCCCAATCCATCTATCCATGTCTCCATCCATCCTTCCACTCCTCCATCCATCCATGTCTCCATCCATCCTTCCACTCCTCCATCCATCCATGTCTCCATCCATCCTACCACTCCTCCATCCATCAATGTCTCCATCCATGCTTCCACTCCTCCGTCCATTCATGTCTCCTTCCATCCTTCCACTCCTCCATTCATCCATGTCTCCATCCATCCTTCCACTCCTCCATCCATCCTTGTCTCCATCCATCCTTCCACTCCTCCATCCATCCATGTTTCCATCCATCCTTCCACTCATGCATCCATCCTTCCACTCCCCCCTCCATCCATGTCTCCATCCACCCTTCCACTCCCCAATCCATCCATGTCTCCATCCATCCACGCCTCCATCCATCCATCCATGTCTCCATCCCTCCTTCCACTCCTCCTTCCATCCATATCTCCATCCATTCTTCCACTCATCCATCCATCCATGTCTTCATCCATCCTTCCACTCCTCCATCCATCCATGTCTCCATCCATCCTTCCACTCCTCCATCCATCCTTCCACTCCCCCTCTATCCATGTCTCCATCCATCCTTCCACTCCCCCCTCCATCCATGTCTCCATCCATCCTTCCACTCCTCCATCCATGTCTTCATCCATCCTTCCACCTCCATCCATCCATGTCTCCATCCATCCTTCCACTTCCCCATCCATGTCTCCATCCATTCTTCCACTTCCCCATCCATCCAGGTCTCCATCCACCCTTCTACTCCATCCATCCATGCCTCCTACCATCCTTCCTCTCCTGCATCCATCCATCCATGTCTCCATCCATCCTTCCACTCCCCCATCAATCCATGTCTCCATTAGGGAATACCGAACATTATGGGCCATTCGCGCCAAATTTGTGTGCCGCTCATGGCCCACAATGCACTGCGCCATCGCAGTGCATTGCTGGCTCATGATTGGCCAAGCATGCACTGTGACCCCGCATGCTTGGCCAATCACAGCGCCGTCAGTGAGGAGAGCCATGATTGGCCACAGGCAGGATGCCTGTGGCCAATCATAGCTCAGGCTGTGTAGTACACGCCCCACACTATATAAGGTCGCCAGCGCGGCGGCCTTGTGTAGTGTGTTGGCGTCTGTAGAAGTTAGTGGGTGTTCTCTGTGTACCTTCAATACACTGTTCATTATCGGCCGATTTTGCATTCTTGCTCTTCTGTAATTGAGCTGTTAGCAATCTGCAGGAGTTTGTGCCTGTTGTCTGCGCACCCTGACCGCAGTATACACCATTATATCCACCTATATAGCTAGCTATATTTCTCTTTTGTAATAGAGCTTGCAGTCAGTTGTAGGAGATTGTGCCTGTTGTCTGCGTGCCCTGACTGCAGTATACACCATTATATCCACCTACATAGCTAGCTATATTGCTCTTTTGTAATAGAGCTTGCAGTCAGTTGTAGGTGATTGTGCATGCTGTCTGTGTGCCCTGACCGCAGTATACACCGTTATATACACCTACATAGCTAGCTATATTGCTCTTTTGTAATAGAGCTTGCAGTCAGTTGTAAGAGATTGTGCCTGTTGTCTGCGTGCCCTGACCGCAGTATACACCATCATATCCACCTATATAGCTAGCTATATTGCTCTTTTGTAATAGAGCTTGCAGTTAGTTGTAGGAGATTGTGCGTGCTGTCTGCGTGCCCTGACCGCAGTATACACCGTTATCTCCACCTATATAGCTAGCTATATTGCTCTTTTGTAATAGAGCTTGCAGTCAGTTGTAGGATATTGTGCCTGTTGTCTGCCTGCCCTGACCACAGTATACACCGTTATATCCACCTACATAGCTAGCTATTTTGCTCTTTTGTAATAGAGCTTGTAGTCAGTTGTAGGAGATTGTGCCTGTTGTCTGCTTGCCCTGACCACAGTATACACCGTTATATCCACCTACATAGCTAGCTATATTGCTCTTTTGTAATAGAGCTTGCAGTCAGTTGTAGGAGATTGTGTCTGTTGTCTGCGTGCCCTGACCGCAGTATACACCGTTATATCCACCTACATAGCTAGCTATATTGCTCTTTTGTAATAGAGCTTGCAGTCAGTTGTAGGAGATTGTGCGTGCTGTCTGCGTGCCCTGACCGCAGTATACACCATTATATCCACCTATATAGCTAGCTATATTGCTCTTTTGTAATAGAGCTTGCAGTCAGTTGTAGGATATCGTGCCTGTTGTCTGCGTGCCCTGACCGCAGTATACACCGTTATATCCACCTACATAGCTAGCTATATTGCTCTTTTGTAATAGAGCTTGCAGTCAGTTGTAGGAGATTGTGCGTGCTGTCTGCGTGCCCTGACCGCAGTATACACCGTTATATCCACCTATATAGCTAGCTATATTGCTCTTTTGTAATAGAGCTTGCAGTCAGTTGTAGGATATCGTGCCTGTTGTCTGCGTGCCCTGACCGCAGTATACACCGTTATATCCACCTACATAGCTAGCTATATTGCTCTTTTTGTAAGAGAACTTGTAGTCAGTTGTAGGAGATTGTGCCTGTTGTCTGCTTGCCCTGACCGCAGTATACACCGTTATATCCACCTACATAGCTAGCTATATTTCTCTTTTGTAATAGAGCTTGCAGTCAGTTGTAGGAGATTGTGCCTGTTGTCTGCGTGCCCTGACCGCAGTATACACCGTTATATCCACCTACATAGCTAGCTATATTGCTCTTTTGTAATAGAGCTTGCAGTCAGTTGTAGGAGATTGTGCGTGCTGTCTGCGCACCCTGACCGCAGTATACACCGTTATATCCACCTACATAGCTAGCTATATTGCTCTTTTGTAATAGAGCTTGCAGTCGGTTGTAGGAGATTGTTCCTGTTGTCTGCGTGCCCTGACCGCAGTATACACCGTTATATCCACCTACATAGCTAGCTATATTGCTCTTTTGTAATAGAGCTTGCAGTCAGTTGTAGGAGATTGTGCGTGCTGTCTGTGTGCCCTGACCGCAGTATACACCGTTATATCCACCTACATAGCTAGCTATATTGCTCTTTTGTAATAGAGCTTGCAGTCAGTTGTAGGAGATTGTGCGTGCTGTCTGCGTGCCCTGACCGCAGTATACACCGTTATATCCACCTATATAGCTAGCTATATTGCTCTTTTTGTAATAGAGCTTTCAGTCAGTTGTAGGAGATTGTGCGTGCTGTCTGTGTGCCCTGACCACAGTATACACCGTTATTTCTACCTATATTGCTAGCTATATTGCTCTTTTGTAATAGAGCTTGCAGTTAGTTGTAGGAGATTGTGTGTGCTGTCTGCGTGTCCTGACCGCAGTATACACCGTTATATTCACCTACAAAGCTAGCTATATTGCTCTTTTGTAATAGAGCTTGCAGTCAGTTGTAGGAGATTGTGCCTGTTGTCTGCGTGCCCTGACCGCAGTATACACCATTATATCCACCTACATAGCTAGCTATATTGCTCTTTTGTAATAGAGCTTGTAGTCAGTTTTAGGAGATTGTGCCTGTTGTCTGCTTGCCCTGACCGCAGTATACACCGTTATATTCACCTACATAGCTAGCTATATTGCTGTTTTGTAATAGAGCTTGCAGTCAGTTGTAGGAGATTGTGCGTGCTGTCTGCGTGCCTTGACCGCAGTATACACCGTTATATCCACCTACATAGCTAGCTATATTGCTCTTTTGTAATAGAGCTTGCAGTCAGTTGTAGGAGATTGTGCGTGCTGTCTGAGTGCCCTGACCGCAGTATACACCGCTATATCCACCTATATAGCTAGCTATATTGCTCTTTTGTAATAGAGCTTGCAGTCAGTTGTAGGAGATTGTGCGTGCTATCTGCGTGCCCTGACTGCAGTATACACCGTTATATCCACCTATATAGCTAGCTATATTGCTCTTTTGTAATAGATCTTGCAGTCAGTTGTAGGAGATTGTGCGTGTTGTCTGCGTGCCCTGACCGCAGTATACACCGTTATACACCGTTATATCCACCTATATAGCTCTTCTCTTCTCTCTAGAGCCATCTGCCATCTGCAGGAGTTAGTGGGTGTTGTGTGCCTCCAGCACAATATACACTACCCAATTGCTGGTTTTCCCATCTCCCTTCAGGCCATTACCATGTCTGGAAGGCCAACAAGGAGAGGCAGACAGGCGCGAGCCGATAAAAGAGGGCAAGCAGGCTCTGTGTTTAGAGACAACAGTGCTGGTCGTGGACGCGGTGCATCGTCATCATCAGCACGTGGCCATGGGACACGCTTGTCCTTCTTTTCGGCAGCTGGACATGTTGAGCCACATCATGCCGAAGACTTGGTAGAGTGGATGACCAGGCCCTCTTCATCCTCCCCATCCTCTCTCACCCAGGCTCAGGGTACTAGCAAAGCAGCTGCCAACGCATCGTCTTCCCTCCTCTCAATGTCATCATCAGTGACTCCTTCCCTAGACCCACCACGTCTTCCTGAGGAGTCTCCTGATCTCTTTGAGCACAGTGTTGGGTACATGCTCCAGGAGGATGCCCAGTGTTTTGTAGGCTCTGATGATGATACTCAGCTAGAGGAAGGCAGTAGCGTGAGCGCAAAGAGAGGGGATGCTCAAGAAGGACAGCAATCTGGCAGTCATGTTCCACAAGCTGCAGCATACTGCCAGGTTTGCTCCAGTGATGAAGAGGGAGGGGATGATGAGGGCACTGACTCCACGTGGGTGCCTGGTAGGAGAGAGGAGGAGGAGGCACATGTCCAACGGGGCAGGATGCCCTCCGGGGGCCAGCTTAGGGGCAGCACACCTCTGCGCGTTATTCTAAAAGTTCTTTGGTGTGGGCCTTTTTTGAGACGAGTGCATCAGATCGCACCACTGCTATTTGCAACATATGTCTCAAGCGTATCTTGCGTGGCCAAAACATCAGCCGCTTGGGCACAACATGCTTGACCAGACATATGTTGACCTGCCATGCAGCTCGTTGGCAAGCGTACCTCAAAGACCCACACCAAAGAACAAAGCAGACCTCTCCTTGCTCCTCATCAGCTGGGATCTCCAACCCCACTAGAACTTCAGTCCTCTCTGAAACCTGCTCTGAGAGGAATGAAGGTGTAGAATTAGGTGTGTCACAGCCAAGTGCTTCCGGGCACTCTGCTAGCAGTACACCCACGTCCGATTATAGCAGGCAAATTTCCCTGTCCCATAGCTGGACCGTCGAAAGAAGTTCACTCCCAGCCATCCACATGCCCAGCGGTTGAATGCTAGCTTGGCTAAATTGCTAGCACTTCAACTGCTGCCTTTTCAGTTGGTAGACTCGGCCCCCTTCCGTGAGTTTGTACAATGTGCGGTTCCTCAGTGACAGGTCCCCAAACGCCACTTTTTCTCACGGAAGGCGATTCTGGCTCTCTACCGGCATGTGGAAGGCAATGTCCTTGCCTCGCTGGACAGGGCGGTCAGTGGTAAGGTGCATATTACCGCTGACTCATGGTCCAGCAGGCATGGACAGGGATGTTACCTGTCTTTCACGGCCCAGTGGGTCACTCTTCTGGCAGCTGGGAAGATGCAGGACAAGGTGCAGTAGTGATGGAGGTTGTTCCGTCACCACGCCTCCAAAATGCTGTTATTGGTTGTGACACACCTCTCTCCTCCACCCCCTCCTCTTCTTCTTCCTCCATGGCCTCTTTCAGTGCTCTGTCCTCAGAACCAGCGGTGCTCCGTAGGCATTCCAGGGGCTACGCAAGTACGCAGGCAAAACGATGCCATGCCGTGCTTGCGCTGGTTTGTTTGGGGGACAGGAGCCACACTGGGGCAGATATTTTGTCAGCTCTGCAGGGGCAGGCTGAGAGGTGGTTGACGCCACGCTAGCTTAAGCCAGGAATGGTGCTTTGCGACAATGGCACCAACCTCCTCTCCGCCCTCCGACAGGGACAACTGACCCATGTGCCCTGTGTGTCTCACGTCCTTAACCTGGTGGTGCAGCGGTTCTTGGGCAGGTAACCGGGCTTACAGGATGTCCTGAAGCAGGCCAGGAAAGTCTGTGTGCATTTCCGCCGATCATTTAATGCCTGTGCTCGGCTGGCTGAGCTCCAAGAGGAGTTGAACCTGCCCAAGAACTGCCTTATATGTGATATGCCCACCAGGTGGAACTCAACGTTGGCCATGCTGCAGCGGCTGCACACGCAGCAGAGGGCCATCAATGAGTACCTGTGCGACTACGGCACCAAGACAGGGTCAGGGGAGCTTGGTTTTTACCCACCACGCCAGTGGGGCATGATCAGGGATGCATGCACTGTCCTGTCACTGTTTGAGGTGGCCACAAGGATGGTGAGCAGTGACAGTGCATGCATCAGTGACACTGTACCTCTTGTCCACCTGTTGGAGCATGCACTGCATGGAATAGTGGACAGGGCACTTGAGGCAGAACAGAGGCAGGAAGAGGAGGACTTCCTTGCCTCTCAAGGCCCCCTTTATCCGGACAGTGTTCCTGCTGTCCCATACATCACACAGGAAGAGGACGAGGAGGAGGAGGAGGAGGATGATTGTGTCAGCATGGAGGTGAAGGCTGGCACTCAGCATCACCAGCAGCAGCAGTCTTGTAGGAATGATTTACAGTCCCAAGAAACCCATGGACTTGTACGTGGCTGGGAGGAGGTAGCTGCAGATCATGTTGTCCTTAGTGACCCAGAGGACTCCGGACCAAATGCCTCAGCTAACCTACGCTGCATGGCCTCCGTGATCCTGCAAAGCCTGCGGAAGGATCATCGTATTCTTCGGATCAAGGAGAGGGACCATTATTGGCTGGTCACTCTCCTTGATCCACGGTACAAGGGTAAGGTTGTCGACCTTATCTTGCCGTCGCAGAGGGAGCAGAGGATGAGACATCTCCGGGAGGCCTTGCAGAAAGGTCTGTGTAACCTCCCAGAGACTGGGAGGTTACAAACTCCTGGTCCTGGACAACGTGTTGCTGAGGCATCGGTTAGAAGGAGCGGTGGAGAAGGTGGCCATCTGACCAATGCGTTCAGACAATTTTTTAGTCCGCAGCCCCAAGGTATGATCAGTTGCAGCAACCATCGCCAGCGTCTGATTTACATGGTGCAGGAATACCTAGGGGCAAGGTCAGACTTGGACACCTTTCCCACCGAAAATCCTCTGGCTTACTGGGTCTTGAGGATGGATCACTGGCCAGAGCTTGCACAGTATGCAATTGAGCTACTGGCCTGTCCTGCATCCAGCGTTCTTTCGGAACGCACCTTCAGTGCTGCTGGTGGCTTTGTTACTGATCATAGGGTGTGCCTGTCCACCGACTCAGTTGATCGACTGACCTTCATCAAGATGAATCAGTCTTGGATCACCCACAGCTACCAAGCACCTGAAGCTGATGTAACCGAATATTTTTTTTTTTAAATATCACATCCCTTCAAGACTGCCTATGCTGATGCTGAGTGACTGTCCTGTTATTTTGATTGTCTATCCTCTTCCGCTGATATGTTGGAAGAACATTTTTGGTTCTGAGTGATGCCACCAGCCCAATTTTTCAGCCCCTGTTTAACAGGGGCGTTTAATTACAATTTTTGATGCAATGCTTTGCAGCAGGGCTCATTCCTGCACCACAACTAGAGTATATGGGAGAGGTTGCAGTGTCGTGGCACCAGCACCAGTGCCAGCAGCCCAATTTTTCAGCCCCTGTTTAACAGGGGCATGTAATTACAATTCTTGATATAATATTTCACAGCAGGGCCCGTTCCTGTGCCCACCCAGAGTAACTGTGAGGACTTATAGTGTTGTGGCACCAGCACCAGCACCACAACCACCAAAGGTAAATTTTTCTACCACTGTTCAACAATGGCATGTAATTACAATTCTTGATATATTCGTTCACAGCAGGGCGCACCAGCGCCCACCAAGAGTCACTTTGAGGGCTTAGAATGTTGTGGGCGGCAACACCAACACCTTGTTCCGCCATTTCTGCAGAGCATATAGGGCAGGCCCCTACGTTCAAACATCCAACTTACAAACGTCTCCTACTTGCAAACGGAAGGAGACAACAGGAAGTGAGATGAAAAAAGACGGACGGCAAAACAAATTATACAGGGGTGATAACCCTTCCCTGTTTTCCATAAAGCTTAAAAATAGATTTTTTGACTGGAGCTACACTTTAAAAATGTACCAGTTCAAAATTACAAACAGATTCTACTTAACACAACAAATCTACACAGTCCCTGTCTTGTTTGAACCGCCTGTATACTGCTGTTCTGAGTATATAGGGCCTGGGGGCCCCACGTCTTTCCTTTTTTTAATATGGGTACGGGGTTCCCCTTAATATCCGTACAAGACCCAAAGGAGCTGGTAATGGGCAGGGGGGCTACCCATGCCATTTTTCTCAATGATTTTCATCCATATTGTCGACACCAGATATAACATTAAAACCGCAAGCAGTTTGAAATGACGTTATTTCCGTTAAACAGGGACTGTTCTAAACCCTGGGGCGCGCACTCGAGAGCATCTGTGACCACCGGGTCCACAGGACCCGGCGCATCACGGATCATGGTAAACGGCCGCTCATCGCGGCCGTTTACCACGTGATCGCTCCGTCAAATGACGGAGTGATCACTTGTAAACAAACTCCCTCCCCCTCTCTGTACCGATCGGTACAGCGGAGGGGGAAGAGATCGGTGTCAGCAGTGCTGTGGGCTGCATCTGCAGTGCCCACATCGCTTCTCACCGAAATTTAACCCCTCAATTCCCTGCCATTACTCTGCAATACTCTGCAATACCCTGCAACACTCTGCAATACCCTGCAACACTCTGCAATGCTCTGCAACACCCGCCAATACCCTGCAACACTCTGCAATGCTCTGCAACACCCGTCAATACCCTGCAACACTCTGTAATGCTCTGCAAAACCTGCCAATACCCTGCAACACTCTGCAATGCTCTGCAACACCCGCCAATACCCTGCAACACTCTGCAATGCTCTGCAACACCCGCCAATACCCTGCAATGCTCTGCAACGCAATACTCTGCAACGCCATACTCTGAGATACCCAGCCATACTCGGAGATACCCAGCCATACCCAGCCATAGTCGGCGATACCCTGCAATACCCAGCCATAGACATCCCCCCCCCTCCCGCCGCCCTCCGGTGCTTCTACTGACTCGCCAATACGATCAAAGCCAGAATCTTTTTTTTTTTTCAGGCTTCCCAGCTTAGAGGTGAGATGCGGGGTCTTATTGACCCCATATCTCACTGTAAAGAGGACCTGTCATGCCATATTCCTATTACAAGGGATGTTTACATTCCTTGTAATAGGAATAAAAGTGATCAAAAAAATTATTTTGGGGGAAAAAAATGTCAAACTAAAATAAATAAAGTAAAATGAACAATACATTTTTTTTTTTTTTTTTTAAAGCGCCCCTTTCCCCATGTGCTCGCATGCAGAAGCGAACGCATACGTAAGTCTCGCCCACATATGAAAACGGTGTTCAAACCACACATGTGAGGTATCGCTACGAACGTTAGAGCGAGAGCAATAATTCTAGCCCTAGACCTCCTCTGTAACTCAAAACATATAACCAGTAAAAAAAAATTAAATCGTCGCCTATGGGGATTTTTTAAGTAGCGACGTTTGGCGCCATTCCACGAGCGTGTGCAATTTTGAAGAGTGACATGTTAGGTATCTATTTACTCAGCGTAACTTCATCTTTCACATTATGCAAAAATTGGGCTAACTTGTGTTTTTTTTTTTTTTAAGCACAAAACTTTTTGCAAAACTTTTTCCAAAAAAAAGCATTCGAAAAATTGCTGCGCAAATACCGTGCAAAAAGTTGCAACGACCACCATTGTATTCTCCAGGGTGTTTGATAAAAAAACATATATAATGTTTTGGGATTCTATGTAATTTTCTAGTAAATAAATGATGATTTTTACATGTAGGAGAGAAATGTCAGAATTGTCCTGGGTGCTCCAGAACGCCTGATGGCGCTCCCTGCATGTTGGGCCTCTGTATGTGGCCACACTGTGTAAAAGTCTCACACATGTGGTATTGCCGTACTCGGGAGTAATAGCAGAATGTGTTTTGGGGTGTAATTTGTGGTATGCATATGTTGTGTGTGAGAAATAAACTGATAATATGACAATTTTGGGAAAAAAAAAAACTAAAAAAAATCTTGATTTTGCAAAGAATTGTGGGAAAAAATAACAACTTCAAAAAACTCATCATGCCTCCTACTAAATACCTTGGAATGTCTTCTTTCCAAAAAGGGGTCATTTGGGGGGTATTTGTACTTTTCTGGCATGTTAGGGTCTCAAGAATTGAAATAGGCCGCCAGTACTTCAGGTGTGATCAATTTTCAGATATTGGCACCATAGCTTGTGGACTCTATAACTTTCACAAAGACCAAATAATATCCACCAATGTGTACTTATTTTTACCAAAGATATGTAGTAGTATAAATTTTGCCCAAAATTTATGAAGAAAAAATGACTAATCTGCTAAATTTTATAACAGAAACAAAGAAAAATTCTTTTTTTTACAGAATTTTCTGTATTTTTTCTTTTATAGCACAAAAAATAAAAAACCGAGCGGTGATTAAATACCACCAAAAGAAAGCTCCATTTGTGTGAAAAAAAGGACAAAAATTTCATATAGGTCCAATGTTGCATGACTGAGTAATTGTCATTCAAAATGTGAGAGCACCGAAAGCTGAAAATTGGTCTGGTTATTAAGGGTGTTTAAGTGCCCAGTGGTCAAGTGGTTAAAAACGCAAGCAGTTTGAAATGACTTTTTTCCGTTAAATATAATTTTGTGCAGGGACTGTTCTAAACACAGGAAACACGTGGCACTTCACAGGCATACTATAGACACCCCCCAGGCACGATATTTAAAGGAATATTTCACTTTTTTTTTCACTTTAATCGTCATTAAAATCAGTGCTCCCGCCAAAACGGCCATTTTTAAAAACATTTTAGGCATTGACCCATGTCCCCTGGGGCAGGAGCCAGGTCCCCAAACCCCTTTTAGGACAGTATTTTGCATATTAGCCATTAAAATTAGCACTTTTTATTTCGAATGTTCGAGTCCCATAGACTTCAATGGGGTTCCAACGTTCGTACGAATTTTCGGTCCGTTCGAAAGTTCTGGTGCAAACCGAACCGGGGGGTGTTCGGCTCATCCCTAGTCTCCATCCATCCTTCCACTCCTGCATCCATCCATGTCTCCATCCATCCTTCCACTCCCCCATCCATCCATGTCTCCATCCATTCTACCAGTCCTCCATCCATCCAGGTCTCCATCCACCCTTCTACTCCATCTATCCATGTCTCCTACCATCCTTCCACTCCTGCATCCATCCATCCATGTCTCCATCCATACTTCCACTCCTCCATACATCCATAGCTCCTTCCATCATTTTATTCCCCCATCCATCCATGTCTACATCCATCGTTCCACTCCTCCATCCATCCATGTCTCCATCCATTCTACCAGTCCTCCATCCATCCAGGTCTCCATCGACCCTTCTACTCCATCTATCCATGTTTCCTACCATCCTTCCACTCCTGCATCCATCCATCCATGTCTCCATCCATACTTCCTCTCCTCCATACATCCATAGCTCCTTCCATCATTATATTCCCCCATCCATCCATGTCTCCATCCATCCTTCCACTCCTCCATCCATTCCTGTCAACATCCATCTCCATCCATGTCTCCATCCATTCTTCCACTTCCCCGTCCATCCAGGTCTCCATCCACCCTTCTACTCCATCCATCTATGTCTCCTACCATCCTTCCAATCCTGCATCCATCCATCCATGTCTACATTCACCCTTCCACTCCCCCATCAATCCATGTTTCCATCCATCCTTCTACTCACCCATCCATCCATGTCTCCATCCATCCTTCCACTCCCCCATCCCTCCATGTCTCCATCCATCCTTCTACTCACCCATCCATCCATGTCTCCATCCATCCTTCCACTCCCCCATCCATGTCTCCATCCATCCATGTCTCCATCCATCCTTCCACTCCCCCATCCTTCCACTCCCCCATCCATGTCTCCATCCATCCTTCCACTCCCCCATCCATCCATCCATGTCTCCATCCATCCATCCATCCATCCATCCATCCACTCCCCCATCCACCCATGTCTCCATCCATCCTTCCACTCCTCCATCCATGCAATCCAAGTCTCCATCCATCCTTCCACTCCCCCATCCATCCATGTCTCCATCCATCCTTCCACTCCCCCATCCATCAATACATGTCTCCATCCATCCATGTCTCCATCCATCCTTCCACTCCCCCATCCATCTATCCATGTCTCCATCCATCCTTCCACTCCTCCATCCATCCATGTCTTCATCCATCCTTCCACGTCCCCATCCATGTCTCCATCCATCCATCCACTGCCCCATCCATCCATGTCTCCATCCATCCTTCCACTCCCCCATCCATCCAAGTCTCCATTCATCCTTCCACTCCCCCATCCATCCATCCATGTCTCCATCCATCCTTCCACTCCCCCATCCATCCATGTCTCCATCCATCTTTCCACTCCCCCATCCATTCATCCATGTCTCCATCCATCCTTCCAATTCTCCATCCATCCTTCCACGCCCCCATCCATCCATCCATGTCTCCTTCCGTCCACTCCCCCATCCATCCATCCACTCCCTCATCCATCCATGTCTCCATTCTTTATTCATTCATTCATTCATTCCATCCATTCACTCCCCCATCCATCCATGTCTCCATCCATCCACTCCCCCATCCATCCATGTCTCCTTCCATCCTTCCACTGCCCCATCCAACCATCCATCCATATCTCCATCTATCCACTCCCCCATCCATCCATGTCTCCATTTATCCTTCCACTCCCGCATCCATCCATCCATGTCTCCACCCATTCCTCTACTCCCCCATCCATCCATGTCTCCATCCATCCTTCCACTCTCCCATCCATCCATCCATGTCTCCATCCGTCCTTCCACTCCCCCATCCATGTCTCCATCCATCCTTTCACTCCCCCATCCATCCAGCCATCCATCCTTCCCCTCCCCCATTCATTCACATCTCTATCCATCCATCCATCCTTCCTCTCCCCCATCCATCCCTCCATTCTTTATGTTGTTGTGAAATCACTTTGAAACCCCCCCCCCCCCCCTAGCATTTCTAGCCGTGGCCATCTTGAGTAAGGGCAGATGATCCATGTAGCATTTTTCTTCCTTGAATCCATCTGCCCTTAGCTCAGGCATGCAGGTAGGAGGGTGTGCTTAGCTGAGAAAGCCTGTCCTCCACATGAAGACTTCCATGAAACCAGAAAATAAGTGAAGAAATGTAAAAGTGACCATCATAGGCCGTTCACATACCATGCCGGTGTGAAAATTTCGGGTATCCTACAGAAAGTAATGTCCACCCTTGTGCCCCCCCCCCCCCCCCCCACACACACACACATACAGCATGCATGATGTAGATTGAAGCATACACTATACAATCTGATTGTACAATCTCCTGTAGATCTACCAACAGCTATGTAATGTAAAGCTGACCATACACTATACAATCTGATTGTACAATCTTCTTTAGCATTAGCAAAACAATTTAATAGGAGGACAAATTGGAACAGATACAATTATTATCTAATCAGGAAGGCTTTTGCACTGTATAGTTGATGGTGAATCTATCGAAGATTGTACAATCAGATTGTATGGTGCATGGTCATCCTATCGGTGAACAATTTTATGCGCAATGGTAATGTTGATCCAGTTACTGTCCATTCAGAAATATAACTGGAACATCAAAAAAGATTGTTCGATGCACACAATGTATGGAGATTGTACAATCAGATTGTATAGTGAATGGTCATCGTATTGTACAATCAGATTGTAGAGTGAATGTCATCTTTAAGTAGATGGTACAATCAGATTATCACTATGCATGGGGGGAAGGGCTTTCCCAGCTAAGCACACCCTCCGACCTGCATGCCTGAGCTAAGGGCAGATGGATTCCAGGAATTAATGTCATGGTCATCGTTAGGGAGATTGTACAATCATATTGAATAGTGTATGGTCTTATTTATGGAGATTGTACAATCAGATTGTGTATGGCCATCTTTTCCTCCAGAGCCTGTAGAGCCTTGGTTCCCAACCTTCAGTCCAGGGGGCCCCCGTGGAGCTGGGGTGGTGCAGCAGGACCGTGATGTCACCAGCAGCCCCGCCCCTTTTTGTTATGTGCAGCTCTGGGGTGGGGAAACTCCCTCCTGCAGCTGATTGGGACCAGCAGGGGAGGGAGGCGATCATGTGGCGGCTTCTTCACCCCTAAAGGTTCTCCACTTTCTCCTCGGTCCCTTCCTGTCTACGCTCATTTCTCCGCTGTATTTATGGAAGCAGCCATGGTGGTCACCCCGCCAGATGAAAACGCCACATCAAAACATAATGGTTCAGCCAGAGATTTCTTCCAAGCTAAGATCCTGATATCCCATGCTATATCCTTATGAATGAATGAATGAAATACTTGTATAGCGCACAATGCGAATTGAATCGCCTCTAGGCGCTTATATCCAATGATATATTCTGATATCCCATATTATATCCTGATATCCCATATTATATCCTGATATCCTATAGTATGTCTTGATATCCCATATTATATCCTGATATTCCATGCTATATCCTCATATCCCAAGTTATATCCTGATATTACATGCTATACCCTGATATCCCATGCTATATCCTCATATCCAATGCTATAACATGATATCTAATGCTATATCATCATATCCCATGCCATACTTGTATATCTCCTGCTATATCCTGATATCCCATTCTATATCCTTACATTGTACGCTATATCCTGATATCCTCTGCTACTGTATATCCTTATATCCCATGCTATAACCTGATATCCCATGCTACAGTATGCCCTTAAATCACATACTATATCCTTATATCCTATGCTATATCCTTGTATCCCATGCTATATCCTGATATCCCATGTTATATCATTATATCTCATGCTATGTCCTGATATCCCATGCTATATCCTAATATTCCATGCTATATCCTTATATGCCATGCTATATCCTTATATCTAATGCTATATCCTTATATCCCATTCTATATCCTTATATCCTATGCTATATCCTGATATCCCATGGTATATCCTTATATCTCATGCTATATTCTGATATCCCATGCTATATCCTTATATCACATACTAATATACTATGCTATATCTTTATATCTCATGCTATGACCTGATATCCCATGCTATATCCTTATATGCCATGCTATATTTTGATATCCCATGCTGCAGAATGTCCTTATATAACATACTATATCCTTATATCCTATGCTAGATCCTGATATCCCATGCTATATCTTTATATCACATACTATATCCTTATATCACATGCTATATCCTGATATCCCATCCTATAGCCTGATATCCCATGCTATATGCTTATATGCTTATGTCTCATGCTATGTCCTGATATCCCATGCTATATCCTTATATCCCATGCCACAGTATATCCTTATATCCTATGCTATATCCTGATATCCCATGCTATATCCTGATATCCCATGCTACAGTATGTCCTTATATCACATACTATATCCTTATATCCAATGCTATATTCTTATATCACATGCTATATCCTGATATCCCATTCTATATCTTGATATCCCATGCTATATCCTAAAGGAAGCCTTCTTGTCTCAAGGTCCCAGGCTTAATATTCCAAACGGCCGTCTGGCAGGAGCGAACAGAAGGGCTCTACACCAATATTTGTTGCTCCCTGACCGGGCAGAGAGGACTCAATGGATTAAATATTAGCTGGGATGCTCTGCAGGACTCCTGGCGATGCTCTGCGGGGACTCGGAGGTAATGAATGACATTTCTCTCGTTAGGAAGGCAACGCGCGGATGATGAATCTGTGGAATCAAAGCCTTTCCGCTTCCGAAGCCGATATACGTCCAGGCCGGCGAGGCTGAGAGGGAGACAGATTAATGGAGCGTCCTCTGTACCCAGACCCAGTGCAGCTTTCCCAGAATGATGTCAGATGGGAGCAGGGGAGGGATGGAGCCCTATCCCTGCGAACATCCGGAGCCAACAAGTCATCCGGCTCCTGTATCCATGGCAACTAGAGGCGGATACCTCCCCACCATCAGCATCCCCCCCACCACCACCACCACCCTCCCTCCCTTCTCCATCTCTATCCTTCGCTCCCTGCCTCCCCCTCCCCACCATGTAGAAGATGGCTGGTTCCCTTTTGCTGGAGTGGCCTGGAAGGAAAAATCAGACAGGCACCCCTGACAGACCGTTTCCTGGTGCCATCTCCAGCTGGGTCACCGCTAACGCCCAGCAGCCGAGCAGGTAAGGCTGGGATGATTCCCTGCGTTGCTTGTCACATACCTGGAGGGGTCAAGAGGGACAGGCTCTTCCCATCTGTGTGTCCGTCCGTCTTCCCCCACCGTCTCCTGTCTAATGATATCTCTTGTTCCTCATAGACCACCTCTCCTATAGCAATGATTACCGTATCACTCTATGATGTGTATGCCTGGGCACCCCCCCCCCCATCGTTTTTTTCCATCTACCCCGCACTCTCCGTATCTCCAAGCAGTCATGTCTACCATCCTTTATTCCGTCTGTCACTCCACAAATGACAGGAGGGGTGGTGTAGCCATACAGTAATGGGGAATTCAGGTTGAACACCATCTAATTCTCCACTTCATCAAACACCTCTTATGGTAGCTTGGGGGGGGGGGCCGAGAGGCTGCTGTCCGCTGCCCCCAGCCTTCACCCTTTCTCCACCAGAAGGGCCTTGGTGGTGGTCCAGGCTTTTTAGCTGTGAAAGGGTTACTGCACCTTTGTGTGTAAGGAAGCAGATTGTGAGGCTATTGAACCCAGAAGAGGCTCCAGGCCTCCTTTGTGTGCGATGACGGTCCTATGCCTGGCCATTGTCTAAGGCAGTATTGTTGTTGCAGGTACATAAAAGCTTAATTTGAGACACAGGCCTTTCTATTGAATGTGTTACTGCAGCTTCTGTTTGGCTTGTTAACCCCCCCTGCACAGACATAGCCCCATGTGTGCTATAGTGACCCCCCCCCCTCCCCCATGGGGGTTGCTGGGTTATGGCTGTAATGCCTACTTGGCATGCCAAGGCCTTGGAGATCGCAGCCAAGGGTTAATCTAACATGCTTCTCTGAGAAAGGCATCCAGATCGTATAATAAAGGGGACGTGGCACTGACAGCTGGTGTGTGTGCCAAGCATGCTGCATGAGAACCAAGGGGTAGGCATCCACTGCTACGGCCTTTGTCACTGACAGTGAAGGCAAGCAGCACGTACAGCCCTTGGCAGAGATAGACATCCAATGTTATGGCCTTTGTTACCAACATTTAAGGCTAGCAGCACGTACAGCCCTTGGGAGAGATAGGCATCCACCGTCATGGCCTTTGTCATTGTCACCAACATTGAAGGCAAGCAGCATGTACAGCCACTGGAAAAAGGTAGACATCCAACGTTATGGCCTTTGTCACCAACATTGAAGGCAAGCAGCATGTACAGCCCCTTGCAGAGGTAGGCATCCAGCATTTTGGCCTTTGTCACCAACACTGAAGGCAAGCAGCATGTACAGCCTTTGGCAGAGGTAGACATCCAACTTTCTGGCCTTTGTCACCAACATTAAAGGCAAGCAGCACATACAGACCTTGGCAGAGATAGGCATTCAACGGTATGACTGCTGTCACCAACAATGAGGGCAAGCAGCATGTGCAGCCCTTGGCAGAGGTAGGCATCCACTGCTATGGCCTTTGTCGCCAACACTGAAGGCAAGCATCACTACAGCCCTTGGCAGCGGCAGGCTTCCAACGTTAAGGCCTTTGTCACCAGCATTGAAGGCAAGCAGCATGTGCAGCCCTTGGTAGAGGAAAACATCCATTGCTATGGTCAATGTCACCGTCGCTGAAGGCAAGCATCACTAAAGCCCTTGGCAGAGGTAGGCATCCACCGTTATGACCTTTGTCCCCAACACTGAAGGCAAGTAGCATGTGCAGCCCTTGGTAGGAGAAAACATCCACTGCTATGGCCTTTGTCACCAACACTGAAGGCAAGCAGCATATACAGCCCTTGGCAGACATAGGCATCCACCATTATGGCCTTTGTCACCAACAATGAATGAAAGCATTCCATACAGATATTGGTAGAGATAGGCATCCACTATTACAGTCTTTGGCACCAACATTGAAGGCAAGCAGTACATATAGCCCTTGACAGAGATAGACATCCACCATTAGGGCCTTTTCACCGACATTGAAGGCAGCAGCACCTACAGCCATTGGTAGAGATAGGCATCCACCATTAGAACCTTTGGTACCAAAACTGAAGTCAATCAGCAAGCACAGCCCTTGGCATTCACCATTATGGCCTTTGTCACAGACATTGAAGGCAGCAGCATATACAGCCCATGGCAGAGGTAGACATCCACCATCATAGACTTTGTCACCAACTTTGAAGGCAAACAGCACATACAGCCCTTGACAGGGGTAGACATCCACTGCTATGGCCTTTGTCATCAACATTGAAGGTAAGCAGCATGTACAACCCTTGGCAGAAATAGGCATTTACTATTACAGCCTTTGTCACCAAATTTCAAGGCTAGCAGAACATACAGCCCTTGGCAGAGGTAGACATCCACTATTACAGCCTTTGTAGCCAACATTGAAGGCGAGCATTATTACAGCCCTTGGCAGACGTAGGCATCCACTATTATGGCGTTTTTACACCACCAACAAAGGCAAGTAGCATATACAGAGGTAGGCACCCACCGTTATGGTCTTTGTCACCAGCAACAAAGGCAAGCATCACATACAGCTCCCCCTGCACAGACATAACCTCCTGTGCTCTGGAACGACCTTTCTATGGGGGCAGTTGGCTGAGTCATGCCCAATTGGAATGCCAAGGCCTCTGAAGTCATAGCCAGGCCAGGAGTGGGTATCTGAGGGACTTATCCATGAAAAGCATTAAGATCCTATTATAAAGGGAAAAGGGCACTGACAGCTGATGTGTATATGTGTGCCAGGCATGTTGCATGAGAACCAAGAGTAGGCAAGCAGTACATACAGCCCTGGTGTAGAACTTAAGGCCTGGGGCAGTATTCGGTCCTTTGGTACTTATGGACCTAACAACCAGTGCCGGGAGAATTGTAAAAGATCTGAGTTAGCACTGATTTCCACCAGTCTGATGTAAGAAGGCCTCAGTCTCCAAAGACCCCCATAGACAGGTTGAATTTAATCCGACACCTGCTAAATTGGCCAGAATTCGAGCCATGGGTAGCCCTGCAGGCACCACCAGACCCAACAAAAGTTGAAAGTTAAAAATCAGTCGAGCACTGTTAAGGTATCTAATGCCAACTGGTATTCCAGTTTCAGGTGGGCACCTGTGGGTCGAAACAAGAGCCAACTTCTTATATTTCAGTCAGAAAACACAATGCTGAAATGTTCCTGTGCTAATCTATATCTCTACAGTTCTGGGACAGCCGCACTTCCTAATTATTTTGGTTCCACATTATAGGAAAAAAATTGGGATTGGGACTGCATTAGACATACAGGGATATAGCAGAGGAGAAACTCTCGGATTGGGACTGCATTAGACATACAGGGTTATAGCAGAAGAGAAACTCTAGGATTGGGACTGCATTAAACATACAGGGATATAGCAGAGGAGAAACTCTCGGATTGGGACTGCATTAGACATACAGGGTTATAGCAGGACAGAAACTCAGGGATTGGGACTGAATTATACATACATGGATATAGCAGAGGAGAAACTCTGGGATTGGGACTGCATTAGACATACAGGGATATAGCAGAGGAGAAACTCTGGGATTGGGACTGCATTAGACATATAGGGATATAGCAGAGGGGAAACTCCAGGATCAGGACTGCATTAGACATACAGGGATATAGTAGAGGGGAAACTCTGGGATTGGGACTGCATTAGACATACAGGAATAATTTTAATCTGTAGCAGGCAAATCTATACTGCTAAAATGCGTCGTCCCACTTCAAGGGGGATCTTTGACTCAACCAACTGGCCATTGCCTACTGGGTCACTTCCCCCCTCCAGCCATGCTGTGACTTCTTGTTTGTTCCGCCAGCTATTGCTGTCATTGCAGGCTCAGACAGGTCGACTGGAGTCACCTAAAAAGCTGGGGTACTACTACTACTTTTTATGAATGAGAGTATCCAGGCTGAGGTCACTCTGTGGATGGATTGAGCTGCACCTGACCGGATCCGAAACAATTTTGGTGCCGCTGTGCTGAGAAAGATGCCATTAGAAGAGTACTGGCAGGCAGTGCACTATACTCATCTGTGGTCTGCGGTGGTTACTGTCCTAAGGTAACTACCACCAATAAAACCAATGATTTGGGGCCATTCTGCCCTTGGGGGCCACTATCCCACTTACACCAAAGATATGAGGGGCCAGCCTTTCCTGGGAGGCACTATCCCACTGATGCCAATGATATGAGGGGCTATTTCCCCCCCTGGGGACCACAAACCCACTGACACCATTGAACTCCGGGTCTGTTTTCCTCTTGGGGGCTACTATTTCAAAATTGGAGGAGTTTTTCTCCCCTGGAGGCCACAATCTCAGTGAACAGAGTGGCTGTTTTCTCCTGGGGGTTATAATCCCATTGACACCAAGGAATTGACGGAATGTTTTCACCTGGGGGCCACAATTCGACTAACAACAATTAACATAGGGTCTGTTTTTCCTTGGTAACTATAATCCCACTAACATAATAGATTTCTGGGGCTATTTCCCCCTGGGAGCCACAATCTCACTGACAGCAATGAATTGAGGAGCCGATTTCCCCTGGGTGCAACAAGTCCACTGACACCAATCAACTGTGGGGCTGTTTTCCCCTGGGGGCCACAAGCCCACTGACACCATTCATTTGGGGAGCTATTCACTCGTGGGGGGGTCACAATCCCACTGACACCATTCATTTGGGAAGATATTCTCTTCTGGGGGCCACAGGTCCACTGGCACAATTCATTTGGGGAACTATTCTCTACTTGGGGGCCAAAACCCCACTGACACAAATTTTTTCGGGAGCTATTCTCTCCTGGAGGGCACAATCCCACTGACACCATTCATTTGGGGAGCTATTCACTCCTGGGGGGGGTCACAAGCCCACTGACATCATTCATTTGGGAAGATATTCTCTCCTGGAGGCCACAATCCCACTGACATCATTAATTTGGGGAGCTATTCACTCCCGGGGGGTCACAATCCCACTGACACTATTCATTTGGGAAGATATTCTCTTCTGGAGTCCACAAGTCCACTGGCACCATTCATTTGGGGAACTATTCTCTACTGGAGGCCACGAGCCCACTGACATCATTAATTTGGGGAGCTATGCTCTGCTGGAGGCCACAAGCCCACTAACATCATTCATTTGGGGAGCTATGCTCTGCTGGAGTCCATAAGCCCACTGACACTATTCATTTGGGGAGCTATTCTTTACCGGGGGCACAAACCCACTGACACCATTCATTTGGGGAGCTATTCACTACTGGGGGCCTCAAGCCGACTGACACCAATAATTTTGGAGATATTCTCTTTTGGGGACCACAAACTCACTGACACCATTCATTTGGGGAGCTATTCCTCTACTGGGGGCCACAAGCCCACTGACACCATTTATTTGGGGTGCTATTCTTTACCGGGAACCACAAGACCACTGAAACCATTCATTTGGGGAGCTATTCTCTACTGGGGGGCCTCAAGCCCACTGACACCAATATTTTAAGGGGGTATTCTCTTGCCCCAACTGTGGGTCTGTGGGTCTGTTTTCCCCTCTTTGCCACAAGCCCACTGCCAGCATTAATTTGGAGAGCTATTCTCTCCTGGGGGCCACAATCCCACAGACGCCAATTTGGGGAGCTATTCTCTCATGGGGGCCACAATCCCACTGACATAATTTATTTGGGGAGTTATTCTTTCCTGGGGGGCACAAACCCACTGACACCATTCATTTGGGGTGCTATTCACTCCTGGGGGAGGGTTGGGGGTCACAATCCCACTGACACTGTTAATTTGGGAAGATATTCTCTCCTGGGGACCACAAGTCCACTGACACCATTCATTTAGGGAGCTATTTTCCCCTGGGGGCCACAAGCCCACTGACACCATTCATTTGGGGAACTATTCTTTACTTGGGGGCCACCATACCACTGACACCATTTATTTGGGGAGCTATTCTCTCCTGGGGGTCACAAGCCAACTGACACTATTCATTTGGGGAACTATCCTCTACTTGGGGGCCACCATACCACTGATATCATTAATTCAGGGAGCTATTCTCCCCTGGGGGTCACAAGCACACTGGCACCATTCATTTGGGGAACTATTCTCTACTGGGGGGCCACCATATCACTGGCACCATTAATTTGGGGAGCTATTCTCTCCTGGGGGCCACAAGCCCACTGGCACCATTCATTTGGGGAACTAGTCTCTACTTGGGGGCCTCAAGCCCTCTGACACCAATAATTTGGAAGACATTCCCTCTTGGGGGTCACAAACCCACTGACACCCTTCATTTGGGGAGCTATTCTCTCCTGGGGGGGGGGGGGGCTCAAGCCCACTAACACCAATAATTTAGGGGCTATTCTCTTGCATTCTCATATTTTATTGTATGGTTATAAACTTTCTTTTAACTGTTGGGGCATGGAAGGTTTTGGAAGGTTTTATTGGGGTCCCGGTCTCACTAAGGTTGATATCCACTTGACTAGACGACCCCAGGATTTGACAGTCCCATACTGGAAGCTTCAAAATTTGTTTTTCCTTAATAGTCACCCTAAAGCGGCCCCCCTCCTATCCCAGGTCCCATAGCAGCCACATGGGTTCCTATGGCTACTGTTATGCCACTGGTCCGCATGTCTGCCAAACAGGGTTGCACTGTGTGGTGGAGCTGTGTAAATCTCAGAACCGGATGGACATAAATACAACTCTTTTGATGGGTAACACAGTTTCTCTTACATATATATATAATTTGTGTATTTTGCTAAAATTTGGCTTTAAAGGCACTAGTGGTGTAGACATAATCCTACCTGTGACTACAAACACTACTGGCTGATGGGGCAAAAGGGAAAATATTTTAATATTTTCCAGCCAGGTAAGAATTTTCTGCTTGTTATACAGCTGGTGCCCACCCACCAACCCAGGGGCTGCATATGACCCTCCAGCACCATTTTAATTACACCTTTTATTCAAAATAAAGTAGTTTTAAAAGGCGAACAGCTTAATACACAGTGTAATGCATATACATTAAAACTGACCTTTAATCTGCTTAGATTTTGCCTTCCCTGGTGAATTCCGGACAGGTGGCAACCCTACCCTAGCCTGTCTATATACTATCCCAGCCTGCCCCTATACTGCCCTAGCCTGTCTATATACTACCCTAGCCTGTCTATATACTACCATAGCCTGTATATATACTATCCCAGCCTGCCCATATACTGCCCTAGCTTGTCCATATACTACCCTGGCCTGTCTAAATACTATCCCAGCCTACCCATATACTGCCCTGGCTTGTCCATATACTACCCTAGCCTGTCTATATACTATCCCAGCCTGCCCATATACTGCCCTAGCTTGTCCATATACTACCCTAGCCTGTCTATATACTACCCTAGCCTGTCTATATACTATCCCATCCTGTCCCTATACTGCCCTAGCTTGTCCATATACTACCCTAGCCTGTCTATGTACTACCCCAGCCTGCCACTATACTGCCCTAGCCGGTCTATATGCTACCCTAGTCTGTCTATATACTACCCTGGCCTGTCTATATACTACCCAAGCCTCCCCCTATACTGCATTAGCCTGTCCATATACTACCCTAGACTGTCTATATACTACCTAAGCCTGTCTATATACTACCCTAGCCTGGCTATATACTATCCCAGCCTGCCCCTATACTGCCCTAGCCTGTCTATATACTACCCTAGCCTGTCTATATACTATCCCAGCCTGCCCATATACTGCCCTAGATTGTCCATATACTACCCTAGCTAGGGTTGCCACCTTTTCTTCAAGTTAAACCCGAACACGTTAGTGGTGCATGGCAATTTTTTTTGTTATGGAATAAACTATACATATCTTTTGCTATTAAATAACATTTCTAATCATATGAAGTTAAGAACAAGAGTCCCCCTTTACATCAGAGTCCACAGATTTCCCCTTTTACATCTGAACTTACAGAGTTCCCTTTCTCTGTAAGAGGGGACTCTGCAGACTCTGATGTTAGGGAGAACTCTGGAGCCTCTAACATAAGGGATGCTCTGGGAGCCCTGATTTAAGTGGGAACACTGAGAACTCTGATGTACACAGAAGACTCTGATGTAAGGGGAAACACTGTGACCTCTGGTGTAAAGGGAAAATCCGATGTAAGGGATGCTCTGAGAACCCTGATTTGCCTTAGTGTACTTACTCAGAGGCAGGAGAGAGAAGAGGAAGACTTCAGTTACAGACAGGGATGGGTGGTGAGCTCACTCACCCCTTGGCAGTAATCCAGGTGTATCTGAGGCTGCTGGACTTCAAATTTCCAGCCCCAGCTTACTTTCTTATTCTGAGGCACAGCAGTGGGGATTGTAGTGTGGGTATACACAGAGGGGTAGGGGTGGGGGGAAGAGGCGCAGATTGTGTCATCTCTATTCTCCTGTCTGTGTGTGTGTTTGGGGGGGGGGGGGGTTAGTGCTGGCTTTGGGCAGTTTGAAAGAGGGTAACAGACACTCTCAGCTTAGACAACTGCAGCCAGCAAACCTGCTGGGAAGCCATAGTCTAAATAATGTGTCCGGGTTTCAGGTGGTCTGAAACCCGGACGCATAATTCCAAACCCGAACTGTCCAGGTAAATCCTGGGCAGATGGCAACCTTAAGCCTAGCCTGTCTATATACTACCCCAGCCTGCCCCTATACTGCCCTAGCCTGCCCATGTACTACCCTAGCCTGTCTATATACTATCCCAGCTTGCCCCTATACTGCCCTAGCTTGTCCATATACTACCCCAGCCTGTCGATATACTACCCCAGCCTGCCCTATACTACCCTAGCCTGTCTATATGCTACCCTAGCCTGTCTATATACTACCCCAACCTGCCCCTATACTGCTCTAGCCTGTCTATATACTACCCAAGCCTGTCTATATACTATCCCAGCCTGCCCCTATACTGCCCTAGCTTGTCCATATACTACCCTAGCCTGTCTATATACTACCCCAGTCTGCCCCTATACTCCCCTAGCCTGTCTATATGCTACCCTAGCCTGTCTATATACTACCCCAACCGGCCCCTATACTGCTCTAGCCTGTCAATATAGTACCCTACCCTATCTATATACTATCCCAGCCTGCCCCTATATTGCCCTAGCCAGTCTATATACTACCGTAGCCTGTCTATATACTGCCCCAGCCTGCCCCTATACTGCCCTAGCTTGTCCGTATACTATCCTAGCCTGTTTATATACTATCCCAGCCTGCCCATATACTTCCCTAGCTTGTCTGTATGCTACCCTAGCCTGTCTATATACTACCCGAACATGCTCCTATACTGCATTAGCCTGTCCATATACTAGCCTAGCCTGTCCCTATACTGCCCTAGCCTGCCCCTTGGAATTGAACTTAATGGTATGTCATATAATTTTTTTTTTTTTGGGGGGGGTAGCATTTCATTATGGACCCAGGCAGCACAATGTCTTGGGCCAGTCCTGCAACCACCACTGCCACTGACCCCACTTCCCTACCCCCACCGCTATCAGTGGATTGATCCCACCCTCCCCCGCACCATACCCCACCTCTGCCACTACTCCATCACCTGCAGCGGAATGATCCCTGGAAAGAAAATGTATAAAAATCATGCTTTTTTGAGGGAGGGGGGGGGGTCCTTCATGCTTTCTTGCACTGGGGCCCTGAAGGTTCTAGTTGTGGCTCTGAACTGAACTGAAGTCCAATGAATGAGAGGGACGACGGGCCAAGGACACACAGGCTGGAGACCTAAGACCTAGATAATGGTTCTTGCTGCAGCTTCTAATGCACATGGTGAGAAGCTCACAGTGTGCAGTGAAATCAAAGGAAGCCACTTCAATCCAGCAGAGGAGCCGCTACACCTGTGCAAGACTGAAGGTAGCATTTAACTTGTCCAAAAGGCCTCCGCTTCAAGTCCCCAGCACAGAAAATATGTTAGGATGTGGGCGTGTAGACTTTCTGTTTCAATATTTTTCTTGAATTTTCAAAGTAAACATAACAAGCTCACGGTTTGCCCACACAGGGGCGGAACTAAAAAGTCAAGTTTAAGAACAAGTACAAATAGACAATGTATAATATTATATCAGCAAAGGACTAGCCAAGGACCAGTAGGAAAGTCAAAGCAAACATTTCTATTATTGTCAAGATGTCCTCTAAGGGTTGACAATCCCCAATGACAAGTCTCATCTGGTAAAAGAAAAGAAGAACGAAGAAAAAGAAAGGAAGGGGGAGGAAAGCAAGAAAGGAGAGAGGAGCAAGAGGGGGGAAAAAGGTATCACAAACTTGGGACCGGGACAGACAACACCTATAAAGGACCGCTACTAGTCGGTAGTAAGTATGGGAAAGCGGCAGCTTATCCAGGGCTACCAGACTTTGTGAAAGTTTGGGTGTAAATCCTTAAGACCATTCACCTTCATATTGGTCAACCGGATGTTCACACATAAGGTGCACTAGTAACCCTTCCACCATTGAAGAAGAAAATAGGGAGAGAAGATGGAGAACCTTATTGGGTTTCTTGGTAACCCCTCTTGCCTAATTTTTCGATCTACATCTGAACCAATCATCTAATAGAACAAGATATAAAATTCAATATTATGTACCATAAAAAGCCTAAAATGGTATTAAACTTGCAGTTTTAGGCATTTTAATCAGCAGATTTGATCACTGCAGCTTCCTTATCTTTTATTCCTTGTCTATGTTCCAGTTAAGGCTGGTGCCATGACTGCTGCCACTGCTGTGGCTCCTTTCTCTTACAGCATTTTTCCAACTGACCTCCAATTTAAGGAGAATTCTTCCCACTGACCACCAATGTAAGGAACATTCTTCCCAAACGCCACCAATGTAAGGTGCATTCTTCCCACTGACCACCAATGTAAGGAACATTCTTCCCAAACGGCCACCAATGTAAGGTGCATTCTTCCCACTGACCATCAGTGTAAGATGCATTCTTTCCACTGACCACCAATGTACGGAACATTCTTTCCACTGACCACTAGTGTAAGGGACATTCTTCCCATTGGCCATGAAAGTAAGGGGCATTCTTTCCACTGGTCATCAATGTAAGAGGCATTCTTCCCACTGATCACCAATGTAGGGAACATTCTTCCCACTGATCACCAATGTAAGGAACATTCTTCCCACTGATCACCAATGTAAGGAACATTCTTCCCACTGACCACCGGTGTAAGGAACATTCTTCTCACTGATCACCAATGTAAGGAACATTCTTCTCACTGATCACCAATGTAAGGAGCATTCTTCCCACTGATCACCAATGTAAGGAACATTCTTCTCACTGCTCACCAATGTAAGGAACATTCTTCCCACTGATCACCAATGTAAGGAACATTCTTCCCACTGATCACCAATGTAAGGAACATTCTTCCCACTGGCCCCCAATGTAAGAAACATTCTTCCCACTGACAACCAATGTAATGTACACACGACCGGACTTTCTGGCAGACTAGGTCCAACGGACTTTCGGCGGAGTTCTGATGGATTTTCCGAACAAACTACTAAGTCCGTTAGTTTTGAACTAAACAAGGAAGTTCAATAGCCAGTAGCCAATAGCTTCCTTTGCATCTTATTTGATCTGACGGACCAGCACACAGAGGAACAGTTTTCCCGATTTTAGTCAGTCGGAATTGAGTACGTCGGATAGATTTGAAACATGTGTTATTTCTAGGTTTCTATGATCGGATTAGCCCACGATCGTATAGTCCGACGGACTAATCTCTTCGGACCTAGTCTGCCGGAATGTCCGGTCGTGTGTACGCAGCATTAGGGACACTTTTCCCACTGACCACCAATGTAAGGGGCACTTTTCCCACTGAGCACCAACAAATTTGTTTTAAAAAAATGTTAGGAGTTTAATACTACTTTAACCATCGAAAAACATACCTAGGCGCATGAATCAGAGCTTTCACTGGTGAAATGGAACTTTAAATGAAAATAAAAATTCCACTTTGATTGAGACCTGAACAAGTATCAACAAAAAAGATTTCCCCATATTCCAACCCTCTTTTAAAGGAGAACTTTAGTCGGTCAGCTAAATGTACACTCCACACAAGCTACTGTATACCTATGGCTTCCCCTGTAGCTTTACAAACTGTTGAGGGCCTAACTCTCCCATAAGGGCTATGTTTAGTCTAGTCTATCTTTAGTCCTCTTCTTCTCTCTCCAAACTACTCTTGACTCTTCCCCTCTCTGCCCTACCCTGAACCTGTAGTCACTAACCCCACCCCAAGCTGTACTTATGGCTTCCCATGTTGCTTTACAAACTTTAGATGTCCTAACACTCCAAGAAGAGCTATGTTCAGACCTCTACTTCTCTCTCCAAACTACTCATGACCCTTCCCCACTCTGCCCTACCTTGACACTGTAGGCACCATGCCCACCTAAACCTATGGATTTCCATATGGCCTTACATATTGTTGAGGACCTAAGTCTCCCACTAGGTCTCCAATCAGACCGCCTCTTTATCCAAACTACTCTTGACCTCTCCTCACTCCACCCTACCCTGACACTGTAGGCACTGACCCCACCCCAGCTACACCCATGGCTTCCCAAATGGTCATACAAACTGTTGAGGACCTAACTCTTCCACAGGGGCTCTGATCTGACTTTCTCTTCTCTACCCAAGCTACTTTTGACTTTTCCCCACTCTGCCCTACCCTGACAATGTAGGCAGTGGCCCTACCCCAGCTATACCTGTGATTTCCCTTGAGGTCTTACAAACTGTTCAGGTCCTAACTCTCCAACAAGGGCTATATTCAGACCTCCTCTTCTCTCTCCAAACTACTCTGGACTCTTCCCCACTCCGCCCTTCCTTTACATTGTAGGCACCATCCCCACCTATACCCATGGCATCCCATGTGGCCTTACAAACTGTTGAGGGCCTAACTCTCCCATGAGGGCTCCAATCAGACCTCCTCTTTATCCCAAATTCTCTTTAATCCTCTCCACTCCACTCTACCCTGACACTGTAGGCATGACCCCACCCCAGCTTCACCCATGTCTTCTCGTGTGGCTTTATGAACTGTTGAGGGCCTAATTCTCCCACAAGGGCTACGATCAGATCTCTTCTTCTCTCTTCAAACTACTCTTGACTCTTCCCCATTCCACATTACCCTGACATTGTAGGCACCAACGAATGGCTTCTTATGCGGCCTTATGAACTGTTAAGGGGTCTAAATCTCCCTTAAGAGTTCCAATCAGACCTCTATCCAAATGACTCTTCCTCAGTCCACCCTACCCTAAGACTGTAGGCACCAACCCCACCCAAGCTATACCTATGGCTTCCCATGTAGTTTTACAAACTGTTGAGGCCCTAACTCTCCTAAAGGGCTCCATGCAGCCCTCCTTTCTCCAAACTACTCTTGACTCTAACCCCACCGTGCCCTAACCTACCGCTGTAGGGACCAACCCCACCCAAACTATAATCATGGCTTCCCATGTGGCCTTGCAAACTATCATGTAATGCACATGTCGCAGTGGCACTGTATTTGTATGGGGTGAGGGCTCACCAGAGGATGCTCTGAAGGGCCAGTCCACAGGGTTGCCAATTCAATGCCCACAAGAAACATCTCAAAACTTCAAAACGTATCCAAACCCTCAACAAAAAACAGTCCCACTAGGTACATCTTATGGGTAGATGATAGTGCATAGTTACATAGTTACATAGTTAGTCAGGTTGAAAAAAGACACAAGTCCAAGTTCAACCATAAAAATAAATAAATAAAATAAAAAATATCATACAATCCCATATACCCAATCCTATACCCACAGTTGATCCAGAGGAAGGCGAAAAAAAACCCCCGGAAAAGCAGGATCAAATTTGCTACAGCAGGTGAAAAAATTCCTTCTTGATCCCAGAGAGGCAATCAGATTTTCCCTGGATCAACTTTACCTATAAATGTTAGTACCCAGTTATATTATGTACATTTAGGAAAGAATCCAGGCCTTTTTTAAAGCAATCTACTGAGCTGGCCAGAACAACGTCTGCAGGGAGTCTATTCCACATTTTCACAACTATTACTGTGAAGAAACCTTTCCGTATTTGAAGATGAAATCTCTTTTCCTCTAGACGTAAAGAGTGCCCCTTGTCCTCAGTGGTGACCGTAAAGTGAATAACCCAACATCAAGTTCATTATATGGACCCCTTATATATTTTTATACAAGTTGATCATACCCCCCCCCCCCCAATCTCCTCTTCTCAAGAGTGAATAGATTCAGTTCCTCTAATCTTTCCTCATAGCTGAGTTCCTCCATGCCTCTTATCAGTTTGGTTGCCCTTCTCTGCACTTTCTCCAGTTCCTCGATATCCTTTTGAGAACTGGTGCCCAAAACTGAACTGCATATTCCAGAAGAGGTCATACTAATGATTTGTACAGGGGAAAATGATATCTCTCTCTCTGGAGTCCATACCTCTCTTAATACAAGAAAGGACTTTGCTCGCTTTGGAAACCGCAGCTTGGCATTGCATGCTATTATTTAGATTTATGATCTCTCCCAGATCCTTCTCCACCATGGACCCCCCCCCCCCCCCAGTTGTACTCCCCCTAGTATGTATGATGCATATTCTTAGCCCCCAAGTGCAGAACTTTACATTTAACAACATTAAACCTCATCTGCCACTTAGTCGCCCAATTAGACAGAGCATTGAGATCGGCTTGTAAATTGAAGACATCCTGTAAGGACATTATTCCACTGCATAGCTTGGCGTCATCTGCAAAGACAGAAATTGTACTTTTAATCCCAGACCCAATATCAATTATAAAGATATTAAAAAAGTAAGGGTCCCAACACTGAACCTTAGACCAGCCTTTCTCAACATTTTAACCCTGGAGGAACTTCAAAAATAATTTTCAGGTCTCGAGGAACCCTTGCTAAAACCAATTTATCAGGGGTCAATAGGAACAATGCTCCTTAAGAACATCCCCCTTAAAGTTTTGCTCAGAATGCCACCCTTAAAGATGGCTAAAAAGATATTTGGTGTCATGCTGCTGGCTTTGCTAAGTGATGCTGAACCTCAAACACTGTAGGCACCATCAAAAAGGTGTTTCATCAGCCACAGCTCAAGGAACTCCTAGCAACCTCTGGAGGAAACCCAGGGTTCCACGGAACCCTGGTTGAGAATGGCTACCTTAGACCATTCAGAGTAAGAATCATTAACCACTACTCTCTGGATTCTGTCTTTTAGCCAGTTTTCTATCCATTTATAAAACTGATATTTTGAAGCCTGTAGACTTTACCGTAGACATGAACCATGTTTGGGGAACTGTGTCAAATGCTTTTGCAAAATCCAAGTGTACCACGTCCACCGCCACCCCTCTGTCCAAATATACCATGTTCACCTCCACCCCTCTGTCCAAGTATACCACGTCCACAGCCATCCCTCTGTCCAAGTATATCACGTCCACCACCACCCATCTGTCCAAGGTTTTACTTACCTCATCATAAAAGGAAAGGTTTGTTTGACAACTTCTGTCCTTCATGAATCCATGCGGTCTGTTGCTAAAAAATTTTTTTTTACAGCAACAGACAGCATGGATTCATGAAAGACAGAAGTTGTCAAACAAACCTGACATGCACAGTTAAGTGCAGGGAAGAGATGTATTGACTTTGACTAAGCCTCAGCATCCATCTACTACAGTTACCCCCCATGAAGTCATTATGGATATATGAAGTTAATCAGGCTCCTCTCGGGTTCTTACTGTCAAAGAAAGCTTTTTGCAATATATATAGTTCAGACACCTGTGTCGAATCATTGAACATGTAATTATTGTGTACCATGCAGTGTAGCTTTGTTGTTTTGTGCTGCGGTATTCGGTGTGTAGGCGTAATATTATCAATGCACATGAATTGGGAAGTGGCACAGCATGGGCCCTTTAATTTCCAGTATACTTACAGATGAGTCAATAATTAAAGGTACTTTTTACCTTCAGCTTGCCCAGTTGGTTCTTGGATTTCTCTGCATTCAGATACAACATTTTACTCTTCTTAAGCCTGCTGGTCAGCTGATGTCACTCAGCCGCTCCAGACTCTGGAGAGATTCCGACTTTAATGTTGGGATTCACCCAGATGCCTGGACCAGCAGCTGGGTCAACCTCCCACTGAGCCACTGAGAGTCTAGGTCTGCCTCTCTCGCCCTCTCCACTGGGGGCTGGAGGGACTGAGCAATGACAGTCACAGGTTCTCTGCTCACTGAAGACCAAGAACAGCAATCAGCAGTCTTTGATTGCTCAGTTCTCCATGTAGATGTGTCAAGAGACAGATGCAGCATCAAATCGATGCTACATCAATCTAGGTGAGTATAAATGTTTGCTTTTTTTTCTTTTACCTGCAATGTGAATTATAATACTATACCTAGTCTAGAGTGCACTCTAGAAGAATGGCTAGGATATGGTGCAATGTGCCCTGAGAGGTACCACCTGACATAGGAAATAAGTAATGGTCACTGTGTAGTAGCTGTAAAGGGACAGTCTTTAGTCCTAACTCTTCAGGCGGCTAGCTTTGGGGCCCAATGGTACCACAGGTGCACATGAGAATAGTACCAGCAGCAAAAGGGCTATTAGATGGCTGTATGGTCAGTTCCTAAAGGGCTCAGTCTTTCTGGCAGCAGATAATAGATTCCCACAACAGCAGCTCACCAGTCCCATTGATAAAGCAAGAAACCGCGCTAGTGTTTGTCGTTTTGGTATAGCAATTCCCCCTTCACTCTGGCCATCCTGAGCACCTCATCTCTATCCCCAAAGTTCAGGAACTTGAGGATGAATGTACGCAGTGGGGCCCCCCGGGGGACCCGGCTTGGGTGGGATGCGGTGGGCCCTCTCAACAAGATAAAAGGGCGAGAATTAAGCTGATGGCAGGAGAGTACGGAGCAATTCCTCCACAAACTCCATCGGACGCTGACCCTCAACCCCCTCCACCATACCAACAATGCGGAGGTTGTTCCTCCTGTTTCGATTTTCAGCATCTTCGGATTTGTACTCAAGGGCCCTAATTTTAGTATGGAGGGCGCAGAAATCAGCACCATGACTCTCAACAGACGCTGTTCAGAGGTGGTCAGTCTGGAGCGTATTTCGTCCATGTCCTGTCTAATAAGCCCCACATCTAATTGCACCGCATCCGCCTTAGTGGTCAGAGTAGTGATGAACGTTTGCAATAGCTGCAAGAACATCAGCTAGACTCGGCCACACTCGGCAGGACTCGGCCACACTCGACCGGACTCGGCTACACTCACCGCCACTCAGCCGCACTCGGCCACCCTGATCTGTCCATCATGACAGCGCAACGCTTATGATGGACCATCAGTCCTGGGATCACGGCGGCGGGCGGGACCTTGTGTGTGACGTGACGACGGACGCACACTCCGCCCACGTGACCGGGCGGACATGCGATCCTCCTCGCTCATGCGTAGTGTGGCGCCACACTTTCACGGGGCACTCGGGGCTAATCATTTTAAAATAAATGGACCAGACTCTGGGCTTTTCAGGGTCACATTTGGGGCTTCAGCCCCCCATAGCCCCCACCCCGAGGCCCCTGTTGGCCTCTCTTGTATCTACAGGCTAGATCCTGCTGAAGGTGGAACAGAGGGTAATGAGAGACAGGAGGAATACGAGTGCCGACAGGAGCTGATAGGAGTTGCAGACCCTGGCAGGCTGGCGGGACATCAGGTCAGGAATGGTAGTTGATCCAGCTGAGGTTAAAGGGACACTCCACACGGGCTGGGATTACAGATGCAAAGTTTGTCAGAGCTCCTAGCAGGTTAGAAACAGGATCAAGCTGTGGTGAGCAGAGCTGAGATAGATGACAGCCAGATAGGCGCGTGAACCAGATGTGAGAGCAGAGCTGGGAACAGAAGTGTGGTCTCAGGAATAGCCAGGGTCAGCACCCAGGGGACAGCGAGGTACCGAGGCATAAGATAGAGACGTGATCAAGAACGGAGCCGGGGTCGGGAACTAGCCATAGAGCAGAAGCAGGATCTAAGTTCAGGTCAAAAGCAAGCTGAGTCAGCAACAGGGGAGCAAGCAGAGTAAAAAAACAGGACACAGGGAACAGCTGAAAGACCAGTCAGCACTGTAGCATGAGCAGGAGCCCCTTTAACCGCTTCAGCCCCAGAAGATTTGTTTGCTGAATGACCAGGCCATTTTTTGCGATTCGGCACAACATCGCTTTAATTGCACGGTCGTGCGATGTTGTACCCAAACAAAATTGACATCCTTTTTCTCCCACAAATAGAGCTTTCTTTTGGTGGTATTTGATCATCTCTGCGGTATTTATTTTTTGTGTTATCAACAAAAAAAGAGCAACAAATTTGAAAAAAGACCCACAATATTTATACTTTTTAATAAATATCCCCAATTTTTTTTTTAAAAAAGCAAATTTTTCCTCAGTTTAGGCCGATACGTATTCTTCTACATATTTTTGGTAATAAAAATCGCAATAAGCGTATATTGATTGGTTTGCGCAAAAGTTATATCGTCTACAAAATAGGGGATAGATTTATAGCATTTTTATTATTATTTTTTTTTTTTTACTAGTAATGGCGGCGATCTTTGATTTTTTATGTGACTGCTACATTATGGCAGACACATCAGACAATTTTTACACATTTTTGGGACCATTGTCATTGATTACAGCGATCAGTGCTATAAAAATGCACGGATTACTGTAAAAATGTCACTGGCAAGAAAGGGGTTAACCCTAGGGGGGTGATCGAGGGGTTAACTGTGTTCCCTTCTACGTGTTCATACTTTGTATGAACACACGATCTGTCTCTTCTTCCCTCAGAGAACTGTTGTCTCTGTGTTTACACACACAGATCCCAGTTCTCGCTGTGTCACGAGCGATCACATCGGCTCCAGGGGACAAGCAGCGGTGGTGCGTGCCCCTAGTGGCCACAAAAAGAAGCGACGTAACATGGTGCCGATACGTGCAGCCGAGCCATGTTGCTGCAGTGCAACTGCGGTGGCTGGTTGGCAAGCGGTTAAATAGTCAGTCTGGCGCCAACATGCATTGAGTGTGTGCCGGGTCCTCGTCGGTGCACGCCCACGTGCATTCTTGTGCACATGTGCGCACCTAGTCTCCAATCTGAAAAGATTTCAGTGCACATGTGCATTTCTATTCAGCCATTTTTTGTGCGTGCACATTTCTATTAGTCAAACATCTGGTAGGCATTCTCTGACGGTCAGCAACCCCCAAACTCAGCACTCTGGATTTTGCGTGGGATGCTGAGATGTTGCAGTAATGGCACACACTGGACAGCAATGTGCACTCTCCAGTCTCCATCGCAGCAAAAGGAAGCTGTGTCCTTCCTGTACAGTATGAGGAAATGCAACTCCTTCCCCTGCTCCTGGTGATCTCCCTCTGGGAAATTAAGTTTAAAATCTCTTGATTACACAGTCTCTCTCTCCTCTGGACTACAGTTCCACTGCTGCCTGAACTCAACAGCTCCCTTCTCTCAATGATAGAGATGTTAACCAGTTCAACACCGCAGGGCAGCAGCTACAGAGAGAGCAGCTGCAGCCAGTGTTTCGCTCACTCTCCATTTTTATCCAGTCACCTAGCTACACGTGGGCAAAAAAGCATTGGGCATTCTTCTCTTTTAAAGTGGAGTTCCGCCGGAAAAAATTAATTAAAAGTCAGCAGCTACGAATACTGCAGCTGCTGACTTTTAATATATGGATACTTACTTAACCAGGGCGCCCGCAATGTCCTCACCTGAAGCCGATCTGTCCCTCGGCTCCCGGGTAGAGGTGCCGGCATCTTCGGTAAAAGAATCAGGAAGTGAAGCCTTGCGGCTTCGCAGCCTGGTCCCCTACTGCGCATAGTTTGAGTCGCGCTGCGCGATCTCACCGGTCTCTGCTGTCTTCTGAGACCTGTGTGTCTCCCAGAAGACAGTGGGGGGAGGGGTGGAAGAGGGGCCGGACATGGCGTAGATAGCCAAGGATTCTGTGGCGATCTATACCCAGAAGTGGGAGCAAATACCTGGATTATACAGGTATCTGCTCCCCCCTCCCAGGAAAGGTGCAAAATGTGACACCGGAGGGGGGGGGGAATCTGAAAAGTGGAAGTTCCATTTTTGGGTGGAACTCCGCTTTGAGCAACCTTCCAGGCTTCTAATCTTCAATGTAAACAAAGAGCAGGATATCTGGATAGGGGAGCTGAGCTGCTGAGAGAGCTGACTGTGCACTTTGAGGAGGAATTTCTCCACAGTGATTGCATGTGGCGAGGTCGGTGAGGACTTGATTTAAAGCACACACAGAATATTTAAATGCTTAGCTCCTTCGTGATCGCGCTACAGCCGAATGACAGCTAGAGCATGACCGCACTTTGCCGAGAGGACGTCCATATGACGGCCTCCCGTGCTTGCACTGACTGCGGACGCAGCTGATCACAGATCTGTGTAAAGAGCCAATCAGGGCGGCTCTTTAGCACGTGATCAGCTGTGTCCGATCTTCCCCTCACGCTGACAGTACGTGAGGAGAGAAAATGAAAAACTTGCAAATATACACAGGGGACATCTACACTGATAATTAGGGCACTGATCATCAGTGTCCCAATTATCAATTGCAGCCCCAACAATGCCCACCAGTGCTGCCAATCAGTGCCCATCAGGTGCTATCAGTGATACCTATCATTGCAATCTATCGTTGCCACCTATCAGTGCCCATCAATGATGCAAATCAGTGACCATCAGTGCCGCATATCAATGCAGCCTCATCAGTGCCACCTCATCAGTGCCCATCATTGCCGCCTATCAGTGCCCATCAGTGCAAATATCAGTGCAGCCTCATCAGTGCCCCCTCATCAGTGCCCATTAGTGCCGCCTCATCAGTGCAGCCTATCAGTGCCCATCATTGCAGCCTATCAGTGCCATCAGCGCCCATCATTGCCACCTATCAGTGCCCATCACTGCGCATATCAGTGCAGCCACATCGATGCCTATATGAGCTGTCTCATCAGTGCTTATCAGTGCCGAATATCAATGTAGCCTCATCAATGCCACCTCATCAGTGCCACCTCACCAGTCAGTGCCCATCAGTACAGACTATCAGTGCCATCAGTGTCACCCATCAGTGCCCATCATTGCCACCGATCAGTGCCCATCAGTGCGCATATCAATGCCGCCTTATCAGTGCCACCTCACCAGTGCCCATCAGTGCAGCCTATCAGTGTCATCAGTGTTGACAATCAGTGACCATCATTGCCATCTATCAGTGCCCATCAGTGTGCATACCAGTACAGCCTCATCAGTGCCCCCTCATCAGTGCCCCCTCATCAGTGCCCATTAGTGCCGCCTCATCAGTGCCCATCAGTGCAGCCTATCAATGCCCATCAGTGCAGCCTATCAATGCTCATCATTGCCACCTATCAAGCATTGCCACCTATTAGTGCCAATCAGTGCGCATATCAGTGCAGCCTCATCAGTGCTCATATGAGCTGCCTCATCAGGGCCCATCAGTGCAGCCTCATCAGCACAAATGAGTGAAGCAGAAAAAAACGATGAATTATTATTAATACCAGAAACTAGAAAAAGTGTTTTGTTTTGTTTTTATGTTTTTTTTTAATTTGTTTACCAAAAATTAAAAACCCAGTGGTAATTAAATACCACCAATACAAATACCAGTGATGCCTATCAGTGCCACCTATCATTGCCACCTATCAATGCCGCATATCAGTGACCATCAGTGCTGCATATCAGTCCCGCCTCATTAGCACCACCTCATCAGTGCCCATCAGTACTGCCTCATCAGTGCCCATCAGTGCAGCCTGTCAGTGCCATCAGTGTCGCCCATCAGTGCCCATCATTGCCTCCTATCAGTGCCCATCAGTGCAGCCTATCAGTGGCATCAGTGTCGCCCATCAGTGGCCATCATTACTGCCTATCAGTGTAGCATATCAGTGCCCATCACTGCAGCATATCAGTGCCATCAGTGTAGGAAGGGGGTGAGGGGTAAATATCGATTGCCTGGTCTCGGATTCACTTAAAAAAAAAATCCCACAATAACAGCTAAAAATATGGACTCTCTGATAAAAACACCAAGCAAGCCGACTGAGGATCCTGAAGTGACAGTTACAATTTTTTTTTTTTTCAGGCGTGATTCTAACTCGCTACCGTCCTACAAATCTCAAAAGTCTTGTTTAAGGAAATCAAAGCTCTGCAGAAGATCCAAACTTGTCTGCCTATCTGTGACCCCCTTCTGTCAATAAATTACCTTTTGTACCTACAGTGATGCCAAGGAACATTTTTAAGGATAGTCTAAATATAAAAAAAATAAAAATAAAAAAAATAAGCCGAAACAGCCAAAGAATTCAAACTACATTTGACCTCATTTTAAGCAAGAAGAACCTTTTCCAAAAATAACATCCCCCGTCACACATTTAACTGCAAGAAAGGTCAGGTAATCCTATTCTAGACCAACATGTCAGCTACATAAAAATGTGATATTTTAAAAGCACGGCGCTAAGCAGCCATGGAAAATGTCACCGTGAAGTGTTTTACACTCCGCATTATTGTATTGCTCGGGGTTTTTTTTTGTTTTTGTTTTTTTTAAAAAGCATCAGACGAATGTAATATAAGATAAAATAGACAAGAATACAAAATCAGCCAGACAGGAAACAATCACAAGTCCATGGAATTCAATGACCCAAAACTTAGTAGGCTTTGCACAGGGGCATATCCCCAATTCCTGCCCTGGCACCAATTTTCAGCTCTCAGCTCTGCCACATTTTGAATGACAATTGCGCGGTCATGCTACACTGTTCCCATGACTTTTTTTTTGCAAAAATAGAGCTTTCTTTTGGTGGTATTTATTCACCACTGAGGTTTTTATTTTTTACTAAACAAACGAAAAAAATCAAAACATTTTGGAAAACGATAATTTTGCAAACAGCTAATTTTTCTCCTTCACTGATGTGCACTGATGAGACTACATTGATGGGCATTGATGGGCACTGATAGGATGCATTGATGGGCACTGATAGGCTGCACTGATGGGCACTGATAGGCTGCACTGATGGGCACTGATAGGATGCATTGATTGGCACTGATAGGATGCATTGATGGGCACTGATAGGCTGCATTGATGGGCACTGATAGGCTGCACTGATGGGCACTGATAGGATGCATTGATTGGCACTGATAGGATGCATTGATGGGCACTGATAGGATGCATTGATGGGCACTGATAGGCTGCACTGATGTGCACTGATAGGCAGCACTCATGGGCACTGATAGGCTGCACTGATGGGCACTGATATGCTGCACTGATGGTCACTGATAGGCTGCACTAATGGGCACAGATGAGGCGGTACTGGTGGGCACTGATAAGACTGCGCTGATATGCGTTACTGATGGACACAGATGAGGCGGCACTGATAAGGAGGCACTGATGAGGCTGTACTAATATGCCACACTGATGTGTACAGATGAGGTGGCGCTGGTGGGCACTGAAGAGGAGGCACTGATGAGGCTGCACTGATATGGGGTACTGATAGGCACTGATATGCAGCACTGAAGGGCACAAAGATAGAACATTTTGAGAAAAAAAATAGTTTTTCTTAGTTTCTGTTATACAATTTTGCAAACAGGTAATTTTTCTCATTCACTGATGTGTGCTGATGAGACTACACTGATGGGCACTGATAGGCTGCACTGATATTCTGCACTGATGTGCACTGATAGGCAGCACTGATGGTCACTGATAGGCTGCACTGATGGGCACAGTAGAGGCGGCACTGGTATGCGTTACTGATGGGCACAGATGAGGCGGCACTGATAAGGAGGCACTGATGAGGCAGCACTGATATGGGGCACTGATGGGTACAGATGAGGTGGCACTGGTGGGCACTGATGAGGAGGCACTTATGAGGCTGTACTGATATGAGGCACTGATGGGCACTGATAGGCAGCACTGAAGGGCACAAAGATCGAAAATTAAAAAAAAAAAGGTGTTTCTTAGTTTCTGTTATAATATTTTGCACAAAGGTAATTCTTCTCCTTCACTGATGACGCTGCACTGATGGACACTGATGAGGCAGCACTGATGGGCACTGATAGGCAGCACCAATAAGCTGCACTGATGGGTTCTGGTGAGGAGGCACTGATGAGGCAGCACTGATAGGCTGCACTGATATGCGGCACTGATGGGCACAATATTAATTCAGAAAATTATTTTTGGTTATTCAGAGATTCAGATGTATCCAAATCTCCGAATTAAATAGTAACGAATTTAGCTGAGATTAGTTGAAATCTGTTTGCTTATTCGTTTTCGAACTAATTCCAATTTTTCGGAACAATACGAATTTAGATCTGTCGAAAAATGATCGACCGATTTGAATTCTGTGTGAAGAATAGCTGGTTGTTAAGGAGCGGGGCAGGAAGCCAGCCGCCGCGTCCTTAGCAACCAGTGACTCATCAGCTGTCAGAGGGCTTCCCTGATGAGAGCTGAAATGAAAGCCAGAAATAAAACTGCGTGGGGTCCCCCCCCAATCCATACTAGGCCCTTTGGGTCAGTGATGGTGAACCTTGGCACCCCAGATGTTTTGGAACTACATTTCCCATGATGCTCATCCACTGTGCAGTGTAGTTGAGCATCATGGGAAATGTAGGTGCCAAGGTGCCAAGGTTCGCCATCACTGGCCTATAGCTTGTTCACCGGGCAATGAAGCAGAGCAAAATTGATTCCCTGTCTGAGGCTATAGCGGGAGATAGCAGATTCATATTCAGGGCTAAGTAATATGGCACCAAATCCATTCGCAGGCCATACAATCCACATACATACACTATATTGTCAAAAATATTGGGACACCTGCTTTTACACGCACATAGTTAAATAGTCAGGTTGCAAAAAAGACACAAGTCCTTCTAGTTCAACCATTAAAAAAAAAAAAAATATATATATATATATAGATAGATAGATAGATAGATATAGATATATAGCTATATAGATATATATATCATACAATAAAAATACCATGCAAAAAAAAAAAAATCATACAATAGCATGAACACATGAACTTTTATGGCATCCCACTCTTAGCCTGTAGGGTTCAATATTGAGTTAGCCCACCCTTTGCAGCTATAACAGCTTCAACTCTTCTGGGAAGGCCATCCACAAGGTTTAGGAGTGTGTCTATGAGAGTATTTGACCATTCTTCCAGAAGAGCATTTGTGAGGTCAGGCACTGATGTTGGATGAGAAGGCCTGGCTCGCAGTCTCCGCTCTTATTCATCCCAAAGGTGTTCTATCAGGATGAGGTCAGGACTCTGTGCAGGCCAGTCAAGTTCCTCCACCCCAAACTCGCTCATCCATGTCTTTATGGACCTTGCTTTGTGCCCTGGAGCGCATTCATGTTGGAACAGGAAGGGGCCACCCCCAAACTGTTCTCACAAAGTTGGGAGCATGAAATTGTCCAAAATGTCTTAGGTATGCCGAGGCTAGGGGCGTTTCTAGGTGGCAAAAAGACCAGGGGCTTCAGCCCGAGGTCCAAAAACATGGGGGGGGGCTGCGTTTTTTGGCTGGGCAGTGGGGTTGTGTGGCAAGGGGTAAGCTCACTTGCTAGTTGCTGCCTGGCATACTGATGCCCATCAATGCTGCCCACTAAACTCACCTGCCTGCCACACTGACCTACCTGCCTGACATACACTGACTTACCTACCTGAGACGCACTGACCTACCTGACATACACGCACTGACCTACCTACCTGACATGCACTGACCTACCTGACATACATACACTGACCTACCTACCTGATACGCACTGACCTACCTAACATGCACTGACCTGCCTGACATGCACTGACCTACCTGACACACACTGACCTGCCTGACACACACTGACATACACGCACTGACCTACCTGACATACATGCACTGACTTACCTACCTGACATATATACACTGACCTACCTGCCATACATACACTGACCTACCTACCTGACATACACTGACCTACCTGACATACACTGACCTACCTCCCTGACATACACTGACCTACCTGACATACACTGACCTACCTCTCTGACATACACTAACCTACCTGACATACATACACTGACCTACCTACCTTACATACACTGACCTACCTGACATAATACACTTAGCTACCTACCTGACATACACTAACCTACCTGACATACATACATTGACCTACCTACCTGAAATACACTGACCTACCTGACATACATGCATTGACCTACCTACCTGACATACAAGGACCTACCTGACATACATACACTGACCTACCTGACATAATACACTGAGCTACCTACCTGACATACACTGACCTACCTGACATACATACACTGACCTGCCTGACATACACTGACCTACCTAACTGATATATACTGACCTACATACACCAACGGTAGTGACACACACTGACCTACCTGACCAGGAGAATCCATGTGTCCTGCAGCAGAAACTCAGCTGTGGTGTGCAGTGCGCACCCATCTTCACAGCAAGCAGCCGGAGGAGAGGAGGAGCGCTGAGCGCCAAGCTGAATTGTAATTCCCGCCTTCTGGAGCCTGCAACCCCTATGAGGGACGTCACACGTCCCACACTCCCACCATTGGGGCATCCATCAGCGCTGCAGGCTCCAGAAGGACCTGCTATGTGACTCGGCAGCACTCAGCGGTGCTCAGGATAAGATCGGTTCCCACTTGGGGGTGCTCGGGCTATAAATAGAACGGTGTCAACTCTGGCCTTTTCGGGACCAACTCTGGCTTCAGCTACGGTGAGCCCCCTCCTGCCAACGCCACTGGTTGAGGCCTTAAGAGTTCCCTTCACTGGAACTAAGTGGCCAAGCTGACGGGCAGCACAGTGGTGTAGTGGGTAGCACTCTCACCTAGCAGTAAAAAGGGTCACTGGTTGAAATCCCAACCACAACACTACCTGCCTGGAGTTTGCATGTTCTCCCTGTGCCTGTGTGGGTTTCCTCCAGGTACTCCAGTTTCCTCCCACACTCCAAAGACATGCAGGTAGGTTAATTGGCTTCTGTCCAAAATTGCCCTTAGTATATGAATGGGGACCTTAGATTGTGGGCTCCTTGAGGGTAGGGATCAATGTGAGTGTGCAATGTACAGGGATAGGGGTAGACACTCACTCAGGTTGAACTGGATGGACTGGTGTCTTTATTCAACCTTACTAACTATGAAACTATGAAACCCCTGAAAAACAACCCCCACACCATAATCCCACCTCTACCAAATGGTTTGGACCAGTGCACAAAACAAGGTCCATAAAGACATGGATGTTGAAGTTTGGGGTGGAGAAATGTGACTGGCCTGCAGAGTCCCAACCTCAACCCAATAGAACACCTTCAGGAGAAATTAGAGCAGAGACTGCAAGCCAGGCCTTCTTGTCCAACATCAGTGCCTGACAACCTCCCAAATGCGCTTCTGGAAGAATGGTCAAACATTCCCATGGGCAAAATCATAAACCTCATGGACAGCCTTCCCAGAAGAGTTGAAGCTGTTATAGCTGCAAAGGGTGGGCCAACTCAATATTGAACCCTACATACTAAGACTGGGGATGCCATTAAAGTTCATGTGCGTGTAAAGGCAGATGTCCCAATACTTTTGACAATATAGCATATTTACGTTTTGTATTTAGCTGTTTGCCCAACGTTCCTCTCTAAATATCGGTATTCAGTATGCTATCCCTTTTATTCTAATTATGTCTTGGCTCTTGGGATACAAAAAAAAAGCTTGGACATCCCTCCGTAGGAATTTTTATTTGCCATTTTAATCCTATGAGTGGAATTTTATGCAGCGATGACAGGTCCACTTTCATTTGTTCTGCAAGTCTGCCAAAGTATGTGCATGCGTCTGTAGGGAATGTAAATCTCCGTCCATTCATACCTCATCCATTTTCATGTCGTCTGATCGCATCACCAGGCTAGTAAGCAAAAAGCAAAAACGTTTTGTAAGATTATGCAGACGGTGTGTGACTTCTAATGAAAAGTTATAGGCTTTACCTATATATGTGACGTTTTAGACTTTTTTAGACTTTTTTAGATGTTAATGCTTCTGTGTCCAGAGAGGGGCATTAGCTAAAAGGAAAGACTATACAATCACAAAGGAATGTTAGACAAAGGCGGGCATTGCCCTGAAGAAATTCACTATAAGGCCAAACGTTTGTGATCACCTGACCATCACACCTATACGAGCTTGTTGATCATCTCATTACAGAAACCATTAATAATACGAGCAAGAATAACCTATATCTGCCTGGCCATTAATATGCAGTTGCCCCCTTTGTGGCTATAACATCCTCCACTCTTCTATGGGACTTTTCATAAGATTTTGTGGGAATATGTGCCTATTTGTGAGGTCAGATAATGATGTTGGATAAGAAGACTTCACAAGTGGCCTTCTCATTCATCCCAAAGGTGTTCAGTTGGGTTGAGGTCAGGGCTCGGAGCTTGTTGGCTATCCCATTCCAAAACCATATCCATTAACATGGTGTTGCCCCTATTTGTGGCTATAACATCCTCCACTCTTCTGGGAAGACTTTCCGCTCTTCTGGGGAGACTTTCCACCAAATTATATGGGAATCTGTGCCAATTTTTGAGGTCAGATAATGATTTATAAGAAGACCTCACAGTTGGTTTTTTCATTCATCTCAAAGGTGTTCAGTTGGCTTGAGGTCAGGGCTCAAAGTTTGTTGGCTATCCCATTCCAAAACCATGTCCATTAACATGGTGTTGCCCCTATTTGTGGCTATAACACCCTCTTCTCTTCTGGGAAGACTTTCCACAACATTCTATGGGAATCTGTGTCCATTTTTGAGGTCAGATAATGATTTATAAGAAGACCTCACAGTTGGTCTTCTCATTCATCCCAAAGGTGTTCAGTTGGGTAGAGGTCAGGGCTCGGAGCTTGTTGGCTATCCCATTCCAAAACCATGTCCATTAACATGGTGTTGCCCCTATTTGTGGCTATAACATCCTCCACTCTTCTGGGAAGACTTTCCGCTCTTCTGGGAAGACTTTCCACGAAATTCTATGGCAATCTGTGCCCATTTTTGAGGTCAGATAATGATTTTTAACAAGTAGACCTCACAGTTGGTCTTTTCATTCATCCCAAAGGTGTTCAGTTGGGTTGAGGTCAGGGCTCGGAGCTTGTTGGCTCTCCCATTCCAAAACTGTGTCCATTAACATGGCATTGCCCCATGCGGTTATAACATCCCAAAGGGGTTCAGTTGGGTTGAGGTCAGGGCTCTGAGCTTGTTGGCTATCCCATTCCAAAACCATATCCATTAACATGGCGTTTCCCCTATTTGTGGCTAGAACATCCTCCACTCTTCTGGAAAGACTTTCCACAACATTCTATCGGAATCTGCGCCCATTTTTGAGGTCAGATAATGGTTTTTGATAAGTAGACCTCACAGTTGGTCTTTTTATTCATCCCAAAGGTGTTCAGTTGGGTTGAGGTCAGGGCTCGGAGCTTGTTGGCTATCCCATTCCAAAACCATGTCCATTAACATGGTGTTTCCCCTATTTGTGGCTAGAACATCCTCCACTCTTCTGGAAAGACTTTCCACAACATTCTATGGGAATCTGTGCCCATTTTTGAGGTCAGATAATCGTTTTTGATAAGAGGACCTCACAGTTAGTCTTTTCATTCATCCCAAAGGTGTTCAGTTGGGTTGAGGTCAGGGCTTGGAGTTTGTTGGATATCCCATTCCAAAACAATGTTGATTAACATGGCGTTGCCCCTATGCGGCTATAACACCCTCCACTAGTGATGGACGAACTTCCGACGGGACGTTTCGCGAACGCGAACGCGGCCGATAGTTCGCGAACCGTAACGTTCGCGGCGGGCCCCATTGACTTCAAAGGGAGGCGAACTTTACAAACCTACAGGTCAAATTTGCAGTCACAAAATAATTACTAGCTGTGCACACATAGTCCCACCACATGGCCAATGACATAACACATGTATGAAGTGAATCTGGGATCGACAACTACAAGCATTCTTTTTTTATATGTGAAATTGTGACAATCCAGGACTGTGGAGCACGTGAAGGCAATGGAGGAGAGGGAAGGTCAGGGTAGGCAAAGAAGAGGGTGCAGGAGATGATCACCAGCAATGACACCTGCACCGTGATAGAGTGATCTGACACCAGCACAGTGATAGAGAGCACTGACATCAGCAGCGTGACATACAGCAATGACACCTGCACCTTAATAGAGTGATCTGACACCAGCACCGTGATAGAGAGCACTGACATCAGCAGCGTGACATACAGCAATGACACCTGCACTGTGATAGAGTGATCTGACACCAGCACCGTGATAGAGAGCACTGACATCAGCAACGTGACATACAGCAATGACACCTGCACCTTAATAGAGTGATCTGACACCAGCACCGTGATAGAGAGCACTGACATCAGCAGTGTGTCATACAGCAATGACACCTGCACCGTGATAGAGTGATCTGACACCAGCACCGTGATAGAGAGCACTGACATCAGCAGCGTGACATACAGCAATGACACTTGCACCGTGATAGAGTGATCTGACACCAGCACCGTGATAGAGAGCACTGACATCAGCAGCGTGACATACAGCAATGACACTTGCACCGTGATAGAGTGATCTGACACCAGCACCGTGATAGAGAGCACTGACATCAGCAGCGTGACATACAGCAATGACACCTGCACCATGATAGAGTGATCTGACACCAGCACCGTGATAGAGAGCACTGACATCAGCAGCGTGACATAAAGCACTGACACCAGCACCGTGATATACAGCACTGACACCAGCACCGTGATATACAGCACTGACACCTGCACCGTAAGCAGCCCCAGGAGGAAGTCAGCATAGCACAGGGATGGTGAGAGCCCCTCATAATGAGCATAGCACAGGGATGGTGGGAGCCCCTCATAATATGCACAGCAGAGGTACAGCCCCAGGAGGAAGTCAGCATAGCACAGGGATGGTGGGAGCCCCTCATAATGAGCATAGCACAGGGATGGTGGGAGCCCCTCATAATATGCACAGCAGAGGTACAGCCCCAGGAGTAAGTCAGCATAGCACAGGGATGGTGGGAGCCCCTTATAATAAGCAGCCCCAGGAGGAAGTCAGCATAGCACAGGGATGGTGAGAGCCCCTCATAATGAGCATAGCACAGGGATGGTGGGAGCCCCTCATAATATGCACAGCAGAGGTACAGCCCCAGGAGGAAGTCAGCATAGCACAGGGATGGTGGGAGACCCTCATAATGAGCATAGCACAGGGATGGTGGGAGCCCCTTATAATATGCACAGCAGAGGTACAGCCCCAGGAGGAAGTCAGCATAGCACAGGGATGGTGGGAGCCCCTCATAATGAGCATAGCACATGGATGGTAGGAGCCCCTCATAATATGCACAGCAGAGGTACAGCCCCAGGAGGAAGTCAGCATAGCACAGGGATGGTGGGAGCCCCTCATAATGAGCTTAGCACAGGGATGGTGGGAGCCCCTCATAATATGCACAACAGGGGTACAGCCCCAGGAGGAAGTCAGCAAAGCACAGGGATGGTGGGAGCCCCTCATAATAAGCAGCCCCAGGAGGAAGTCAAGTATGTGCAAGTATTTTATACATGCATTACACAACTATATACTGCACACCAAATAGTACACCTATACCAGTCCTTAAGGACATTTGTGGAACTAGTAGGTTGTGATTAGCAGACTGTACCTCACTCAACCCTATATACTGTAGTACACTATACCTTACCAGTCCTTATAAGGACCTTTGTGGAACTAGTAGGTTGTGATTAGCAGACTGTACCTCAGTCCCTATACTAATAAAGAACTACTGCAGCAGAAGGGCAGAAGTCAGCAGTAGTGCACCTCAACCCTATATATTGTGAACCTATACCAGTCCTTAAGGATTAGCAGACTGTACCACACTCAACTCTATATACTGTAGTACACTATACCTTACCAGTCCTTATAAGGACCTTTGTGGAACTAGTAGGTTGTGATTAGCAGACTGTACCTCAGTCCCTATACTCATAAAGGACTACTGCAGCAGAAGGGCAGAAGTCAGCAGTAGTGCACCTCAACCCTATATATTGTGGACCTATACCAGTCCTTAAGGATTAGCAGACTGTACCTCACTCAACCCTATATACTGTAGTACACTATACCTTACCAGTCCTTATAAGGACCTTTGTGGAACTAGTAGGTTGTGATTAGCAGACTGTACCTCAGTCCCTATACTCATAAAGGACTACTGCAGCAGAAGGGCAGAAGTCAGCAGTAGTGCACCTCAAACCTATATATTGTGGACCTATACCAGTCCTTAAGGATTAGCAGACTGTACCTCACTCAACCCTATATACTGTAGTACACTATACCTTACCAGTCCTTAAAAGGACCTTTGTGGAACTAGTAGGTTGTGATTAGCAGACTGTACCTCAGTCCCTATACTCATAAAGGTCTACTGCAGCAGAAGGGCAGAAGTCAGCAGTAGTGCACCTCAACCCTATATATTGTGGACCTCTACCAGTCCCTAAGGATTAGCAGACTGTACCTCACTCAACCCTATATACTCTAGTACGCTATACCTTACCAGTCCTTATAAGGACCTTTGTGGAACTAGTAGGTTGTGATTAGCAGACTGTACCTCAGTCCCTATACTCATAAAGGACTACTGCTGCAGAAGGGCAAAAGTCAGCAGTAGTGCACCTCAACCCTATATATTGTGGACCTATACCAGTCCTTAAGGATTAGCAGACTGTACCTCACTCAACCCTATATACTGTAGTACACTATACCTTACCAGTCCTTATAAGGACCTTTGTGGAACTAGTAGGTTGTGATTAGCAGACTGTACCTCAGTCCCTATACTGATAAAGGACTGCTGCAGAATAGGGCAGCAGTCAGCAGTAGTGCACCTCAACCCTATATATTGTGGACCTATACCAGTCCTTAAGGATTAGCAGACTGTACCTCACTCAACCCTATATACTCTAGTACGCTATACCTTACCAGTCCTTATAAGGACCTTTGTGGAACTAGTAGGTTGTGATTAGCAGACTGTACCTCAGTCCCTATACTGATAAAGGACTGCTGCAGAATAGGGCAGCAGTCAGCAGTAGTGCACCTCAACCCTATATATTGTGGACCTATACCAGTCCTTAAGGATTAGTAGACTGTACCTCACTCAACCCTATATACTCTAGTACGCTATACCTTACCAGCCCTTATAAGGACCTTTGTGGAACTAGTAGGTTGTGATTAGCAGACTGTACCTCACTCAACCCTATATACTGTAGTACACTATACCTTACCAGTCCTTAGAAGGACCTTTGTGGAACTAGTAGGTTGTGATTAGCAGACTGTACCTCAGTCCCTATACTGATAAAGGACTGCTGCAGAATAGGGCAGCAGTCAGCAGTAGTGCACCTCAACCCTATATACTGTGGACCTATACCAGTCCTTGAGGATTACCAGACTGTACCTCACTCAACCCTATATACTCTAGTACGCTATACCTTACCAGTCCTTAGAAGGACCTTCGTGGAACTAGTAGGTTGTGATTAGCAGACTGTACCTCAGTCCCTATACTCATAAAGGACTACTGCAGCAGAAGGGCAGAAGTCAAGTATAATATTCTTTCTATATTTGGAAGAAAGAATATTATACGTGTACAACCCTATTACCATACCAGTCCTGAAAAGGACCTTTGTGGACCTAATAGTAACAGCTACTGATTAAACTGACTGTCCCTCACTGCCACACACAACTTCCTGTCTGTCCCTATTTAAACGGACAAAACACAGGCTGCTGCAACAATAACTTGAATAGCACTCAAAACTATATCCTGTACTACTACACCATACCAGTCCTGCAAAGGACTTTTGTGGACCTAATAGTAACAGCTAATGATTAAACTGACTGTCCCTCTCTGCAACACACAGCGTCCTATCTGTCCCTCTCTCAGCACTGACAAAAGACAATCTGCTACAACAATGACTTGAATAGCAGTGCCTCAAACCTATATCCTGAACTACACCTATACCATACCAGTCCTTAAAATAACTTTTGTGGACCTAATAGCTAGCGATTTGGGTCACTGCAGTCTCTCCCTGCTCCACACAGCAACCTCTCCCTATAGTGACAGTAGAAAGAATGTAAAATGGCCGCTGGATCGGGTCTATTTATAAGTTAGGGGGAATGTCCAAGTGTCCATGTGCTGTAATGTCTCAATTGGCTGTCCTGTACCCCATGATGGATGTGTCATCATAGATCAAAGTTCTTTTACACAGTAAACACGTAAGTCCGCCAGGCGAACAGCGGCAATAGTCCACCGATCAGGCGGACCGCGAACAGCCGAAATTCGCCGCGAACCGACCGTCGGACGAACAGTTCGGCCATCCCTACCCACCACTCTTCTGGGAAGACTTTACACAATGTTTTGGAGGGTGTCTGTGGGAATGTGTCTTTCAGGTCAGATACTGATGATGGATGAGAAGACCTGCTTCACAATTGGCATTTCATTTCATCCCAAAGGTGTTCAGTAGGGTTGAGATCAGGGCTCTGAGCTTGTTGGGTATCCTATTTTAAAACCATGGAAATTAATATAACCACCAACCATCATCATGGTCATTCTTTTAGTGTTGCTCCTCCTTGTGGCCTTAGCAGCCTCCACTCTTCTGGGAAGACTTTCAACAAGCTTTTGGAGGGTGTCTGTGAGAATTTGTGCCCATTTGTGAGGTCAGGTAACATTTGCGGCTATAACATCCTCCACTCTTCTGGGAAGACTTTCTACAACATTCTATTGGAATCTGTGCCCATTTGTGAGGTTTTATTCTTTTAGTGTCGCTCCTCCTTGTGACCATAGCAGCCTCCACTCTTTTGGGAAGACTTTCAACAAGCTTTTGGAGGGTGTCTGTGAGAATTTGTGCCCATTTGTGAGGTCAGGTAACCTTTGCAGCTATAACATCCTCTACTCTTCTGGGAAGACTTTCCACAACATTCTGTTGGAATCTGTGCCCATTTGTGAGGTCAGGTCATGATGATGGATAAGAAAACCTCACAATTGGCCTTCCCATTTACCCTCTGTCAGAAACCATGAAACAGACTGAGACAGTAGTACAATCAAATCACACTTGTTTATTAATAAAAATAAAAAGGTAAATAGAAAAAAACGTAGTCAAGCATAGCCAGGGTCCAGTAGACAGATCGGGTAGTCAGCCAGTCCAAAGTTCATTAACCAGATAGGGTAATCAGCCAGGCCAGAAGTCAGGGATTCAAGGAGAGCAACTGCAAGCAGGATAAGAAGCCAGGAGAGATGTCAGCAAGCCAGTCTTGAAACAAACAGCAGGAGATAGTTCCTTGTGATGTGACCAACGCGAAGGCAAAGGAAAAAGTGAGCTGGAAGGCTTTAAATAGGCAGGTCAGACGAGCATCATCGGGAACAGCTGGTAACTGTGGAAAGAGAAGAGAGCTGGCAATTAGCCGACAGCTGAGCGGCCAGCCCAGAGGAGGAAGGGCTAAGCCAGCCCTGATACCCCCATGGTGTTCAGTAGGCTGATGTCATGGCTCAGAGCTTATTGGATATCCCATTCCAAAACCATTGCTATTAACATTGTGTTGCCCCCAATTGTGGCTATAAAATCCTCCACTCTTCTGGGAAGACTTTCCACAAGATTCTGTGGGAATCAGTGCCCATTTGTGAGGCCAGGTAATGATGTTGGATAAGAAGACCTCACAATGGGCCTTCCAATTTATCTCTAATGTGTTCAGTAGGGTTGATGTAATCAAAGCTTGTTGGATATTCTATTTCTATTGTGGCTATAACATCCTCCACTCTTCTGGGAAGACTTCCCACAAAAAATTGTAGTGTGTCTGTGTGAATTTGTGCCCATCTTTCAGGTCAGTTACTGATTTTGGATGAGAAGACCTGGTTCACACTTGGCATTTAATTTCACCCCAAAGGTGTTCAGTAGGGTTGAGAACAGGACTCTGAGCTTGTTGGGTATCCTATTTTAAAACTATGGACATTAATATTAAGTTCTCCCCACACCAACCATCATCATGGCTATTCTTTCAGTGTTGCTCCTCCTTGTGGCCATAGCAGCCTCCACTCCTTGGGAAGACTTTCAACAAGCTTTTGGAGGGTATCTGTGAGAATTTGTGCCCATTTGTGAGGTCAGGTGATCTTTGCGGCTATAACATCCTCCACACTTCTGGGAAGACTTTCCACAACATTCTGTTGGAATCTGTGCCCATTTGTGAGGTTTTATTCTTTTAGTATTACTGTGACCATTGAAAAAGTGCAAAGAAAGCATACCAAAAAAAATGTGGAAACAAATACACAAAAATTATTAAAGATGAATCAAAAAATATAAATTCAAGTGTCCAAATAGAAATGCATACAAAAATATGTAAAATATATATTCAAGTGTCCATATATGAATTGATACAAAAAATATATAAAATGTCCAGTGTATGTAAAATAATAATTGAAATTTTATTGTTCAATCAAATTGTATTTGACCATGTGGACCCTAGGGTAGCCACGCTCACACCCATTGTGCATATACGATCACAATACAAACTCTTGTTGAGGAGTTTTTTATTTTTGTTTATTTTTGCTAGCATTTCTGTTTGTTTTTAAACGGCACCTGTATATTTTTCCTATGACTCGGGGGAGTCGTTTTATGTGCGCTTGAGCATTCGACTCTAATACATTTTTGATGAAACCATATCACACGATTTGGCGCATTTTTGTTTTCTTATGGTGACACTTCGTTTGGAAGCCTGCTGAGAGCAGTCGTGTGAATCCGAAGGTTGCGAAACATCCGAAAGATAGGGATAATCTCCTGCATCTGGGTATCTGGATGTCTATGGGACCTGAGATCGAATTCACGCAGTTTGGCCTCCCCTAATAGGGGGGTCACTGGGGATCTGGTAAGCCTCCATCTAATAGTGGTGTTTAGAGGTGACGGGTCCACGTGGTCAAATACAATTTGATTGAACAATCAAGTTTCAATTATTACTTTACATACAATGGTCACAGTAATATTTATTGGTTAAGCGCTGCACTTTTTTATTTTATATATTTTTTTGTGCCTAGTATCTTGGTTATGGTGTTCAGCTGCTGATTTCTTTATTGTTTTTTACTAAGTGAAGATTTTTTCAAATTTTTTATTCTTTTAGTGTTGCTCCTCCTTGTGGCCATAGCAGCCTCCACTCTTCTGGGAAGACTTTCAACAAACTTTTGGAGGGTGTCTGTGAGAATTTGTGCCCATTTGTGAGGTCAGGTAACCTTTGCGGCTATAACATCCTCCACTCTCCTGGGAAGACTTTCCACAACATTCTGTTGGAATATGTGCCCATTTGTGAGGTCAGGTCATGATGTTGGATAAGAAAACCTCATAACTGGCCTTCCCATTCACCCTCATAGTGTTCAGTAGGCTGGAGTCAGGGCTCAGAGCTTATTGGATATCCCATTCCAAAACCATTGCTTTTAACATTGTGTTGCCCCCATTTGTGGCTATAACATCCTCCACTCTTCTGGAAAGACTTTCCACAACATTCTGTGGGAATCAGTGCCCATTTGTGAGGCCAGGTAATGATGTTGGATAAGAAGACCTCACAATGGGCCTTCCAATTTATCTCTAAAGTGTTCAGTAGCGGTTGATGGGCTCAAAGCTTGTTGGATATTCTATTTCTATTGTTATTGTTCTATTGTTGCTATAACATCCTCCACTCTTCTGGAAAGACTTTCCACAAAAATTGTAGTGTGTCTGTGGGAATTTGTGCCCATCTTTCAGGTCAGTTACTGATTTTGGATGAGAAGACCTGGTTCACAATTGCCATTTAATTTCATCCCAAACATGTTGAGTAGGGTTGAGAGCAGGGCTCTGAGCTTGTTGGGTATCCTATTTTAAAACTATGGACATTAATATAAAGTTCTCCCCACACCAACCATCATCATGGCTATTCTTTTAGATTTCGGAGGGTGTCTGTGAGAATTTATGTCCTTTTGTGAGGTCAGGTAACCTTTGCGGCTATAACATCCTCCACTCTTCTGGGAAGACCATTTACAAGATTCTAGTAGGGTTGAGGTTAGGGCTCAGAGCATGTTCGATTTCCCATTCCAAAACAATGGCTATTAATATGGTGTTGCATGGTTGCATAGGGTTGTGCCTATAACATCCTACATTCCTCTGGGAAGACTTTTCACAATATTTTGGAGGGTGTCTGTGGGAATGTGTGCCCATTTGTGAGGTCAGGTACTGCTGTTGGATGTGAAGGACCTCATTGATGGAGGTGGGGAGGAAAGCTCATTGATGGAGGTGGAAGTGGGAAGGCTCATTGATGGAGGTGGAGGGGGGAAGGTCCATTGATGGAGGTGGGGAGGGAAGTCTTGTTGATGGAGGTGGGGAGGGAATACTCGTTGATGGAGGTGGGGAGGGAGGCTCATTGATGGAGGTGGGGGTGGGGGAAGGCTCATTGATGGAGGTGAGAGGGAGGCTCATTGATGGAGGTGGGGAGGGAAAGCTCATTGATGGAGGTGGAAGTGGGAAGGCTCATTGATGGAGGTGGAGGGGAGAAGGCCCATTGATGGAAGTGAGTGTAGGGCAAGGCTCATTGATGGAGGTGGGGGGGCTCATTGATGGAGATGGGGGAGGGAAGGCTCATTGATGGAGGTGGGGAGGGATGGCTAATTAATGGAGGTGGGGAGGGAAGGCTCATTGATGGAGGTGGGGAGGGAATGCTCATTGATGGAGGTGGGGAGGGAAAGCTCACTGATAGAGGTGGGGAGGGAAGGCTCATTGATGGAGGTGGGGCAGCTCATTAATGGAGGTGGGGAGGGAACGGTCTTTGATGGAGGTGGGGAGGGAAGGCTTATTGATGGAGGTGGGAAGGGAAACAGTGGTCCGTGTAGTAAGGACCAGAGCAATGGAAGAAGGTGTCCTGGTCTGAGGAATCACATTTTATTTTATATCATGTGGATGGCTTGCTGCATGTGCTTCACTTAACTGGGGAAGAGAAGGCACCAGGATGCACTATGGGAAGTCCAATCCATGGAGGGCCCACTCTGCAACTTACAGAACTTAAAGGATCTGCTACTGACAGCTTGGTGCCAGATACAACAGATACTGCCAAGATCTAGTGTTGTCCACGCTTTGATGGGTCAGGGCTGTTTTGGCAGAAAAGGGGGACCTACTCAACATTGGGTGGGTGGTTATAAGGTTATGACTGATTGGTGTAGTTCTGGTGACAACCAGGGATTCCTTCACTTTAGCGGGACTTCCTATCACTTCTTGTTTTGGCTATAGTACAGAAAGTGAAGGCAAATAGGACACATATAGGACAATAGAACACATATAACAAAAAAAATACAGGGGTTATAACCCTCCCTTACTCTATCCAAAATGAAAGAAAAAAAAAAGTTTTGCTTTTAGTTGTACTTTAAATTGCAAGATTTGAAGAAAAAAAAAATGTGTTCTGTTATTTTATCTGCATTCTGTAATATTCTCACCATGACTCTTTTCTTGACTAATGTATTACTTTTTTTAGATGTGTTAATGATTAAATAATAACCTCTGTTTTTTTTTTTCCTTTCTCACTCCCATATTTTCTCCTCCACCATTCCGTCACTGAATAACCATATGCCGCACAGTCATTCTCATAGTTTGGTCTTCCCACACAACCGTTGTCTGTTTGTTCTCATTTTCTCCCATTCCCCTTTGATTCCACCCCCTCCCATTTGCAAGCCCTCACCCCCGGCCCCCCTGAAAAAAAACACTGTTCTGGGATATGGAGCAGCACAGAAGGAGAAGGGGCCGCTGACCAAAGGCTAGTTGGAGCCAGCCTCCAACATGGCTAATGGCAGCGAGTCGGAGGAGCTGTCTGGCTCTCTAACCCAGTCAACAGCAATCTCTACCCACCTCAAGCTGGTGCTTCTGGGTTTCATCATATGCGCCAGCTTAGCGGGCAACTTACTGGTTTCCCTGCTCGTGTTGAAAGACCGCTCCTTGCACAAGGCCCCTTACTATTTTCTGTTGGACCTCTGTCTTGCCGATGCCGTCAGATCATCCGCCTGTTTTCCATTTGTCCTGCTTTCCATCCGCAATGGCTCAGCCTGGGCGTACAGCCTCTTAAGCTGTAAAGTTGTGGCATTCATGGCTGTCCTGTTTTGCTTCCATGCCTCATTTATGCTTTTCTGTATCAGTGTTACTCGCTACATGGCCATCGCCCACCATCGATTTTACTCCAAGAGAATGACGCTGTGGACGTGCATTGCAGTGATCTGCATGGTCTGGACACTCTCGGTCGCCATGGCCTTCCCGCCGGTATTCGATGTGGGAACTTACAAATTCATCCGTGAGGAGGACCAATGTATTTTTGAACATCGCTACTTCAAAGCCAATGATACCCTTGGATTTATGCTCATGTTGGCGGTGCTGATCGTTGCCACTCATATTGTCTATGCCAAACTACTCCTCTTTGAGTACCGCCACCGCAAAATGAAGCCAGTGCAGATGGTTCCGGCCATCAGCCAGAACTGGACATTCCATGGACCCGGAGCTACAGGGCAGGCTGCTGCCAACTGGATTGCTGGATTTGGAAGGGGGCCGATGCCGCCCACTTTGCTGGGTATACGTCAAAACACCCATACTGCCAACAGGCGTCTCTTGGGGATGGATGAGTTTAAAAGCGAGAAGAGGTTGGGGCGGATGTTTTACGGGATTACCCTCAGCTTCTTGGTGCTTTGGTCACCCTATATTGTGGCCTGTTACTGGAGGGTGTTTGTCAAAACCTGTAGCATCCCTCATCGCTACTTGTCCACTGCCGTGTGGATGACTTTTACTCAGGCTGGGGTAAACCCTATCATGTGTTTCCTACTTAATAAAGACCTGAAGAGCTGCCTTCAGCTCCACATCCCCTTTTGGAGGACGAAAGCCTTGCTACCTAGGGAGCCTTACTGCGTAATGTAAGAGAGAAACCATTCCACTCCCAACGTCACACCAACAACCTCAGTGATTGGGAAATATGGATTTACATGACCAAGTGGTCATGATCAAGAAGGATTTCATAAATTGGACCATCATAAGAGTAAAGAAGACATAAAAAAAAAACATAAAGTTGAAAGACCATAGCTTTTCTTTTCTTTTTTTTTTTTTTAAGTTTCTTTTTCTAAAGATACAATTGGTGAATGAAGGACTCGGTTGGGAGGGAGGGGGAGGGGTGCGTGAGAATTTCCTGGATGTCTCTTTTTTTTATTCCAGCTATTGCATTAAGGGATGATGGGCGGAGCTTGGGTGGGAGGGTGGTTGGGACAGAGGGAGCGCAAAGTTTGTCTGACGAGAGGGTGAAGGGGAGGCTGGTGGGAATTTATGTATTTGTTTATGGACATATTTATTGACAATGGTTGAAATGCCATCACTTGTATTAATGTCTTTTGATTGATACAAATATGAGGGAGTTTGCTTTCCTGTTTGTCGGTTCTTTAAGGTTTTTGGACATTGTAAACTGTACCACATTGTAGGACCATCAACTGCACAACACATGGTACCAGTTCTCCTATCATTTAAACCTCCACACATACAGCACCACTACAGACCTGCACCTCATACAATCTCCATGGGCATCTAGACTGATGGCTCAAAAAAGCCCATCTCAGCTTGCTGTTCACAAATGTAGATAGACCAAAGCTGTACACCAGAGATCTCTTCCTTCTAAGTGTTCTTTATTGAACCATCCATGATATAGCTGCTTCCACAATTTCTCTTCCCAAGGATCACCTTGCCTTAATGCGTTTCACCAAAATGGCTTGATCACAAGGATCACACTTGTGATCAAGCCCGTTCGGTGAAACACGTTACGTTGTGATCAAGCAGTTTCAATGAAATGCGTTAAGGCAAGGTGATCCTTGGGCAGGGACATCATGGAAGCAGCTATATTATGGATGATTTAATAAAGAACACTTATGCCGCATACACACGATTGGAAATTTGGACAGCAAAAGACAGATGAGAGCTTTTGGTCTGAAAATGTGTATGCTCCATCGAACTTTTCGATGGAGCATCGAATTCCCGCCAGCAAAAGATTGAGAGCAGGTTCTCAATTTTTCGGTCGAAAAAAGTTTCCATCGGAAATTCCGATCGTCTGTAGCAATTCCGAGGTGAAAAATTCCTACTTGTGCTTGGAAACAATTCGACGCATGCTCAGAACCATTGAATTTTATTTTCTCGACTTGTCATAGTGTCGTACGTCACCGCGTTCCTCCTGTTCATCTAGTTCTCCTTTTGTGTAGCATCAAAGGAAAGCACAGCCAGCTTTTTCCAATGCATTACACCCAGCCAATAGAATTGGCTGTTGCACCTGTGCTACTCAAAACCAGCAAGAAGTGACTGTTGACTGATACAAACAAAATGTATGAGTTTCCAGGTTGACACATAAAAAAAAAAAAACAATTATCGGATCTCTTCCCCTTAAGATGAACCAGTTCTAGATGTGTCTGTATCTACGACCTTCTCCCCACACCATATACATAAGCACTCATGTTAGGGCTTGTTCATACTTGCAGCAAGGCCTGCTGCTTCTCTGAAACATGATCCACACTCACCATCATCTCAGGCCTAAAGCCAGCATAGGAATATGATTGGTTGCTCTTGAATAGCACAATCAGTTTTTGTATAGTACGTATTGATTAATGCAACTGAAGGTAACAACACCATACAAGTGGACACCATGATAACTTGGGTAAGCTGACGAAAGTGGGCACTCACTTTCATGGCCTTCCTGCCAATATGTTGGATCCTACTTATTTACCTGGGAGGAGCACCAATGGATTTGGGAACATCGCAACTTCGAAGCCACTGATACCCTTGGATTATGCTCATGTTGGCAGTGCTTATCATTGCCACTCACATTGTTTAAGAACATACGTAATTGTCTTTGTTCTAGTATGGTATGCATTGATAAACACAACTGAAAGTAACAATGCCATTCTAGGATGACTTTAGTAAGCTGACAGAAGTGTAAACAAAATGAGTTGGGCTTCAAAGGAATGTTACAAGGGGCCACCTAATTCTCCTACAATGACCTTCAAATGGGACATCCTTTGCATTAAAAAATCTAAAGGTTTATAAAAGATAACTGAAGAGAAAAAAAGGGCTGTGAATGAAAGAGAAAAGCTCTATGGAAGGTAATATGGGTGCACAGCTGGTAAGTAAATTACACCAGTTGGGCATCCTGACCTAATGGGCCCAGGCGTTGTAATCTCTGCAGTCCTGTAACTGTATCTCATCATACAGTGCCTTGAAAAAGTATTCATACCAGGGGTGGCCTGTCCATTAAGGGCACACAGCCGCCTCCCCCTATCCATCTCGTCTGGCCCCTTTCAGGATGGCGGATGCATGTAATCCAATGGAAGGTGGGTGTTTTTTTGAAGCACTGATTAGAGCCAGAGGCTCTAATAGGTTTCAAAATAAGGTGGGCTCGGGGCGCAGAAAATGTGCTCACAGCAATTCCAATAGCGAATAGTCCCCCCCCCCCCCCCAAAAAAAAACACTTATTCATACCTCTTGAAATTTTCCATGTTTTTAATGTTACAACAAAAAACGTAAATTTATTTTATTGGGATTTTATGTGATAGACTAACACAAAGTGGCACATAATTGTGAAGTGGAAGGAAAATGATAAATGGTTTTCAATTTTTTTTACAAATAAATGTGAAAGGTGTGACATGCATTTGTATTCAGTCCCCCTAAGTCTTTTTGGAGATGTCTCTGCCAGCTTTGCACATGTAGAGATCGACATTGTTGCCCATTCTTCATTGCAAAATAGGATGGAGAGCATCTGTGAACAGTAATTTTCAAGACCACGGATTCTTAATTGGATTTAGGTCTGAACTTTGAATGGGCCATTCTAACACATGAATATGCTTTATGTAAACCATTCCATTGTAGCTCTGGCTGTATATTTAGGGTTGTTGTCCTGCTGGAAGGTGAACCTCTGCTCCAGTCTCAAGTCTTTTTCAGACTCTAACAGGTTATCTTCTAAGATTGCCCTGTATTTGGCTCCATCCATCTTCCCATCAACTCTGACTAGTTTCCCTGTCCCTGCTGAAGAAAAGCATCCCACAACATGATGCTGCCACCACCATGTTTTACGGTGGGGATGGCGTGTTCAGGGTGATGTGCAGTGTTAGTCCCCCCACACACACACACATAGCGTTTTGCTTTTAGGCTTTTAGGCCAAAAAGTTCAATTTTGGTCTCATCTGACCAGAGTGTTTGCTGTGTCCCCCACATGGCTTCTTGCAAACTGCAAATGGGACTTCTTATGGTTTTCTTTCAACAATGACGTTCTTCTTGCCACTCTTCCATAAAGGCCAGATTTGTGGAATGCACGAGTAATAGTTGTCCTGTGGACTGATTCTCCCACCTGAGCTGTGGATCTCTGCAGCTCCTCCAGAGTTACCATGGATCTCTTGGCTCTTCTCTGATGAATGCTCTCTTTGCCCGGCCTGTCAGTTTAGGTGTCAGTTTAGCCATGTCTTGGTAGGTTTGCAGTTGTGCCATGCTCTTTCCATTTTCAGATGATGGATTGAACAGAGCTCCGTGAGATGTTCAAAGCTTGGGATATTTTTTTATAGCCTAACCCTGCTTTATACTTCTCCACAACTTTATCCCTGACCTGCCTGGTGTGTTCCTTGGACTTAATGACATTCCCAAAAAGACTTGCAGCTGTAATTGCAGCGAAAGGTGGTTCTACAAAGTATTGACTTAGAGGGGCTGAATACAAATGCACGCTACACTTTTCAGGTACCGTACGCGCCGGCGTATAACACGCACCCCAAGTTTAGGAGGGAATTTTAAGGAAGAAAACTTTTAGGAGGGAAGTTTAAGGGAAAAAAAAAAACCTTACATTTATATGCCCACCAGTGTCATCTACAGCCTTGTCTACCATTGCAGCCTTGTCCACCATTGCAGCCTTATGCAGCCTTGTCCACCATTGCAGCCTTATGCAGCCTTGTCCACCATTGCAGCCTTATGCAGCCTTGTCCACCAGTGCAGTCTTGTCCCCCATTGCAGCCGTGTCTATTTAATTTTTTTAAAATGCCGCCGCCGAGATACAGAGCCGCCTTCGGCTCTTCTCGGGCAGCTTTCGGCCACCTTCGGCCGTTCTCGGTGGCCGAAAGCTTCCAAGAACGGCCGAAGTCGCCGAAAGCTGCCGAGAACGGCCGAAAGCTGCCAAGAAGAGCCGAAGGCGGCCGAAAGCTGCCAAGAAGAGCCGAAGGTGGCCAAAAGTCGCCTTGAAGAGCCGAAGGAGGCTGAAAGCCGCCCAGAGGCTCAGAATTTCGGGGGATCGGCGTATAACACGCACCCACGATTTTCCCCTGCTTTTAAGGGGAAAAAAGTGCGTGTTATATGCCAATAAATACGGTATTTATTTGTAAAAAAAAATAGAAAATAATTTATCATTTTCCTTCCACTTCACAATTATTCACCACTTTGTGTTCATCTATCACATAAAACCCCATGTTTTTGGTTGTAACATGAAAAAATATGGAAAATATCAAGGGGTATCAATAGTTTTTCAAGGCACTGTATGTCAGGTCATATGTGGAATGATCCTGGAAGTCCTGATTCCTTTCAATCAATCTTTATATCACTAGAGGGATCACCAGCAAGAGGAAGGAGCTCCTCATTCCTCTATATAGATCTTTATATCACCAGAGGGATCACCAGCAGGATAAATTAGGTCCTGATTCCTCTATATAGATCTTAATATCACTGGAGGGGACACCAGCAGGAGGAATGAAGTCCTGATTCCTCTATATAGATCTTTATATCACTAGGGGGGTCACCAGCAGGAAGGAGGAAGTCCTGATTCCTCTATATAGTTCTTTATATCACTGGAGGGGACACCAGCAGGAGGAATGAAGTCCTGATTCCTCTATATAGATCTTTATATCACTAGGGGGGTCACCAGCAGGAGGAAGGAGGTCCTGATTCCTCTATATAGATCATTATATCACTAGAGGAGTCACCAGTAGGAGGAAGGAGGTCCTGATTCCCCTATGTAGATCTTTATATCACTATAGGGGTCACCAGGAGGAGGAAGGAGGTCGTGATTCCTCTATATAGATCTTTATATCACTAGAGGGGACACCAGCAGGAGAAAGAAGATCCTGATCCCTCTATATAGATCTTTATATCACTGGAGGGAACACCAGTGGGAGGAAGGAGGTCCTGATCCCTCTATATAGAACTTTATATCACTAGAGGGGAAACCAGTAGGAGGAAGAAGGTTCCCGATCCTCTGTATACATCTTTATATCACTAGAGCAGTGGTCTCCAAACTGCAGCCCTTTGCTTGCCTTTATCTGGCCCTTGGGGCAAGGCACTATTCGACCATCTGACATTGACAATGTAACACCATTTCTCCCACTGACACCACTAATGGGGTACTAATCCTCCCTATGATACCAACAATGGGGTACTATTCTTCCCCCTAGTACCAGATGTTTACTCCCACTGATACCAAGAAAACTGGCAAAAGTCTGGCCTTCCTAGAGTCTGAAGGACAATAAAGTGGCCCTTTGTTTAGAAAGTTTGGCAACCCCTGCACTAGAGGGATCACCAGCAGGAGGAAGGAGGTCCTGATTCCTCTAGACCCAAGTAAACATTATATGCACATCGTCCAAGAGCCATTGATTTGTAACAATAACATCCCTGAGAAACATTGGGGTTGCTGGGTCCCTCGTCAAGATCAGCTTTTCAACCCTTTTTCAGTTTTTAATACATTTTTCATTATTGGGTTAATAAACATACATGATAGCAAGCACTATTTCAGTCTGAAAACAGAAGTACTATGACCACAACCCATATTCACTTGACTCCCCAATGAGAGGTCTCATAAAACATCTTGATTGTGCCAAGTAGAAAAGTAAAGATTTAATAGCCCTTCTACACCTTTTTACCCCGAAGGAACCCTAAAACAATAACTCTCACGTCTCAAGGAACCCCTGCTAAAAATGTTTATATCTACAGCTCTTGGTACATGAGCATGATCGGAATAAAGACTGTATCATACCTAGATTATTGGACACCCAAGGTGGATTCATTTTTTAACATCCCCCTTCTTTATCCAACAAAATTATTTCAGCGCGAAGAATGCTCCTTACATTGGTGATCAGTGAGAAGAATGTTCCCTGCATTGGTGATCAGTGGGAAGAATGTTCCTTACATTGGTGATCAGTGGGAAGAATGTCCCTTATATTGGTGGTCAGGGGGAAGAATTCCCTTACATTGGTGATCAGTGAGAAGAATGTCCCTTACATTGGTGATTAGTGGGAAGAATGTTCCTTACATTGGCGATCAGTGGGAAGAATGTTCCTTACATTGATGATCAGTGGGAAGAATGTTCCTTACATTGATGATCAGTGGGAAGAATGTCCCTTACATTGGTGATCAGTGGGAAGAATGCCCCTTACATTGGTGATCAGTGGGAAGAATGTCCCTTACATTGGTGATTAGTGGGAAGAATGTTCCTTACATTGGCGATCAGTGGGAAGAATGATCCTTACATTGGCGATCAGTGGGAAGAATGTTCCTTACATTTGTGGTCAGTGAGAAGAATGTCCCTTACATTAGTGGTCAGTGGGAATTATGCTCCTTACATTGGTGGTCAGTGGGAAGAATGTTTCTTACATTGGTGGTCATTGGGAAGAATGCTCCTTACATTGGTAGGCAGTGGGAAGAATGATTCTTTGGTCGGTGGTCAGTGCAAAGAATGACCCTTTTACAAGAGGAATAGCTCCACCAATGCCATGTAGTTATTCCCACCAAGTTTCATTGACCCCAACACTATGCAGGCCCAATCACATAGAAGGTGAATCCAACACTGCTTGAGGAACCCGTAAAATCCCCTGGTGGAACCCTTAGGTTCAAGAGAACCATGTGGTTAGGAATAGGTATTTCATATTACTTATTGTCATACTTATTTTTGCTCATTGAAGAGTTAAAATACATTTTGTTCCATGGATTGGGCCATTTTAATACCCTACATAAAAAAGATACTTTTTAACTATATATATTAGTGATAGGCATGTTAGTGTTCCCATGATTACTTTTTTATTGATTTCTTTTTTTCACCCCAGATATAGTAGGCCCGCTTAAGCGCACAAATAAAAAAACCATCAGGCTCTTGTAACAAGTACACAGAAAAAGAAAATTCTGGAGTTGGATTGTTCACACCTTTGGCCACCATCTGACTTCTACAGTCAACCACAAGAGGACCTTTAGGATAACGGATACCATTTTATTACCTTGCTATCTTCTACACAGCTGTGTGCACCAATTCTACCTATATTGCTCTAGAGGCCATTCTCTTAACGCCCATTATACTGACCCTGACTTGTTGCTCATATAGATAAGGCCTTTTCAAGATATCTAAGACAACACAGTTGAGTCCCATTGATGGTACTTTCTTTTATTTGCACTGACAGTTAAATCACCATCAGCAAGATGTCTGTGTAACTTCATTGTTGATCCAGACCAGTCTTTGTGGTCACTATTGTCAATGGAAATAGACAGACTGAATGCTGACCATTCACCTTGGGGTTATGAGGAATGTTTGGCCAGGGCAATATATGCCATACGCTCTCCTGAAATCTCCAAGCAGAGGTCCTGAATGAAGGAGAGACCTGTTCAACTATATTTCATGAGGCATTAAATACAATAAACATATTGCACACATAGTTCTAAGAGCTAAAAAAGAAAAAACAATAAAACACCCACGTAGTTAACAAAGCGACTGGCATCTGACTCTTGTGGTATTATTGCAATGCGGTGGAATGTCATCAGTTAAATATATTGGTCATTAGGATCTATGTTATAGTGCAGCATAGTGTACAAAAAAGTAAATGTGAACACAGAGTGCACTAGGGTTTGTCACTGGTCCCTTCCCAAAGAGAAATATCCCCTCCCTGACCCCCTTGGGGCGCAGTCTCCTGATGGGGATAGGGCACACTCAGGTCCACTTAGGCAAAAGGCTCAGGGGACCCCACTCCTCATGATCAGCCAAAGCTGACCAACAAGTAATAGGAAAGAGGCTCTCCCGAAGAGAGCACCCCTCTCCACCAAGGTAGGGGAGGAAGGAACCTGATGGCCACACATCCTTCCCCTAGACAGGGTAGGCCAGAAGATTTAAATAGAGGGCCAGATGATCCACACCCTACAAGCCTAAGTGGAGGTGACACATATAAATGTGAAGTGACAATAGTGAAAGTGAAAATAATTCAAGTGCAAATGTGCAAGACAACGGTTAGGCCTTGTGGCCTGGTAACATAAATTGCCCTGGACTCAGACTGTGTTGTGCAGAAAAAAAAGCTGTGGAGTTATGGCCAAGTGCCCATTCTCACAATGGGGCCACACACCCAAGGGATACTCAGTGCACCCCTGGGATGCCACCCCCAGGGGACGCTTAACACTGTGCCCTACCTGCATTCCCAGCCCCCTTTCAGCCCTTGACCAGATAAAGTTGCACAGTCAAATCAGGAGGCACTGGGTCCCTTGGGTCCCCCCCCCACTAGGGAATTACACCTGTTCCCCACTATACCCAATGGGTTTCTGTTCCTCATGGGAAGATCCCTTAGGGCCCCCTTAAGTCCCCCATCATACCATCAGGCACCAGGGGCCCCTTTCCAGCCCCTGACCAGACAAAATAGCACAGTCAAATGAGGAGGCACTAGTCCCCTTGGGTTCCTCCACTAGGGAATTACTCCTGGGCACCTCGTTAGCCAATGGGTTTTTGTTCCACATGGGAAGATCCCTTGGAACCCCCTTAAGACCGCCATCATACCATCAGGGGTCCATTCCCAGCCCCTGACCAGACAATATAGCAAAGTCAAATGAGGAGGCACTGGGCCCTTTGGGTTCCTGCACTAGGGTGCTACTCCTGTGCCCCACCTTACCCAATGGGTTTCTGTTCCACATGGGAAGATCCCTCGGGACCCCCTTAAGACCACCATCATACCATCAGGGGTCCATTCTCAGCCCCTGACCAGACAATATAGCAAAGTCAAATGAGGAGGCACTGGCCCCCTTGGGTTCATCCATTAGGGAATTACTCATGTGCCCCACTTTACCGAATGGGTTTCTGTTCCCAGCAGGAAGATCACTCAGGACCCCCTTAAGACCCCCTTTATACCATCAGGGGTCCCTTCCCAGCCCCTGACCAGACAAAATAGCAAAGTCAAATGAGGAGGCACTGGGTCCCTTTGGTTCCTCCACGTGAAATTTGCTCCTGTGCTCCATGTTACCCAATGGAATTTCTGTCTGCAGGGTCTCTTTAATTTACCAAACATTGACATGTTTTAGAAACATGATGTCAAAAAATGATTGTGTGGCACATTACAGCATTTAAATGATTAATGAGTATCCTCTCCCTCTCTAGAGCCCCCACCTATACACACTGACTAGGAAAATTACACTCCAGGGGGTGTTCAAGGTTAATTGAAATTAAAATTAGTTTTTTTTTTTAATGCTATTGTGACCTACTACTTGATCTACAGTGATCAGCCGTGAATAAAAGGATATACTAAATGGGAATTGAAGTGCAAGGCCTCCTATGACAAAGCAGGTGTCACATGTGCCCTATTTATTTATAATATATACAGCCATAGAGATAAATAGATCATACACTATATTACCAAAAGTATTGGGACACCTGCCTTTACACACACATGAACTTTAATGGCATCCCAGTCTTAGTCCGTAGGGTTCAATATTGAGTTGGCCCACCCTTTGCAGCTATAAAAGCTTTAACTCTTCTGGGAAGTCTGTCCACCAGGTTTAGGAGGGTGTCTATGGGAAGGTTTGACCATTCTTCCAGAAGTGCATTTGTGAGGTCAGGCACTGATGTTGGACAAGAAGGCCTGGCTCGCTGTCTCTGCTCTAATTCATCACCAAAGGTGTTCTATTGGGTTGAGGTCAAGACTGTGCAGGCCAGTCAAGTTCCTCGTTCATCCATGTCTTTATGGAGCTGGTCCAAATCATTTGGTGGGGGGGATATGGTGAGGGGTTGTTCTTCGGGGGTTGGGCTTCACCCCTTAGTTCTTGTAAAGGAAACTTTTAAGGCGCAAGCATACCAAAACATTTTGGACAATTTCAGGCTCCCAACTTTGTGGGAACAGTTTGGGGATGACCCCTTCCTGTTCCAAAATGACTGTGTACCAGTGCACAAAGCAAGGTCCATAAAGACATGGATGAGCGATTTTGGGGTTGAGGAACTTGACTGGAACAGAAAGGGGTCATCTCCAAAATATTCCCACTAAGTTGGGAGCATGAAATTGTCCAAAATGTCTTGGTATGCTGACACTATAAAAGTTCCCTTTACAAGAACTAAGGGGCCAAGCCCAACCCCTCACCATATTCCCCTTTCCGCCAAATGATTTGGACCAGTGCACAAAGCAAGGTCCATAAATACATGGATGAACAAGTTTAGGGTGGAGGACCTTGACTTGCTATGCTGACGCCTTAAGAGTTCCCTTCACAGGCCCCCTCGGATGCCCACCCAGGACCACCAGGATGCCGCTAGGACAACCAGGGTTTGCCATCACACTGGACCACCAGGATTCCGCCAGGACCACCAGGGATTGCCACCACACTGGACCACCAGGTATGCCACCCTGGACCACCAGGGAAATGCCAATCAGTGCCCAGGCAGCTGTCAGTCAGTGTCCAGGCGGCTCCAATCAGTGCCCATCCCCAATTCTTACCAGTGCCATCAGTGATGCCTATCAATGCCATCTATCAGTGCCCATCAGTGCCACCTCTCAGTGCCCATCAGTGAACAGCAGTGCCGCCTATCAGTGCCACCCATAAGTACCCATCAGTGCAGCCTTTCAGTGCCCATCAGTGTCGCCTATAAATGCCCACCATTGCCACCCATGAGTGCCGCCTATCAGTGCCCATCGTCAGTGCCCATCAGTGCCACCTCATCAGTACCCATCAGTGAAGGAGAAAACCTATTTACAATATTTTATAACAGAAACAAAAAGAAAAACGTTTTTGTTTTTTCAAAATTTTTGGTCTTTTTGTATTTGTTTAGCAAAAAACAAAAAATGCAGAGGTGAACAACTACCACTAAAAGAAAGTTCTATTTGTGGGAACAAAATGATAACAATTCTGTCTGGGTACAGTGTAGCATGACCGTGCAATTGTCATTTAAACAGCGACAGCACTGAAAGCTGAAAATTGGCCTGGGCAGGAAGGGGGTGTAAGTGCCCAGTACTGAAGTAGTTAAAAGCTGTCAGATGGTCCTGTGTGCTCTTCAGCCAAACAGCACCCCAAGGGAAGACGTTGCTCCACTATGTACGGCTTACAAGAAGTCACACACTCGGACTAGACATGTGCATTTGGTTTTGTTCCGAATCGAAATTCAGACGAATTTTCATTATTCAGACATTCGGATGCATCCAAAGTACCGAATTACAATGCTAACGAATTCAAACGAAATTCAAATCAAATTCGAAAAATGACATTTTGGGACCCGAATTTGGGGCCACGTATCTCAGGGCCACTTATAGCACTACAACATCACCAAATTTGGTGTTTCTAGCTCCAAGTGACCCCGAGTTACGGAGCCCCAAAGTCGGGTCACAAAATGTCATTCTCTGCTGCAGAAAAGTGCTTGACATTTTGCGACCCGACTTTGGGGCCCCGTAACTCAGAGTCACTTAGAGCTAGAAATTTGCAGATGTTGTAGTGCTAGTTCTACTGTGTTTGCATACCAAATTTTGGTATGCAAACTATAAGTGGCCCCAAAATATGTGGCCCCAAAGTTGGGTCGCAAAATGTCATTCTCTGCTGCAGAAAAGTGCTTGACATATTGTCCATATCTCGGGGTACTTGGTGCTAGAAACCAACTTGTGGCAGGTGACGTGGCAAGTGGACAATCTACAACTTGGTCATGTGGCACTCGTGGCAGGTCACGTGGCACTTGTGGCCGGTCACGTGGCACTCGTGGCAGGTGTCATGGCAAGTGGACAATACACAACTTGTGGCAGGTGATGTGGCAAGTGGACAATACACAACTTGTGGCAGGTGACATGGCAAGTGGACAATGACATACAGCATATACAGTGCCTTGCGAAAGTATTCGGCCCCCTTGAACTTTTCAACCTTTTGCCACATTTCAGGCTTCAAACATAAAGATATAAAATGTAAATTTTTTGTGAAGAATCACAGTTTTTTCAACTGCCCCTGAACTCATTCAATGTTATCCTATGTGTCCATGCACACAGTCTCGTTTTTTGCCGTTTTTATGCAGTTGCGTTTAACCTCGTTTTTCCAGAAGCAAAAAAAATGGGTTCAGACGCAAAAAATTTCCACGTTTCAGATGCAAAACGCGGCTAAACGTGGCACCCGCGTTTAGCCAGATTTGCGTTTATATGCGTTTTTAAAGGAACCCAATTTTTTGGACCTGAAAACTCAGAAATATGATCTGAGAATGACATTTTGTGACCCGATTTGGGGGCCCATATCTTGGGGCCACTTATTTCCAGGAACCCCAAATTTGGTATGCAGACACTGTGGATTTAGCACTACAACATATCCAAATTTGAGGTTCCTATCACCAAGTGACCCCGAGATAGGGGGCCCCAAACTTGGGTCGCAAAATGTCATGCACTTTTCTGCATCAGAGAATGACATTTTGTGACCCGACTTTGGGGGCCCATATCTTGGGGCCAATTATTGCCAGGAACCCCAAATTTAGTATGCAGACACTGTGGATCTAGCACTACAACATATCCAAATTTGGGGTGAGGTTCCTATCACCAAGTGACCCAGAGATAGGGGGCCCCAAAGTCGGGTCGCAAAATGTCATGCACTTTTCTGCATCAGAGAATGACATTTTGCGACCCGATTTGGGGGCCCATATCTTGGGGCCACTTATTGCCAGGAACCCCAAATTTGATATGTAGATACTGTGGATCTAGCACTAAAACATATGCAAATTTGGGGTTCCTATCACCAAGTGACCCCGAGATAGGGGGCCCCAAAATTGTGTTGCAAAATGTCATGCACTTTTCTGCATCAGAGAATGACATTTTGCAACCCTATTTGGGGGCCCGTATCTTGGGGCCACTTATTGCCAGGAACCCCAAATTTGATATGTAGATACTGTGGATCTAGCACTAAAATATATGCAAATTTGAGGTTCCTATCACCAAGTGACCCCGAGATAGGGGGCCCCAAACTTGGGTCGCAAAATGTCATGCACTTATCTGCATCAGAGAATTACATTTTGTGACCCGACTTTGGGGGCCCATATCTTGGGGCCAATTATTGCCAGGAACCCCAAATTTGGTATGCAGACACTGTGGATCTAGCACTACAACATATCCAAATTTGGGGTGAGGTTCCTATCACCAAGTGACCCAGAGATAGGGGGCCCCAAAGTCGGGTCGCAAAATGTCATGCACTTTTCTGCATCAGAGAATGACATTTTGCGACCCGATTTGGGGGCCCATATCTTGGGGCCACTTATTGCCAGGAACCCCAAATTTGATATGTAGATACTGTGGATCTAGCACTAAAACATATGCAAATTTGGGGTTCCTATCACCAAGTGACCCCGAGATAGGGGGCCCCAAAATTGTGTTGCAAAATGTCATGCACTTTTCTGCATCAGAGAATGACATTTTGCAACCCTATTTGGGGGCCCGTATCTTGGGGCCACTTATTGCCAGGAACCCCAAATTTGATATGTAGATACTGTGGATCTAGCACTAAAATATATGCAAATTTGGGGTTCCTATCACCAAGTGACCCCGAGATAGGGGGCCCCAAAGTTGTGTCGCAAAATGTCATGCACTTTTCTGCATCAGAGAATGACATTTTGTGACCCGAATTTGGGGGCCCATATCTTGGGGCCAATTATTGCCAGGAACCCCAAATTTGGTATGCAGACACCGTGGATCTAGCACTACAACATAACCAAATTCGGGGTGAGGTTCCTATCACCAAGTGACCCCGAGATAGGGGGCCCCAAAGTCGGGTCGCAAAATGTCATGCACTTATCTGCATCAGAGAATGACATTTTGTGACCCGAATTTGGGGGCCCATATCTTGGGGCCAATTATTGCCAGGAACCCCAAATGTGGTATGCACACCCTGTGGATCTAGCACTACAACATATCCAAATTTTAGGTTCCTATCACTAAGTGACCCCGAGATAGGGGGCCCCAAACTTGGGTCGCAAAATGTCATGCACTTTTCTGCATCAGAGAATGACATTTTGTGACCCGACTTTGGGGGCCCATATCTTGGGGCCAATTATTGCCAGGAACCCCAAATTTGGTATGCAGACACTGTGGATCTAGCACTACAACATATCCAAATTTGGGGTGAGGTTCCTATCACCAAGTGACCCAGAGATAGGGGGCCCCAAAGTCGGGTCGCAAAATGTCATGCACTTTTCTGCATCAGAGAATTACATTTTGCGACCCGATTTGGGGGCCTATATCTTGGGGCCACTTATTGCCAGAAACCCCAAATTTGATATGTAGATACTGTGGATCTAGCACTAAAACATATGCAAATTTGGGGTTCTTATCACCAAGTGACCCCGAGATAGGGGGCCCCAAATTCGGGTCACAAAATGTCATGCACTTTTCTGCATCAGAGAATGACATTTTGCGACCCTATTTGGGGGCCCGTATCTTGGGGCCACTTATTGGCAGGAACCCCAAATTTGATATGTAGATACTGTGGATCTAGCACTAAAACATATGCAAATTTGGGGTTCCTATCACCAAGTGACCCCGAGATAGGGGGCCCCAAAGTCGGGTCGCAAAATGTCATGCACTTATCTGCATCAGAGAATTACATTTTGTGACCCGACTTTGGGGGCCCATATCTTGGGGCCAATTATTGCCAGGAACCCCAAATTTGGTATGCAGACACTGTGGATCTAGCACTACAACATATCCAAATTTGGGGTGAGGTTCCTATCACCAAGTGACCCAGAGATAGGGGGCCCCAAAGTCGGGTCGCAAAATGTCATGCACTTTTCTGCATCAGAGAATGACATTTTGCGACCCGATTTGGGGGCCCATATCTTGGGGCCACTTATTGCCAGGAACCCCAAATTTGATATGTAGATACTGTGGATCTAGCACTAAAACATATGCAAATTTGGGGTTCCTATCACCAAGTGACCCCGAGATAGGGGGCCCCAAAATTGTGTTGCAAAATGTCATGCACTTTTCTGCATCAGAGAATGACATTTTGCAACCCTATTTGGGGGCCCGTATCTTGGGGCCACTTATTGCCAGGAACCCCAAATTTGATATGTAGATACTGTGGATCTAGCACTAAAATATATGCAAATTTGGGGTTCCTATCACCAAGTGACCCCGAGATAGGGGGCCCCAAAGTTGTGTCGCAAAATGTCATGCACTTTTCTGCATCAGAGAATGACATTTTGTGACCCGAATTTGGGGGCCCATATCTTGGGGCCAATTATTGCCAGGAACCCCAAATTTGGTATGCAGACACCGTGGATCTAGCACTACAACATAACCAAATTCGGGGTGAGGTTCCTATCACCAAGTGACCCCGAGATAGGGGGCCCCAAAGTCGGGTCGCAAAATGTCATGCACTTATCTGCATCAGAGAATGACATTTTGTGACCCGAATTTGGGGGCCCATATCTTGGGGCCAATTATTGCCAGGAACCCCAAATGTGGTATGCACACCCTGTGGATCTAGCACTACAACATATCCAAATTTGAGGTTCCTATCACTAAGTGACCCCGAGATAGGGGGCCCCAAACTTGGGTCGCAAAATGTCATGCACTTTTCTGCATCAGAGAATGACATTTTGTGACCCGACTTTGGGGGCCCATATCTTGGGGCCAATTATTGCCAGGAACCCCAAATTTGGTATGCAGACACTGTGGATCTAGCACTACAACATATCCAAATTTGGGGTGAGGTTCCTATCACCAAGTGACCCAGAGATAGGGGGCCCCAAAGTCGGGTCGCAAAATGTCATGCACTTTTCTGCATCAGAGAATTACATTTTGCGACCCGATTTGGGGGCCTATATCTTGGGGCCACTTATTGCCAGAAACCCCAAATTTGATATGTAGATACTGTGGATCTAGCACTAAAACATATGCAAATTTGGGGTTCTTATCACCAAGTGACCCCGAGATAGGGGGCCCCAAATTCGGGTCACAAAATGTCATGCACTTTTCTGCATCAGAGAATGACATTTTGCGACCCTATTTGGGGGCCCGTATCTTGGGGCCACTTATTGGCAGGAACCCCAAATTTGATATGTAGATACTGTGGATCTAGCACTAAAACATATGCAAATTTGGGGTTCCTATCACCAAGTGACCCCGAGATAGGGGGCCCCAAAGTCGGGTCGCAAAATGTCATGCACTTATCTGCATCAGAGAATTACATTTTGTGACCCGAATTTGGGGGCCCATATCTTGGGGCCAATTATTGCCAGGAACCCCAAATGTGGTATGCACACCCTGTGGATCTAGCACTACAACATATCCAAATTTGAGGTTCCTATCACTAAGTGACCCCGAGATAGGGGGCCCCAAACTTGGGTCGCAAAATGTCATGCACTTTTCTGCATCAGAGAATGACATTTTGTGACCCGACTTTGGGGGCCCATATCTTGGGGCCAATTATTGCCAGGAACCCCAAATTTGGTATGCAGACACTGTGGATCTAGCACTACAACATATCCAAATTTGGGGTGAGGTTCCTATCACCAAGTGACCCAGAGATAGGGGGCCCCAAAGTCGGGTCGCAAAATGTCATGCACTTTTCTGCATCAGAGAATTACATTTTGCGACCCGATTTGAGGGCCCATATCTTGGGGCCACTTATTGCCAGAAACCCCAAATTTGATATGTAGATACTGTGGATCTAGCACTAAAACATATGCAAATTTGGGGTTCCTATCACCAAGTGACCCCGAGATAGGGGGCCGCAAATTCGGGTCACAAAATGTCATGCACTTTTCTGCATCAGAGAATTACATTTTGCGACCCTATTTGGGGGCCCGTATCTTGGGGCCACTTATTGCCAGGAACCCCAAATTTGATATGTAGATACTGTGGATCTAGCACTAAAACATATGCAAATTTGGGGTTCCTATCACCAAGTGACCCCGAGATAGGGGGCCCCAAAGTCGTGTCGCAAAATGTCATGCACTTTTCTGCATCAGAGAATGACATTTTGTGACCCGAATTTGGGGGCCCATATCTTGGGGCCAATTATTGCCAGGAACCCCAAATTTGGTATGCAGACACCGTGGATCTAGCACTACAACATATCCAAATTCGGGGTGAGGTTCCTATCACCAAGTGACCCCGAGATAGGGGGCCCCAAAGTCGGGTCGCAAAATGTCATGCACTTTTCTGCATCAGAGAATGACATTTTGTGACCCGACTTTGGGGGGCCATATCTTGGGGCCAATTATTGCCAGGAACTCCAAATGTGGTATGCACACACTGTGGATCTAGCAATACAACATACTCAAATGTGAGGTTCCTATCACCAAGAGACCCTGAGATAGGGGGCCCCAAATTCGGGTCACAAAATGTCATGCACTTTTCTGCATCAGAGAATGACATTTTGCGACCCGACTTTGGGGGCCCATATCTTGGGGCCAATTATTGTCAGGAACCCCAATGTCATGTCATGCACTTTTCTGCATCAGAGATACATGGTCTCAGAGTCAACTGTGGCCATCTGCGGCAATGTAATTTGGTCATTAGGGTTGGGTGTTATGGTAAGTGGTTATCCGTTAGGGTTAGGGTTATTGTTTAGGATTAAGGGTTGGATTAGGGTTAGGGTTGTTTAGGGTTAGTGTAAGGGGTAGGGTTAGTGTTAGGAGTTGGGGTTAGTGTTGGGATGAATGGTTAGGGTTAGGATTCTGGATATTTTAATAAGGCATTAAAAAATATTATACTACCATATACAGCAGCAAAGAATTAATATATATTAATCAATATGTATTTCACAATAAAAATGTATTAAAAAATTGGCCAAATAAATTTAAAACAATTATAAAAAATATAATTAACTTAGATTTGCTTTTAAATAAAACAATTTAAAACTAGAAAAAATGAATAAGAACATATATTAAGATTAAAAAATAAATAATTAACTATTTTAATATTGTTTTATATTAGAAATAATGAAAACATGTTAAAAATTGCCACAAGAAAATTTTAGATATTTTAAAAAATTGGATAATTTGCTATAAATAGACATTATTTTTTTTTTTTTATAAAGGACAGAGAAAAAAATGAATCTGTACATCTATAGATAAATATATTTTATAAATATATACACATACCTGATCGTTACCAACAGACGTTCCTCTGGTGACACACTGTTTCTCATATTGGTGTCCATGAATGTCAGACCAGGTCATACTTTTTCTAAGAGCAGATCAAATGTGACAATGGACATCCGGCTAAAATTAAAAAACTTGTTGGGGTAGGTACGCAGCTGCACATACATGTTTGTGAAATATCCAACGGACATTCGCTGTCCCATTAACGGATGGGTCCAATATCGATGAGCTCTGACTCTGGACCTCTCACAAAATTTGTGACGACGTTGCTGTCTCATCAAGAGCAACATCAGGAGCATTTCCTGACATATATTCAATATGGGATCCATTTCAAAATATATACCACAGAAAGAGAGGCAAATGCAAGTGTACAACTGCTCTCTATGCTGCTGCTGCTCACTCTGATCAAAATAGCAGAAATAGTTAAAAAAAAACATGCTTTGAGAGCTTGGGGAGGGTCTACATGATGTTATCTTTATAAACGCAAACGCGGCTAAACGCGGCATGCAAACGTGGCAAAACGCGCGTTTCAGTTTTTTTTTAGCAGAGTTTTCACCTGCATCTCGTGTGCATATGGCCTAAGTATTGCACTTCTGCTCAGCATTCATATTGGATTAAGTATTGCACTTCTGCTCAGCATTCATATTGGTTTAAGTATTGCACTTCTGCTCAGCATTTATATTGGATTAACCACTTCCCGACCAGCGCACGACGATATACGTCGACAGAATGGCACGGGCAGGCATATTGGCATACAGGTACGTCCAATATTCGATGCCGCCCTGCCATCGGGAGCGCGCCGCCGGCGGCGCGCTCCCGCGCTGGTCGGGACCCCCGTGAGTCTGGTCGCGGGACCGGCGGACTCGATCGCTGCGGGCATCCCCGCGATCGTCTCACGGAGCGGCTGAATGGAGGAAATGCTGTGTAAACAACATTTTTCCATTCTGCCTAGCAACAAGTGACGCTGATCTCTGCTCCATGTGATTGGAGCAGAGATCAGTGTACACTAAATGAAAGCCCAACCCCCCCACAGTTAGTAACACACCCCTAGGAACACTTAACCCCTACACTGCCACCCACTGGTTAACCCTTTCACTGCCAGTGTCATTTACACAGGAATCACTGCATTTATATAGCAGTGATTACTGTATAAATGACAATGGTCCCAAAAATGTGTCAAAAATGTCCGATGGGTCCCTGACAATGTCGCAGTCACAATAAAAATCGCAGATCGCCGCCATTACTAGTAAAAAAAAAAAATAATAAAAAATTATTAATAAAAATGCTATAAAACTATCCCTATTTTGTAAACGCTATAACTTTTGCGCAAACCAATCAATAATCGCCTATTGCGATTTTTTTTACCAAAAATATGTAGAAGAATACGTATCGGCCTAAATTGAGGGAAAAAAACGTTTTTTTATATATTTTTGGGGGATATTTATTATAACAAAAAGTAAAAAATAATGCGTTTTTTTCAAAATTGTCGCTCTATTTTTGTTTATAGCGCAAAAAATAAAAACCGCAGGGGTGATCAAATACCACCAAAAGAAAGCTCTATTTGTGGGAAAAAAAGGACGTCAATTTTGTTTGGGAGCCACGTCGCATGACCGCGCAATTGTCAGTTAAAGCGACGCAGTGCTGAATCGCAAAAAGTGGTCTGGTCTTTGACCAGCAAATTGGTCCGGTCTGAAAGTGGTTAAGTATTGCACTTCTTCTCAGCATTCATATTGGATTAAGTATTGCACTTCTGCTCAGCACTTCAGCGATTGCACAAAGCGAAAATACACAACAGACTTCAGCAGAACATAAAACAGACTACAGGTGACCTGATTCTCCAAACTTTTTCTTCTCTTATTCATGCTTCCTCTCAATCTCACCACTCTGTATCATGCACTCTCTATTTTTCCTTCTCACAGTTGCATTGTCTCTGCTTAAATTCTCACTCCTTCACCCACCTTCTCCACCCCACAGCTTACATTTATCACCCTCACTCCTGTCTTCACCTTATTACTGCACTCATTAGCTCCTGCTAACTCTAAATCCATATACCAATAAAGCCTGCAGGCCACTGGGATATGTCCCCCCACATAAGTCACACTCCCATATCACCTCTCTCACCCTTCTTCTTCTCCTAACTTCTGGAGATATTTCCCCAAATCCTGGACCACAATCATTTACCTTCGGCCAACATACCCAGCACAACCCATCCTCTGCTAGCAGCAGCAATCCACACAATCTCATTTCTATTCCTCTTCAGCCTAGAGCCAGCCTCCCCTTCTCCTGTGCCCTTTGGAATGCCCGCTCTGTTTGTAACAAACTCACCACCGTCCATGACCTATTTATCACTAACTCCCTGAACCTACTTGCAATTACTGAGACCTGGATTCAAGAATCTGACCTTCCTTCTCCTGCGTCTCTCTCCTATGGTGGCCTCCTGTGGACTCACTCTCCCAGGCCTAGTGGACGGAAAGGAGGTGGTGTTGGAATCCTCCTATCCCCTCAAAGCACTTTTCAGGTTCTTCATCCACCACCCTCTCTGTCCCTCTCTTCATTTGAAGCTCACTGTATTCACCTATTTTCTCCGGTTTAATTGAAAATTGCTGTGATCTATCGGCCCCCTGGACCGGTATCAAACTTCCTTGACGACTTTTCTGCCTGGCTACGCTACTTTCTCTCCTCTGAAATTCCAACACTCATTCTTGGTGACTTCAACATCCCTGTTAATCTTAACACTCCCGCTACTTCTAAGCTGCTGAGCCTAACCTCCTCTTTTGATCTAAAACAATGGAAAAGTGCTTCCACTCACTCTGTTGGCAACTGCCTTGACCTCATCTTCTCCTACCTATGCACTCCGCACACCCTCTCCAATATTCCTTTGCCTCTATCTGATCACCACCTTATTAGTTTCAATCTCTCCTTGTCTGCCTCCTCCTTACCCTCCAACTTCCAAACTATTACCCGTAGAAACCTTCGCCATCTTAACCCTTCTCTTCTTTTCTCTGCTACAGATTGTCTCTACGACAAAATCTCATCCTTGTCCTGACCCAACTTGGCTACTTCTGTCTACAACAGTTTACTGTCATCCACCCTGGATACCTTGGCCACCCTTACCACGCACAGAATCAGGCCCGACCACTACAACCCTGGCAGACAGACAATACCAGAAGCCTCAAAAAACGTAGCCATGCTCTTGAGCGTCTGTGGCGTAAAACTAAGTCACAGCAAGACTTCAGCCAATATAAATCTCCCCTCCAAAAATACCATTCCTGCCTGCACGCTGCCAAACAGACCTACTTTATCACTCTCATTAACACCCTCTCACGCAGTCCCCGTCAACTCTTTTCTACCTTTACCACTCTACTTCGTCCTCCATTACCCCCACCCACTAACTTACTCACTTCCCAGGAGATTGCTTATCACTTCAAAAATAAGATTGAGATGATTCGTCTCAAGATCTCCGCTCTACAGACATCTCCCTCGCCTTACACTCCCTGTCCTCCTACGCAATCAATATTTTCCTCTTTTGACCCAGCTACTGTAGAGGAAGTCACTAAACTTTTTTCTAATGCCCACCTAACCTCCTGCCCCCTGGACCCTGTTCCTTCTCAAATACTACGGTCACCATCTGACTCAATCCTACACTCCTTAACTCATATCTTCAACCTCTCACTCTGTACTGGCATCTTCCCCAACCCTCTAAAACATGCACTAGTCACTCCCATACCAAAAAAGGCCTCAGACCCCACCAATCTTAACAACTTAAGACCCATCTCTTTACTCCCTTTTGCCTCCAAACTCCTTGAACGTTTAGTCTACAACCGACTGAGCAACCACCTCATTGAAAATAACCTTCTCGATCCTTTTCAGTCTGGATTTCGCCCACAGCACTCCACAGAAACTGCCCTCCTAAAACTCACTAACGACTTACTAACAGCCAAAACCAACGGTCATTATTCCATACTCTTACTCTTGGACCTTTCTGCTGCCTTTGATACAGTTGACCACCCCCTCCTCCTCAAAAAACTCAATTTGCTTGGTCTCCATGGCTGCACTCGCCGTTGGTTTGAATCTTACCTATCTCATCGCACCTTCAGTGTCACTTACAACTCCACTTCCTCTTCTCCAACTCCCCTTTCCATTGGGGTCCCCCAAGGTTCTGTCCTTGGACCTCTACTATTCTCGATCTACACGTCCTCCCTGAGTCAGCTGATAGCCTCCCATGGCTTTCACTACCATTTATATGCTGATGACACCCAAATCTATCTCTCTACCCCTCAGCTCACCCCATCAATCTCCTCACGCATCACTGATCTACTAACAGACATATCAGCCTGGATGTCACACCACTTCCTCAAACTTAATCTATCTAAAACCGAGCTCTTAATATTTCCTCCCCCACGTACCCCTTCGCCTGACTTCTCTGTCAAGATCAATGGCACATTTATCAGTCCATCCCCACATGCCAGGGTGCTAGGGGTAACCTTAGACTCCGAACTGTCCTTTCAGGCCCACATACAAGCCCTGTCCAAATCATGCCGCCTTAGCCTCCGCAACATTTCCAGAATACGCCCCTTTTTAACTAATGACACCACCAAGCTTCTAATTCACTCCCTGGTCATCTCTCGCCTCGACTACTGCAACTCCCTCCTCGTTGGATTACCTTTACACAGACTATTTCTCCTCCAATCCATAATGAATGCCGCTGCCAGACTCATCCACCTTACCAGCCATTCAGTGTCCTCCACCCCTCTCTGCCAATCCCTGCACTGGCTTCCACTCACCCAACGAATAAAATTCAAAGTACTAACAATAATTTACAAAGCCATCCATAACTCTTCCCCCAGCTACATCACTGACCTAGTCCCAAAATACCAACCAAACCGCCCTCTTCGGTCATCTCAAGACCTCCTGCTCTCTAGCTCCCTTGTCACCTCCTCCCATGCTCGCCTCCAGGATTTCTCCAGAGCTTCTCCCATCCTTTGGAACTCCCTACCCCAATCTGTCCGACTGTCCCCTAATCTATCCATCTTTAGACGATCCCTGAAAACCCTTCTCTTCAAAGAAGCCTATCCTGCTTCTAACTAACACTGTTTTACTTCCTCCGTCAGCTCATCCCCCACAGCTATTATCTTTTGTATCAATTGCCCCTTCCTTTTTAGATTGTAAGCTCTAACGAGCAGGGCCCTCTGATTCCTCTTGTACCAAATTGTAATGTAAATGTAATGTCTGCCCTCATGTTGTAAAGCGCTGAGCAAACTGTTGGCGCTATATAAAACCTGTATAATAATAATAATAATAAGATTGGCACATTAGGGTACACTTAAATTGTCAGACTGAGCCCTCCAGTGCTGTGCTGTGATCAATCTGGTGGGGCTCGGGCACTTCCAACTTCACCCAGTCTTCCTTCTGGGTTCTGTGCATTCAGACACTTGCCTTGGCCAGGCTGCGTTGATGTCATTACCACACATGCTCATGTGCATCCTCTTTCCCTCATCACCCCCCTTTCTCTCTCATCCTCCCTCCCTTACCCCTCACACCTCTTTCATCCCCTTTCTCTCTCTCTGTCTTTCTCTCTCTCTCATCCTCCCCCTCTCTCTTTAATTTAATTTGTTATAACAAAAAATAGTTAGCATTTTTATTTATTGTTTATAAAAGGCCCCACCAAAATCCTCAGCACCAGGCCCATGATGTTCTTAATCTGGCTCTGGTGGAGCTCAGTCGGTTGTAGACCAGACGTTCAAGGAGTTTGGATAAGAAGGGGAGCAAGGAGATGGAGAGTAGGTTGTTAAGCTTGGATGGGTCCAGTCAGGGCCTTTTAAGTATGGGTTTGACAAGTGCATGTTTTAGAGAGTTGCGGAAGATGCCAGAAGAGAGGGAGATTGAAGATGTGAGTTAGAGAGTGTAGCATAGAGCCAGAGGGTGAACCTAGCATTTGTGAGGGAACAGGATCCAGAGGGCAGGTGGTAAGGTGGACATTAGCAAGTAGTTTAGCAACCAAATCTATAGTGGTGGGGTTGAAAGAGGGAAGTTATAATTGTGCCTGTGGGCATGAAGTGTAAAGCGCGGGGGGTATCGGAACAGTAGAGATCTCCTTGCGAATTGTATAAATCTTCTGTTTGAAGTGATTACCGATCTCCTGGGCAGTGAGTGAGTTGGCGGGTGGAGGCGGTGGAGGATGAAGTAGAGAGTTGAAGGTAGAGAAGAGTTGACGGGGATGGGATGATAAGTTGCTAATGAGAGTGATAAAATAGATCTGCTTGGCAGTGAGGAGGCTGAAATTGTATTTTTGGAGGGCAGATTTATATTGGTTGAAATCTCTCTGAGATTTAGTCTTATGCCACAGGCGCTCATGAGCATGACTACGTTTTTTCAGACTTCTAGTATCATCTGTTTGCCAGGGTTGAAGGGGTCAGGACCTGATTCTGTGTGTAGTGAGGGGGGCCAGTGAGTCCAGTGAGGCTAGAAGTCGAAGAGAGGGAGAGAGTGAAACTAATAAGGTGGTGATCAGAGAGAGGGAATGGATAGTTAGAGAGGTTGCAATGAGTGCAAAGGTGAGAGAAAACGAGGTCAAGGGTATTGCCTTCGGAGTGAGTAGGAGCATGTATCCACTGCTTCAGGACAAAGGAGGAGGTTAGACTGAAAAGTTTGGAAATGGCAGGAGTGTTAGTATTAATAGGGATGTTGAAGTCCCCAAGAAGAAAGTAGGGTAGCCAGGCAGAGAAGTCATCAAGAAAGGTTGATACTAGTCCAGGGGGCCTGTAGATCACAGCTATCCTTCGAGAAACTGGAGTGAAAAGACGAATGCAGTGTGCTTCGAAAGAGGAGAGTGACAGAGAGGAGGTGGTGGAAGTACCTGAAAGGTGCTATGTGGGGTAGAAGGATCCTCCCTTACGTCCACTGGATCTGGGGGAGTGAGTCCAGAGAAGACCACATGGGATAGGGCAGCAGAAGATGCAGTGTCGGATTTGTGGAGCCATGTTTCGGTAATGGTGGGTAGGTTAAATGAGTTGCCGATAGAAAGGTCATATAGAGAGGTGAGTTTGTTGCAGACAGAGTGGGTGTTCCAAAGGGCACAAGGGAAAGGGAGTCTGGTCTTGGGAAGACTAGGAATGGGAACTAAATTATGTTGAGTGCAGCTGCTGCCAGAGAGTGCAGGGTGATGGGTGCATGGGGTACAGTTAAATGATGGAGGCCCAGGGTTTGGGGATATATCTCCAGAGGTTAGAAGAAGCGGGGGGGGGGGGGGTAATATGGGAGTGGGATTTACATAGTTTCCAACTTTGAAAAAAAATGTATAGGGACACTTTTTTGGTTGTAGGCAGAGTCTTATTATAATTAGGGGCGGGGCATGCGTTTGTAGGTGTGACATGGTAAAAAGGGAAAATAATGTCCCGAAAAATGGGCGTGGTTCAAATGGGGGTGTGGTTAGAGTCTGAGAGGAATGAGAGATGGAGAAAGAAAGGGGAAAAGAGGGAGGGAGGCAGAGAGAAAGAAGGAAAGAAAGAGGGATGGAGGGACAGTAGGCCCAGATCCTACACCACAATAGAAATGTGTATTCCAGAGTTTAACAAATCAGCAGATAAAGATACTCCAAACACATGGTGTTAGCGCTTCAATAATCCCAGCACCATGGTTGTTGTGGTGTCAGCATGATTGAAGCGCATTATTACTATTATTACATTGTAATACAGAATGAAATCATTCAACTAACCATAATCCAGAATCAGTGGGACCCCTGAGCGTGTCACCTGCCACCAGATGCCATCAGGTGCCCCCAGCAGAGTCCGTCCTTACATCTGGTGCCCCCAGCAGAGTCCATCCTTACATCAGGTGCCCCCGACAGAGTTTGTCTTTACATCTGGTGTCCCCAGCAGCGGAGCCCTCCTTTACATCTGATGTCCCCAGCAGCGGAACCCTCCTTTACATCTGGTGTCCCCAGCAGTGGAGCCCTCCTTTACATCTGGTGTCCCCAGCAGCGGAACCCTCCTTCTCATCTGGTGTCCCCAGCAGCGGAGTCCTCCTTTACATCTGGTGTCCCCAGCAGCGGAGCCCTCCTTTACATCTGGTGTCCCCAGCAGCAGAGCCCTCCTTTACATCTGATGTCCCCAGCAGTGGAACCCTCCTTTACATCTGGTGTCCCCAGCAGCGGAGCCCTCCTTTACATCTGGTGTCCCCAGCAGTGGAGCCCTCCTTTACATCTGGTGTCCCCAGCAGCGGAGCCCTCCTTTACATCTGGTGTCTCCCAGCAACGGAGCCCTGCTTTACATCTGGTGTCCCCCAGCAGCAGAGCCCTCCTTACAGACCTGTGTCCCCCAGAAACAGAGCCCTCCTTACTTCAGTGTCCCCAGCAGCTGGCAGCAGCAGCAGAGCCCTCCTTACAGAGCGATCTGTGTCACCAAGCAACAGAGCCCTCCTTACTTCAGTGTCCCTGGCAGCAGCAGCTGAGCCCTCCTTACAGAGAGATCTATGTCCCCCAGAAACAGAGCTCTACTATTTGCGAATATATGGGACTCATTCAAACTCCATGTAAGGGCCACCCTGATACCTCAAATTAATAGACTTAAAACAACCACAGCTGAAAAGGCAGATAAGGTACTGGAGGAGCTCTCCCTCGCAGAACGTCAGTATGAGACTGACCCAACTCCTGATAAAGCCTCCAACCTTAAACTACAATCTAGAGTATTTAACCAGCTGCAGTATGAGATGTCTAGAAGAAAGCTTTTCTTCTCTAAACAAAAACTCTTTGCCCCTGTACACACGGTCGGAGATTTCCACAACCAAATCTGTCGGATTTTGTCCGTCAGATCTTGTCCGAAACTGTTGCCTACACACGGTCGGACAAAGTTGGCGAAAAATCTGATCTTTCAGAACGTGATGACATAATTTCATTACGATGGGACTACATTCAGGCTAGTAGCCAATAGCTCTGATGTAGGAATTTGATCTGAGCATGCGTGGCACTTGGTCCGATCAAAATTCTCTACACATGATCGGAGTATGTCTGACCGGCCCAGTTGGTCGGGAAATATTTCCAACATGTTGGAAAATTGGGTCCGACAGAATCAGTCCGATGCATACCACACACAGTCGGATTATCCGACGACATGGTCCGATAGGACACATTCCGACGGATTCTCCGACCTTGTGTACAAGGGCTTTGAACACAGAGAGAGAGCGGGAAAGCTTTTAGCGTACATGGCTCACAGTAAGGACAGACCCCCCCAGTAGTGATCTCCCTGCGGAACCCATCAGGTGAGATGGTAACTGAACCTACAGCAGTAACCTTAATATTTCACAAGTTTTTTTTAGATCCCTCTACACCACCACTACATCCAATGATCTAACACCCATTGACTGCTTCTTAGAAGAACTCACCTTCCCACAACTGACCTCAACTGACCTTAACCCAGATAGAAGCACTAACCACCAAGGAGATAGCAATGGCAATCCCCAGCTTCGCTAGATCCAAGTCTTCTGGGTCTGATGGACTAGCCATCAATTTCTGTTCACAATACAGTGAGACTCTCCTACCTCAGCTGCTTACCCTTTACACTTACCTATTTGAGACTTTCAACTTACCAGCATCCATGAGGGAGGCTGTTATAGTGCTCATTCCCAAACCAGGCAAAGATTTTGGCCTCCCTGAGTCATACAGGCCCATCTCCTTGCTCCAGGTGGACATCAAAATATCGACAAACATTTTGGCAGTGCGCCTCAATCAGGTTATCCTAACCCTAGTGCCTGAAGACCAGGCTGGATTCATGCCAGGCAAGAACACCTCATTCAATCTTAGAAATGTCATCATAAACATGCAAGCCAATAACGATAATGTTGGAGAGAGGGTAGTGGTAACGCTCAACACGGCCAAGGCGTGCGACTCGGTAGAGTGGAACTACTTGTGGAAATGCCTGGCACAATACGGCTTTGGCCCTAAATTTCTTAGATGGATCCGCTTACTGTACCAGACCCCAGTAGCCAGAGTAACAGCTAACGGATGGCAGTCAGATACCTTTGAATTATCCAGAGGCACCAGACAGGGCTGCCCTCTATCCCCCCTACTATATGCTTTGACCACAGAACCTCTAGCAATATCTATAGACGCAACCCATCGATACAGGGCTTGCGCGTAGGCAATCTAGAAAAAAAATAAGCATATACGCTGATGACACACTACCATATCTAGTAGATTATTTCCTTCTCTGGATGAAGCCTTATGAACAATTGAACACTTTGGCTAATTTTCCGGACTCAGGATCAACTGGGAGAAGTCACAAATTCCCCCACTTGATCTTGCTCCCCAAACTGAACTACAGACCCAATTACCCTTAAAGCAACTCAATAGTAACTCTCCAAAAGTGATTGGTGCCCATCTGTTCGCATCCAAGTTGAGAATACAACCCTGTGGTGAAATGTTAGCCCACTTGATCTATGGGGGTCCCTAGCCTCTCGGGCAGCCTTTCTTAACCAGGGTTTCATGGACCTCTTGGGTTTCTAGAGAAGTTGCTAGGGGTTCCTTGAGCAATTTTTGCGTCTCAGGTAAGTAACCCTACCAACGATGATCTTTTTATCTAACTGTAAGGGGGGTAGTCTTCCCAATGACCACAAATGTAAGGCTAATTCCTCCCAATGACCATGAATGTAAGGAACATTCTTCCCAATGATCACCAATATAAGGAACATTCTTCCCAATGACCACAAATATAAGGAACATTCTTCCCAATGACCACAAATGTAAGGAACATTCTTCCCACTGATCACCAATCTAAGGAACATTCTTCCCAATAATCACCAATGTAAGGAACATTCTTCCCAATGAACACCAATGTAAGGAACTTTCTTCCCACTGACAACCAATGTAATGCCTCGTACACACGATCAAACAATCCGGTGGAAAAGTCCGGCAAACTCAAGTCCGCCGGACAATCCGCCCGTGTGTAGGCTCCGGTGGACTTTTTTTACCCAAAAGTCTGACTAAGAACTCCAATCTGTCCGCCGGACTCGCATTTCGGCGGACAGTACGGCCGTGTGTGTGCTAGTCCGCCGTACTTTTGAAATGAGCGGACTTTTCCCGCGCAGAGAAAAGTCCGCTCATTTTGAGCGCGTCTCCAGGTAGCCGGGGCCAGCGAAGGAGGCGTCGCTGGCCCCGTCACCTGGTATGGACTTAAAGGGTAATCCCTACGCTGAAAAATCGAGCGAGCGCCCCCCCCCCACCACCTGAGCCGTGCCAGGCCACGTGCCCTCAACATGGGGGGTGCCTTGGGGAAGGGGGGGCCGCGCGACCCCCCCACGCCAAAGCACCTTGTCCCCATGTTGATGAGGACAAGGGCCTCTTCTCGACAACCCTGGCCGTTGGTTGTCCGGGTCTGCGGACAGGGGGGTTCATCGGAATCCGGGAGCCCCCTTTAATAAGGGGTTCCCGGATACCGGCCACCCACCCTGTGTGAATGAGTAAGGGGTACAATGTACCCCTACCCATTCACCTGTAAAAAAAAACTAAAAAAAAACACAACACACAAGGGTTAAAATAGTTTATTGCACAACTCCGGAGGTCTTCTTCCGTCTTCGGGGGTCTTCTCGTTGGACTCCTCCGCTATCTTCTGCTAGCTCTTTTCTAGCGGAGGAGCCCAGCTTATATAGGGACATCACCGGATGATGTCCCCGCCCATTATGATGTCACAGTCCCAGCATCCTCTGGGACTGTGACATCATAATGGGCGGGGACATTATCTGGTGATGTCCCTATATAAGTTGCCGCACGCCACGTCCCTGTCATTGTGAGCAGAGACAGTGACGAGGCAACATCTGAAGAGAAGAAGAGAAGAACAGAAGAACAGAAGACGGCGACAGCGACGACAGAAGACCGGGCCACCGCTTGTAAAAGAGCTAGAAGAAGGCGCAGTGGCCCGGCAAGAAGAACCAAAGAGGGGGACAAGATCCCCGAAGTCGGAAAAAGAGGTTTGCGGCGTCGAAGAAGAAAGCCGGGCTCCTCCGCTAGTGAAAGAGCTAGCAAAAGAGCAGAAGATAGCGGAGGAGTCCGGCGAGAAGACGGAAGAAGACCCCCGAAGATGTGCAATAAACTATTTTAACCCTTGTGTGTTGTGTTTTTTTTTTACTTTTTTTCACAGGTGAATGGGTAGGGGTACATTGTACTGGGGGGCCGGTATCCGGGGGCCCCCTTATTAAAGGGGGCTCCTGGATTCCAAAAAGCACCCTGCTCGCAGACCCCAACAACCAACGGCCAGGGTTGTCGGGAAGAGGCCCTTGCCCTCATCAACATGGGGACAAGGTGCTTTGGGGTGGGGGGGCCGTGCAGCCCTCCCTTCCCCAAGGCACCCCCCCATGTTGAGGGCACGCGGCCTGGTACGGCTCAGGAGGGAAGGGGGGGCGCTCGCTCGTCCCCACCCCCTTTCCTGGCCGGCTGGGTAGCGTACTCGGATAAGGGTCTGATATGAACCTAGGGGGGACCCCCACGCCAATTTTTCGGCGTAGGGATTCCCCTTTAAGTCGATACCAGGTGACGGGGCCAGCAACGCCTCCTTTGCTGGCCCCGGCTACCTGGAGACGTGCTCAAAATGAGCGGACTTTCCTCCACGTGTGTGGGCGAGTCCGTTCATTTCAAAAGTAAGGCGGATAGTCCAGCAGACTTAGTACGCCATATTAGTCCGCTGAAAAAGTGCCGTGTGTGGGCAAGTAGCTCGTTCAGAAAGTCCAGCGGACAGTCCGGCGGAAAGTCCACCAGACCAAGTCCGCCGGATAGTCTGCTACGTGTGTACGCGGCATAAGCAACATTCTTCCCAAAGACCACAAATGTAAGGAACATTCCTCCTACTGATCACCAATGTAAGGAACATTCTTCCCACTGATCACCAATGTTAGGAACATTCTTCCCACTGATCACCAATGTAAGGAATATTCTTCCCAATGACCACCAATGTAAGGAACATTCTTTCCAATGACCACAAATGTAAGGAACATTCTTTGCAATGAGCACAAATGTAAGGAACATTCTTCCCAATGACCACCAATGTAAGGAACATTCTTTCCACTGACCACAAATGTAAGGAATATTCTTCTCAATGACCACAAATGCAAGGAGCATTCGTCCCTCTTTTCATTATGCTAATATACAGTGAGCTGCAGTAATAGCAATTATTAGCAGGGGTTCCTTGAGTTATTTCAAGAGCTCCTCAATATCAAAAAGTTTGAGAAAGGCTGGTCTAAGGGCTGCCCATAAGGTGGTATCACCAGTTCTCTTGAATGCAGCCTGGGCCACATCAGTTAAACTGAGGGGGGGGGGGGGCAGGCAGCTGACAAGCAGAAATAAGGGGATCCTGGACAGGAGGGGGGCATTCAATGTGGCGGGGGTACCATTTACTGGAACAGATCCCCTCTTGTTCTACTCTGCAGAAAATTCTCCTCCTCTCCCTCCCACTGGCTTTTAGCTTCTACAGGAGGGAGCTTCAGGTGATCCGTTCCTATAAATGCCACCCCTGCCACATCGATCACCCCCTCCTGTCCAGTCAGGTGCCTCTTTCTTCTGCTGCCTGAGCCCCACTGGTCCCCACCTCCATCCCTCAGAACAAGGCAGGGCAGGAGGACACCATCCATGGGAGTGTCTTAGCAACGTCCTAGCAAAAAGGAAAGATTGAGGGAGTGTCATCCCTGGGAGTGTTTTAGCAATATCCTGGCAACAAGGCAGGACGGGGCGATGCCATCTCTGGGAGTGACTTAACAACATCCTAGCAATACAGAACTGGGAATTCCATCTTTGGTAATGCCTTAGCAATGCCCTAGCAACATGACAGGACAGGTGTTGCCATCTGTAGGAGTGTCTTAGGAATGTCCTAGCAACAAGGCATGACAGGGTGTAGCCATTTCTGGGAGTGTCTTAGCAACTTCCTAGCAACAAGGCAGGACAGGTGTCGCCATCTCTTGGAGTGTCTTAGTAATGTCCTAGAAACAAGTTAGGATGGGGGACCCCATTTCTGAGTGTCTTAGTAACATCCTAGCAACAAAGAAGGACAGTGAGACCCCATCTCCGGGAGTGTCTTAGTAACATCCTAGCAACAAGGCAGAACAGAGGGTACCCTATTTCGAGGAGTGTCTTCGTAATGTCCTAGTAACAAGGAAGGACAGGAGGACATCATCTCAGGGAGTGCCTAAGCAATGTTCTAACAAAAAAGTCAGGACTGGGGAGACGCCATCATTGGGAGTGACTTAACAACGTCATAACGAAAAGGCAGGACTGGGTAACATCATCTCAAGGCATGTCTTAGCAACATCCTAGGAACAAGCCAAGATTGGGTACCATCTCTGGGAGTGTCTTAACAACAACCTAGCAAAAAGATAGGTCAGGGAGTCCCCATCTGTGGGAGTGTCTTAGGAATGTCCTAGCAACAAGGCAGGACCGGGGGACCCCATCTATGGGATTGTTTTAGCAATGTCCTAGTAGCAGAGCAGAATAGGGCAACACCAATCACCATCTCTAGGAGCATCTTAGCAATGTCCCAGCAACAAGGAAGGACAGGGAGCTGCCATTTTTGGGAGTTACATAGTTACAGAGTTAGTCAGGTTGAAAAAAGACACAAGTCCATCCAGTTCAACCAAAAAAAAAATATATAATAAATATACCAGCCCATATACCCAATTCTATACCCACAGTTCATCCAGAGGAAGGCAAAAAACCCCAGCAGAGCATGGTCCAATTTGCTAAAGCAGGGGAAAAAATTCCTTCCTGATCCCCCGAGAGGCAATCGGATTTTCCCCGGATCAACTTTACCTATAAATTTTAGTACCCAGTTATATTATGTACACTTAGGAAATAATCCAGGCCTTTCTTAAAGCAATCCACTGAGCTGGCCATAACCACCTCTGCAGGGAGTCTATTCCACGTTTTCACAGCTCTTACTGTGAAGAAACCTTTCCGTATTTGGAGATGAAATCTCTTCTCCTCTAGACGTAAAGAGTGCCCCCTTGTCCTCTTTGTTGACTTTAAAGTGAATAACTCGACACCAAGTTCCCTATATGGACCCCTTATATATTTGTACATGTTGATCAAATCCCCCCTTAATCTCCTCTTATCAAGAGTGAATAAATTCAGTTCCTCTAATCTTTCCTCATAGCTGAGTTGCTCCATGCCTCTTATCAGTTTGGTTGCCCTTCTCTGCACTTTCTCCAGTTCCCCGATATCCTTTTTGAGAACTGGTGCCCAAAACTGAACGGCATATTCCAGATGAGGTCTTACTAATGATTTGAACAGGGGCAAAATGATATCTCTCTCTCTGGAGTACATACCTCTCTTAATACAGGAAAGGACTTTGCTCGCTTTGGAAACCGCAGCTTGGCATTGCATGCTATTATTGAGCTTATGATCTACCAAAAACCCCAGATCCTTCTCCACTATGGATTCCCCCAGTTGTACTCCCCCTAGTGTGTATGATGCATGCATATTCTTAGCCCCAAAGTGCATAACCTTACATTTCTCAACATTAAACCTCATCTGCCACACAGTCGCCCAATTAGACAGAGCATTGAGGTCGGCTTGTAAATTGGTGACATCCTGTAAGGACGTTATTGCACTGCATAGCTTGGTGTCATCTGCAAAGACGGAAATGTTACTCTTGATCCCAGACCCAATATCATTTATAAAGATATTAAAAAGCAAGGGTCCCAGCACTGAACCTTGGGGTACACCACTCATAACCTTAGACCATTCAGAGTAAGAATCATTAACCACTACTCTCTGAATTCTGTCTTTTAGCCAGTTTTCTATCCATCTACAAACTGATGTTTCCAAACCTGTAGACTTTACCTTACACATGAGCCGTGTGTGCGGAACTGTATCGAACGCTTTTGCAAAATCCAAATATATCACGTCCACTGCCACCCCTCTGTCCAAGGTTTTACTTACCACCTCATAAAAAGAAATCAGGTTTGTCTGACAACTCCTGTCTTTCATGAATCCATGCTGTCTGTTGCTCAAAATATTTTTTTCCTGCAAGAACTTGTCTATGTGGTCTTTTATTAATCCCTCCAGTATCTTCCCAACTATAGAAGTTAAACTAACGGGTCTATAATTACTTGGTAAAGACTTTGTTCCCTTTTTAAATATAGGCACCACATTGGCCCTGCGCCAATCCAGTGGTACTATTCCTGTCATTAATGAGTCCCTAAAAATTAGATACAATGGCTTTGAAATTACAGAACTCAATTCTTTTAGGATCCGTGGGTGGATGCCATCAGGTCCAGGTGCTTTATCCACCTTTATTCTGTCCAAATATTTCTGGACCATATCACTTATGAGCCATTGTGGATTAGGGGCTGCGTCAGTACCACCCCCATTGTGGACATGAGCTCCCCATGCTCCTTTGTATACACAGAGCTAAAGAAAGTATTTAATGTTAGCCTTCTCTTTGTCCCCAGTCACCCACTCCAGATTATTTTGCAAAGGGCCTACATGCTCAGACTTAACCTTTTTACTATTAATATATTTGAAGAATTTTTTGGGGTTAGTCCTACTGTCTTTTGCAATCTGTCTTTCATTTTGAATTTTTGCATCCTTGATTTCCTTTTTACATATTCTGTTATATTCCTTGTAACATTTAAATGACACTAGTGTTCCTTCATTTTTATATTTTTTGAAAGCTCTTTTTTTATAGTTTATAGCTTTTTTAACTTTGGCCGTGAGCCATATCGGCTTTATTTTTAACCTTTTAAACGTATTGCCCATGGGAATATACTTTGCCGTGAGATCACAAACAAGCTTTTTGAAGACTTCCCATTTCTGTTCTGTGCCCATTGGTGCCAATATTCTCTCCCAGTCTAAGTCCTGGAGAGCAGCCCTCATCCTTGGAAAAATTGCTCTCTTGAAATTAAGTGTTTTTATCTTTCCCGTATGTGATTTTTGCTTACAGCTAACATCAAATGAAATCATGTTATGGTCACTGCTACCCAGATGTTCCTTTATCTGAACATTAGTAATACGTTCTGCATGGTTTGAGATTACCAGGTCCAACAGAGCATCATTCCTAGTTGGGGCCTCAATAAACTGTACCATAAAATTGTCCTGTAATAGGTTCACAAATTTTTGCCCTTTAACTGTCCCAGCATTGCCATTACCCCAGTCAATTTCTGGGTAGTTAAAATCCCCCATTATTATCACTGTCCCAGCCCTTGCAGCCCTTTCTATCTGTGCAAGGAGCTGAGTCTCCACCTCCTCATTAACATTGGGTGGTCTATAACAAACTCCAATGATTAACTTTGAACTACGCGCATCTGTATGCAGTTCTACCCATAATGCCTCAGACTCATCACACTCTCCGCCCACCAGGTCCTCTTTCTCACTCGCTTTGAGATTATTTCTCACATACAGACAGACCCCTCCACCTTTCCTTTTTACTCTGTTTTTCCGAAAGAGTGCATAGCCAGGAATATTAATAGCCCAGTCATGTGAGGAATGAAGCCAAGTTTCAGCAATACCGATTACATCATAGCTCTCCTGATGCACCAGAGCTTCCAACTTGCCTATTTTGCTTGGCAGACTTTTGGCATTGGCGAACAAACATTTTAATGTATTAATATATTTTGACCGGTCACATACTATCCTCTTGGGTGTTCCAAGATTACAACTAGGACTTGCTACTATATTTACCTTGGGTTTATGTGCTTCGGTTACCCCACCACTAATGCCCCTAATATTACCCTCTGGAATATGCTCCACGCTGACTATCTCTATCTCTGAGCCCAATGTGTCTTAGCAATGTCCTAGCAACATCCAGGGACAGGAGGATGCCACCTCTGGGGGTGTCTTAGCAACATTCTACCAAAAAAGCAGGACTGGGGAGACGCCGTATTTGGGAGTAACTTAACAACGTCCTAGCAAAAAGGCAGGACAGGGGGACACCAACCATCTCTGGCAGTGTCTTAGCAATGTCCTAGCAACAAGGCAGGACGGGGATACCATCTCTGGCAGTATTCTGACAACATTCTAGCAACAAGGCGGGGGGGGGGTGCCAACTCTGGGAATGACTTAACAACGTCCTAGCAAAAAGGCAGGACAGGGGGATGTCATCTGTGGGAATGTCCTAGCAGCATCCTAGCAACAAGGCAGAACAAGTCAGTGTCATCTCTGGAAGCGACTTAACAACGTTCTAGCAACAAGGCACAACAGGATGGTACCATCTCTGGGAGTTTCTCATATCCCCCAAATTTTTGAGATGGGAACAAGAGACACTTATTAGCAAAAGTTTGTTGGTATAGGACACCCCCCTCCACGCCCCCTTAAAGGAAACTTAAAAAAATCAAAGATCTGTTAAACCCACAAGTGCCTTTTTACCACTGTTATTCATTTATTTTAGCTTTTGAAATTTACAAATAAATAGTGCATTTTATATACATCTATATAAATCAGACCAAAATGAGGGACAAATGAGGGGGACAGAGGGATTTTGTTCCAAATCAGGGACAGTCCCTCTAAATTAGGGACAGACCCACCAAATCAGAAGTAGACCCTCCAAATCAGGGGCAGTCCCTCCAAATCAGGGACAGTCCCACCAAATCAGGGACAGTCCCTCCAATTCAGGGACAGTTGGGAGTTATAGTGTCTTAGCAACGTCATACCAACAAGGGAGGACAGGGGGTGCCATCTCTAGGGGTGAGTTAGCAATTTGGTAGCAACAAGGATGCAGGGTTGGACAGGGGGTTCCATCCTTAGGAGTGTCTTCGCAATGTCTTAGCAACCAGGCAGGACAAGGGGACTCCATCTGTGGGAGTGTCTTAGAAATGTCTTAGCAACCAGGCATCTGTGGGAGTGTTTTAGAAATGTCCTAGCAACAACATACGACAGGGGGCCATATCTATGGGATTGCTTTAGCAACATCCTAGCAACAAGGTAGAACAGAGCAACTCCATCATTGGGAGTGTCTTAGAAATGTCCTGGGAATAAGACAAGACAGGGGGTGCCACCTCTGGAAGTGTCTTAGCAATGACCTAGCAAGGCAGGACAGGGGGAGACCATCTCTGGGAGTGTCTAAGCAGCATCCTAGCAACAAAGCAGAACAGAGGGATGTCATCTCATACAGTGTCTTAACAACGTCCTAGCAACAAGGCAGGACAGGGGGGTGCCATCCCCGGGAGTGTCTTAGCAATGTCCTAGCAACAAGACAGGACAGGGGGACCCCATCAGTGGGAGTGTCTTAGGAACGACCTGGCAACAAGATAGGTCAGGGGAACCTCTGTTCTGGGAGTGTTTGAGCACTGTCCTAACAAGACAAGACAGGGGGACCCCATCCCTGGGAATGTCTTAGCAATGACCTAGCAACAAGGCAGAACAGGGTGACACCATCTCTGGGAGAGTCTTAGCAAAGTCCTAGCAATAGGGTGACCACATTTCCAAACTGCCATTCAGGGACCCCCTGCACCCGCGCCTGCCCAAAAAAAAGATGGTCTTTGATACTTTTTTTTGCCAATTTTTTGAAAAAAGCGAACAGTGGTAACCACCCCTAGAAGCTGCATCTTTGGAGCGCTCATGCCCATTGATCTGAATGGGCACCACTGTAGAACTGGCAACAAAGCACCACTGCAGCGACACTTTGCGAGTCATTTTAACCCTTTTTTGACCGATAGCGGGGGCTAAAACCACCCCGCTAGCAGCTGAATAGCACCACTAAAACGATGGTAAGGTGGCAATAAAAATAGCGCTGTTTTACCGTCGACGTCTGCACTGCCCCATTGTGAAAGGGCTCTTATATATACACACACAACACAACGATTTTTGCAATCCTTGCTATTATGTAATAGTATGTAGGCAAACTCTTCAAGGTACAGTCCTTCAGTGGGATAAGATGCTCTTTATATCAGACATCTCATCACACTGAAGAATTGTACTTTGAAGAGTTTTCTTTCCATGTAATACCAAGGATTACAAACATTGTAGTGTGGTGTACAGTGGGGCAAAAAATTATTTTGTCAGTCACCAATTGTGCAAGTTCTCCAACTTAAAAAGCTGAGAGAGGCCTGTAATTGTCATCATAGGTGATGAGAGACAACTATGAGAGACAAAATGTGGAAACAAATCCAGACAATCAAATTGTCTGATTTGGAAAGAATTTATTTGCAAATTATGGTGGAAATAAGTATTTGGTCAATAACAAAAGTTCATCTCAATACTTTGTTATATATTCTTTCTTGGCAATGACAGAAGTCAAGCGTTTTCTGTAATGCCGCATACACACGATCGGACTATCCGGTGGACTTAGTCTGGCGGACAAACTGCCGGACTTTGAAGCGGAGGTCCGCCGGACTTTCCGAACGAGCGGACCTGCCCACACACGACCGGACTTTGGCTGGACTTTTGAAATGAACGGACTTGCCCACACACTGAGGAAAGTCCATTCATTTTGAACGTGGCTGCAGGTAGACAGGACTAGCGAAGAAAGTCAATGTCGCCACCTTCGGCAGCAAGATTGCCACCTCGCTGGACCCGTCACGTGGTATGGACTTAAAGGGGAAGCCCTACGCCGAAAAAAAGGGCATTGGGCTCCCCCCCAAGGTCCATATCAGACCCTTATCCGAGCACGAAGCCCATCCGGTCAGGAAGGGGGGTGGGGACGAGCGAGCCATACCAGGCCGCGTGTCCTCAACATGGGGGGGTGCTTTGGGGAAGGGGGGCCCTACGGCCCCCCCACTCCAAAGCACCTTTCCCCATGTTGATGAGGACAAGGGCCTCTTCCCGACAACCCTGGCTGTTGGTTGTTGGGGTCTGCGGGCGGGGGGCTTATTGGAATCCGGGAGCCCCCTTTAATAAGGGGGCCACCAAATACCGGCCCCCCACCCTATGTGAATGAGTATGGGGTACAATGTACCTCTACCCATTCACCTGCTGAAAAAAATGTAAATAAAACACAACACAAGGTTTTAAAATAATTTATTGCACAGCTCCGGGGCTCTTCTTCCGTCTTGGGGGGCCTTCTCACCGGACTCCTCCGCTATCTTCTGCTAACTCTTTTACTAGCGGAGGAGCCCGGCTTTCTTCTTAGTCGCCGCCCGGGGGGTCTTCTTCCGACTTCGGGGGTCTTGTCCCCTTCTTCGGTTCTTCTTGCCGGGCCTCCTCTTTCTTCTCCCAGCTCTTTTACCTGTGGTTGCCCAGTCTTCTGTCGCCACCCCTCTTTTTCCGACTTCGGGGGTCTTGTCCCCCTCAACGAGGGTCTTGTCCCACTTTTCAGTTCTTCTTGCCGGGCCTCCGCTTTCTTCTTCCAGCTCTTTTACTAGCGGTGGCCCGGTCTTCCGTCGCCGCCTTCTCTTCTTCTTCCTTGAGATGTTGACTCGACGCTGTCTCTGGCCGCAATGCCAGGGATGTGTTGTGCGGCGACTTATATAGGGACAATGGGCGGGGTCACCGGGTGATGTCCCCACCCCTTACACCCATCATTAGGGGCGGGGACATCACCCGGTGACCCCGCCCATTGTCTCTATATAAGTCGCCGCACAACGCGTCCCTGTCATTGCGGCCAGAGAGAGCGTAGAGTCAACATCTCAAGGAGGAAGAAGAGAAGGCGGCGACAGCGGCAACAGAAGACTGGGCCACCGCTAGTAAAAGAGCTGGAAGAAGAAAGCGGAGGCCCGGCAAGAAGAACCGAACAGGGGAACAAGACCCCCGAAGTCGGAAGAAGAGGCGGCGGTGACAGAAGGCCGGGCCACCGCTAGTAAAAGAGCTGGGAGAAGAAAGCGGAGGCCCGGCAAGAAAAAACGAAGAGGGGGACAAGACCCCCGAAGTTGGAAGAAGACCCCCGGGCAGCGATGAAGAAGAAAGCCAGGCTCCTCCGCTAGTAAAAGATCTAGCAGAAGATAGCGGAGGAGTCCGGCGAGAAGGCCCCCCAAGATGGAAGAAGACCCCCGGAGCTGTGCAATAAATTATTTTAAAAACTTGTGTTGTGTTTTATTTACATTTTTTTCCCCAGGTGAATGGTTAGGGGTACATTGTGCCCCATACTCATTCACATAGGGTGGTGGGCCGGTATCTGGGGGCCCCCTTATTAAAAGGGGCTCCCGGATTCCGAAAAGCCCCCCGCCTGCAGACCTCGACAACCAAAGGCCAGGGTTGTCGGGAAGAGGCCCTTGTCCTCATCAACATGGGAACAAGGTGCTTTGGGGTGGGGGGGCCGCAGGGCTCCCCCTTCCCCAAAGCACTCCCCATGTTGAGGGCACGTGGCCTGGTATGGCTCAGGAGGGGGGGCGCTTGCTTGTCCCCACCCCCTTTCGTGACCGGCCAGGCTGCGTGCTCGGATAAGGGTCTCACGCCGTTTTTTGCACGAAGGGCTTCCCCTTTAAGTCCATACCAGGTGACGGGGCCAGCGACGTGTCAATCTCGCCAATGGAGGCAGTGACATTGACCTGCTTCGCTAGTCCCGTCTACTTGGAGCCACGTTCAAAATGAACTGATTTTTCTCCATGTGTGGGCAAGTCCGTTCATTTGAAAAGTCCAGCGGACTAGCACACAGATGGCCGGATTTGAGTCAAAACTTCTTTCTACGTCCGCCGGACTTTTGGGAAAAAAAGTCAGCCGGAACGCACACACGGGCAGATTGTCTGCCGGACCAAGTCCGCCAGATAGTCCGATCGTGTGTACGTGTAATAGGTCTTCACAAGGTTGTCACACACTGTTGCTGGTATGTTGGCCTCCATGTCCTCCATGCAGATCTCCTCTAGAGCAGTGATGTTTTGGGGCCGTCGCTGGGCAACATGGACTTTCAACTCCCTCCAATGGTTTTCAATGACGTTGAGATCTGGAAACTGGCTAGGCCACACCAGGACCTTGAAATGCTTCTTACGAAGCCACTCCTTTATTGCCCGGGCGGTGTGTTTGGGATCATTGTCATGCTGAAAGACACAGCCACGTTTCATCTTCAATGCCCTTGCTGATGGGAGGAGGTTTGCACTCAAAATCTCACAATACATGGCCTCATTCATTCTTTCATGTACACGGATCAGTCGTCCTGTTCCCTTTGCAGAGAAACAGCCCCAAAGCATGATGTTGCCGCCCCCATGCTTCACAGTAGGTATGGTGTTCTTTGGTTGCAACTCAGCATTCTCTCACCTCCAAATACAACGAGTTGTGTTTCTACCAAACAGTTCTACTTTGGTTTCATCTGACCATATCACATTCTTACAATCCTCTTCTGGATCATCCAAATGCTCTCTAGCAAACCTCAGACGGACATGTACTGGCTTAAGCAGGGGGACACGTCTGGCACTGCAGGATCTGAGTCCCTGGCGGCGTAGTGTGTTACTGATGGTAGCCTTTGTAATGTTGGTCCCAGCTCTCTGCAAGTCATTCACTAGGTCGCCCCCCCCCCCCCCCCGTGTGGTTCTGGGATTTTTGGGGTGAGATCTTGCGTAGAGCCCCAGATCGAGGGAGATTATCAGTGGTCTTGTATGTCTTTCATTTTCTAATTATTACTCCCACAGTTGATTTCTTCACACTAAGCTTCTTGCCTATTGCAGATTCAGTCTTCCTAGCCTGGTGCAGGTCTACAATTTTGTTTCTGGTGTCCTTCGACAGCTCTTTGTTCTTCACCATAGTGGAGTTTGGAGTGTGACTGTTTGAGGTTGTGGACAGGTGTCTTTTATACTGATGTAGCGCCGGCTCCTGAAGAGCATGCGCTATGTTTTTATAAATTTAAGGTTACACCTGAACTGGAGTTTGGTTTGGGTGAAATTGTCTAAATTTGGACCTCAGCATCAGTCTGACAGGACTATGGGATGTTCAGCCTGGCCACAGGGGGCATTGTCTCTTCTGGCAGGCATGGAACTACAGTCTGGTTGTGTGCTTTAAGATTACTCTCTCTCTCAGAGCCTGCCTAGTGTAGTGGCGCTCTTGCTGTGCTCTTTGGGAGAGGGTACTTAAGATGCGGATGTCACGTGGTTCAGGTTTCCGGTCCAGAAGGATGTGCTGACTTCATGGTCCTGGTCCTCCCGACCAGCCCCCAGGAAGGCTATGGCCTGGGGTGCGGATCCACCTGACTTGTTGTCTCGAGGCTGGCTAGCCTGAGGCAAGGAAACTAAAGGAGGATTCTGAGGTGTTTGGGTGCTGTCTCCAGTTTGGGAGAGACCCATTAGCTTCATAGCATTCCAGGGGAGGACTCTTCAGAAGAAGACCATGTACGGGTTGGTTTCTTAGCAAGAGCCTGGAAGGGCTAAAGTACCAAAGTGAATCCGGTCTCGTGGATGTCGCCAAGCTGGCTGAAAGATCCGGGTATCACACAAGTGTTCTACAAGTTTAGTTTTCCTACGTATTCTACAGCAACGTCTGTGGCAGAGACTTGTTCCTGAAGTTAAGCACCTTGTTGGCTGCTAGACCTTGTGAGAGAGGGACTATCCAACTTGAGGGAACATCCAGTTGTAAATAGGATAGTCTGATCGTGTGTGGGATAGTCTGAACATTTTTCTTTAAAAAATTCAGACGGACCTAGAAATAGAACATGTTTCAAATCTGTCCGACGGACTCAATTCCTATCGGGAAAACCGTTCGTCTGTGTGCTGGTCCAATGGACCAAATAGGACGCAAGGGCAGCTATTGGTTACTGGCTATTGAACTTCCTTTTCTAGTCCCGTTGTACGTCATCACGTTCAAAACGAACTGACTTTCGAACGGACTTTAGTCCGTTCCTGTGTGGGCAAGTCCGTTCGTTCGGAAGTCCGTCGTAACTCTGTTGAAAGTCCATTGGGAAGACCCTCTGGCCTTTTCTGCCGGAAAGTCCGGTCGTGTGTACGCAGCATTATTGTTATGAACATACAGTATCTAGAAGGAACATTGTTAAAAGCAATACATGATTACATTGCAATTGCAAGCATGCATGTACTCATAGAATAGTGAGTACAAACCTGGAAGTTTGGCTGGGGCCCCCCTTCAGGGCTCCGGCGCTCAGTTGGGGCGGCTCAGTTTGCAGCCCTCGTGGGCGGGAGGAGGCTCAGGGGGAGAGAAGTCGGGCTGCTGGCAGTGGCAATGCGCTGCAGGCAGCAGGAGTGGTTGACCCTGGGACTGGCACTGGGCACAGGCTGCGGTGGATCCTGGGTTACCAGCAGTGCCACTACCAGCACTGAATGGACTGGAATCGGGACTCAGGAAGAGGGGATAACAGAAGGTGCTCTGGCTGCTCTCTCTCTCTGCTGCTGCAGCCGGAGGCGGAGAAGGAGAGGAGGTGGGTGGACTCCGAGCGCTGCTCAGCGACGCCACTGGTTGCTAGATGCGAGGCGGGGCGGCCCTAGCAACCACTTCGGCAATATTTATCAGGGTGGCGGTAAGTGCTTTTTTTAAATTCCTTGACACTGTATTGTGTGGGAATGAAGGTGCCCAGGACACAAATATGAATTAAGGGACAATCCTGGGCAATCCGGCACACGTGGGCACCCTGCCTAGCAGCAAGACAAGACAGGGGGACCCCATCTCTGGGAGAGTCTTAGCAATGTCCTAGCAATAAGACAAGACAGGGGGAACCCATCTCTGGGAGAGTCTTAGCAATGTCCTAGCAACAAGACAAGACAGGGGGACCCCATCTCTGGGATAGTCTTAGCAACTTCCTAGCAAGAAGACAGGACAGAGGGACCCCATCTCTGAGATAGTCTTAGCAACTCCCTAGCAAGAAGACAAGACGGGGACCCCATCTCTGAGAGAGTCTTAGCAATGTCCTAGCAACAAGACAAGACAGGGGGACCCCATCTCTGGGAGAGTCATTGCAACTTCCTAGCAAGAAGACAGGACAGGGGGACCCCATCTCTGAGAGAGTCTTAGCAATGCCCTAGCAAGAAGACAAGACAGGGACCCCATCTCTGAGAGAGTCTTAGCAACGTCCTAGCAACAAGACAGGACAGGGGGACTCCATCTCTGGGAGAGTCTTAGCAACGTCCTAGAAACAAGACAGGACAGGGGGACCCCATCTCTGGGAGAGTCTTAGCATGTCCTAGCAACATGTCTGGACAGGGGGACCCCATCTCTGGGAGAGTCTAAGCCACTGTACACACGGTCGGAGATTTCCACAACCAAATCCGTCGGATTTTGTCCATCGGATTTTGTGCGTCGGATCTTGTCCGAAACTGTTGCATACACACGGTCCGACTAAGTTGTCGAAAAATCCAATCTTTCAGAGCGTGATGACGTGATTTAGTAACGATGGGACTAGATTCAGGCTAGTAGCCAATAGCTTTGATGTAGGAATTTGATCTGAGCATGCGTGGCACTTGGTCCGATCAAAATTCTCTACACATGATCGGATTACGTCCGACCGGCCCAGTTGGTCGGGAAATATTTCCAACATGTTGGAAAATTGGGTCCGACGGAGATTTGGACGGAATCAGTACGATGCATACCACACACAGTCGGATTATCTGACGACACGGTCCGATAAGACGCATTCCGACGGATTCTCCGACCGTGTGTACGCGCCATTAGCAATGTCCTACCAACAACACAAGACAGGTGGACCCCATCTCTGGGAGAGTCTTAGCAATGTCCTAGCAACAAGACAGGACAGGGGGACCCCATCTCTGGAAGAGTCTTAGCAACATCGTAGCAACAAGACAGGACAGGAGGACCCCATCTCTGAGAGAGTCTTAGCAACGTCCTAGCAACAAGACAGGACAGCGGGATGCCTTCTCTAGGAGTTTTTCAGTTAGGCTTCAGAAAGGAAAGTAAATGGCCATTATTCATCTTTTGGCGCTGTGCTGTATGTCCTGTATGTTTAGAGGAGGTTATGGGGTGAGTTTTCTTAGTATGGGGGATAGTAAATGGCGTGCTTTGCGCGGTTAGAGATTGCCAGAAACGCCGTGTTACATTTGTATCTGTGGTTAAACGTTATTGTAACTGACTACCCAGCTCCATGGTGGAAACATTTATTATTGTATGTAAGCTGAACTTTTTAATAAAGTTTTTTTTATTTCTCTTTATTTTGAGGGGGGCTTTTACATAAACGGCACCACGTGACCAGAGCCACACACGGCGACGTCTCGTCATAGCGTCATTTATACGCGCGCAGCACTCTGGGAGACGGGGAATCCTCTATGGGGGGGGGGGACGGGGGACGCGGACAACCCACTCCAGAGTTTGCGTCTCGCGCCTCGCTCTCGAGCAGAAAAGCGCCCCGATTGGCCGCCGTTAACTTCGGGGCGGGGCTCATGTCAAACTGGCCTCCCTGCCATTGGCTGGGGGGGGCGCGTCGCGCGCGCCTGTCAGGAGGGGGGGAGGAAGCGTCCAGCTCACGTGACCTCGGTTCGTATCGGGCGGGAGATGCGGCCCGGGCTGTAGTCGGTGACGTCCGGTGTTCAGTCACGTGCTCGGCGCTGAGAAGAAGGGTGTCCCTGACGTCACGTGTTCGGGAGGAGGGGGGGTGACAAGTTTTTGGAGGTGTCCCCTTTGGGGTGAGTAAGTGGCCCTTGAAGGGAGGGAAGGGGTGTTATGATGAGAAATTCGGTGTAATGTTTTTTATTTTTTTTTAAATATTTTTAATTTTAAAATTAATAATTTTTTTATTATTATTACAGATGCTAGACCATGCGGCGGAGCGCCGCTGACCACCAACGCCTGCCCTGAGCCCGCCCGTTTCCCACGCCATGAGTTGCCCGGAAGACAAGGAGGAGCGCTGCTCCCCTCCCCCGGCCAAGCAGCCCCGGGTGGCGGAGATGGAGGAGAATGGCAGAAAAGAAGGCGCCCTGGACCCGCCGGCCAGCCAGGAGGCGCAGGCCGCCCAGGCGCTGTGCGAGATGACCAACTGGCGGGACTGCGGCGACCCCCCGCCACCGGAAGAGACGACGACGAAGAAGAAGAAGAAAAACCCGGAAAGGGGCCCCGAGGAGCCCAACGGCGGCCTTCCCGTCTGCACCCCGGAGAGGGGCGACACCGGCGAGAGCGCCCAGGGGATGCCCCACGTCCCCGAAGGCGGGGAGACCGCCGAGAAGAAGGGCAACAACCCGCTGGCGCTGCGGAAACCGGCCGACAAGGAGCGGGTGGAGCCACACCGGAGGAACGGGCAGAAGAGCCGGGACGGGAAGGGGTCAGAGGAGCTGGCCGCGCCGTCACCCCTCTCCTCCGATTCCGGGGAGCGGAACTCTTGCAGCGAGGGTGACGAGTGCTGCATCGTCAGCGTCGGGACTCAGCCATCCAGCAACGACCGCTCCCTGCGGGCCCTGGAGACAGTGCAGGAGGAGCTGAGGGCAGTCAACGAGCGGGCCGACCGGGCACTGCTGCAGCTCAAGAGACGCTACGGGCAGCTAAGGAAGCCGCATATCCAGAAGCGCAATTCCATCATACGCGCCATCCCCGGATTCTGGGTCACCGCTGTATCCTAATACGTCTGTCTGGGGGGGCGGGCGAGTATACCTCCTGGGGTCACACATCCCCTACCCCGTCTGGGGGTCACTGGGGTCCGTGATAATAGGGGCCGCGGCTGTACTGGTGTGATCGCTTATCTGTCTCTGTATGAAGGTAACCACTGGGATGAACGGTCTCATCTGTACGGATCGATGACAGGCTGCTGGAAGCTGCGGGTCTATGGATGTGACCGCTCACACATTCCTGCATGCAGGTAACCTTGGAGACCGTCACATCTGTGCAGATCAATGACAGACAGGTAACCTCTGGGACTGAAAGTCATTCTGTACAGATCAATGACAGGCTGATGGGGCTACAGCTCTTATGATGTGACCGCTCACACATCCCTGTATGCATGCTCTATAGATGAGCAGTCACACCATTACAGCCGCGGCCCCATCAGTCTGTCACTGATCTGTACAGATATGACCGTTCATCCCAGAGGTTACCTGCATACAGGGATTGATCCATCCCTGTATGCAGGTAACTTTCTGGCACAGTCACATCTGTACAGATCAATGACAGACTGATACATGCTGTTGCTTTATGGATGTAACTGCTCACCCATGGTAACCTCTGGGACAAATTGTCACATCTGTACGGATCAATGACAGGCTGGAACATGCTGTAGCTCTATAGATGAGCAGTCACACCGGTACAGCCATGGCCCCATCAGCCTGTCATTGATCTGTTCAGATATGACCATTCATCGCAGAGGTTACCTGCATACAGGGATGGATCCTTCCCTGTATGCAGGTAACTTTCTGGGACAGTCACATCTGTACAGATCAATGACAGGCTGATGAATGCTTTGGCTTTATAGATGTAACTGCTTACCCATCCCTGTATGCAGGTAACCTGTGGGATGAACAGTCATATCTGTACTAATCATTGACTGGCTGATGAGGCTGTGGTTCTATGGATGTGACCGCTCACACATCCCTGTATGCATATAACCTCTGGGACAGTCACATCTGTACAGATTAATGACAGGCTGATGCATGCTGTGGCTTTATGGATGTAACTGCTCACCCATGGTAACCTCTGGGACAAATTGTCACATCTGTACTGCTCAATGACAGGCTGACACATGCTGTAGCTCGAAAGATGAGCAGTCACACAAGTACAGCCGCGGCCCCATCAGCCTGTCAATGATCTGTACAGATATGACCATTCATCGCAGAGGTTACATTCATACAGGGATGGATCCATCCCTGTATTCAGGTAACTTTCTGGGATGAACGGTCATATCTGTACGAATTATTGACAGGCTGATGGGGCTGCGGCTCTATGGATGTGACCACTCACCCACCCCTGTATGCAGGTAACTTTCTGGGACAGTCACATCTGTACAGATCAATGACAGGCTGACACATGCTGTTGCTTTATGGCTGTAACAGCTCACCCATCGCTGTATGCAGGTAACGTTTGGGACGAATTGTCACATCTGTACGGATCAATAACAGGCTGACGCATGCTGTAGCTCTATAGATGTGCAGTTGCACCAGTACAGCCACAGCCCCATCAACCTGTCATTGATCTGTACAGATATGACCGTTCATCGCAGAGGTTACCTGCATTCAGGGATGGATCCATCCCTGTATGCAGGTAACCTCGGAGACAGTCACATCTGTACAGATCAATGACAGGCTGATAGGGGCTGCGGGTCTATGGATGTGACTGCTCGCACATCCCTGCATGCAGGTATCCTCGGAGACCGTCACATCTGTACAGATCAGAGACAGGCTGACACATGCTGTGGCTTTATAGATGTAACTGCTCGCCTATCCCTTTATGCAGGTAACCTCTGGGATGAACGGTAATATCTGTACAGATCAATGACATGCTGATGCATGCTGTAGTTCTAAAGATAAGCAGTCACACCAGTACAGCTGTGGCCCCATCAGCCTGTCATTGATCTGTACAGATATGACCGTTCATCGCAGAGGTTACCTGCCAACAGGGATGGATCCATCCTTGTGTGCAAGTAACCTCGGAGACAGTCACATCTGTACAGATAAATGACAGGCTAACAAATGCTGTGGCTCTATAGATGTAATCGCTTATCCATCCCTGTATGCAGGTATCCTCTGGGGCTTTATGGATGTGACTGCGGCGCTCACCCATCCCCCAATGCAGGTAACCTCTGGGACAGTCACATCTGTACAGATCAATGACAGGCTGACGCATGCCGTGGCTCTATAGTTTGGGCTGCGGCTGTACTGGTATGACTGCTCATCAGCCTGTCATTGATCTGTACAGATATGACCATTCATTTTAGAGGTTACCTGCATACAGGGATGGATCCATCCCTGTATGCGGGTATCCTCGGAGACGGTCACATCTGTACAGATCAGTGACAGGCTGACATACTGTGGCTCTATAGATGTAATCACTTATCCTTCCCTGTATGCAGGTAACCTCTGGGACGAACAGTCCTATCTGTACAGATCAGTGACAGGCTGAAGGGGCAGCGGCTGTACTGGTGTGACTGCTCATCCATCCCTGTATATATGTAACCTCTGGGATGAATATTCACATCTGTATGGATCAATGACAGGCTGACAGATGCTGATACACCAGTACAGCCACGGCCCCATCAGCCTGTCAATGATCTGTACAGATATGACCATTCATCCTTGAGGTCACCTGCATACAGGGATGGATTCATCCCTGTATACAGGTAACCTCTGGGATGAACGGTCATATCTGTACAGATCAATGACTGGCTGATGGGGCTCCGCTTCTATGGATGTGACCGCTCACCCATCCCTGTATACATTTAACCTCTGGGACAGTCACATCTGTACAGATCAATGACAGGCTGACACACGCTACAGCTCTATGGATGTGACCGCTTATCCATCCCTGTATGCAGGTAACCTCTGGGACGAACAGTCACACCTGTACAGATCAATGACAGGCTGATGGGGCTGCGGTTCTATGGATGTGACCGCTCGCCCATTCCTGTATACATGTAACCTCTGGGACAAATGGCTATATGGTTGTTACCGCTCTTACCAATTCCTGTATGGTTGTAACCTCTGCAAAAGTCACATCTGTACAGACCAATGACAGGCTGACACATGCTGTGGCTCTGTAAATGAGCAGTCACACCAGTACAGCCGCAGCCCCATCAGCCTGTCATTGATCTGTACAGATATGATCGTTCATCGCAGAGGTTGATGAATCCATCCATGTATGCAGGTTACTTCTGGGACAGTCACATCTGTACAGATCAATGACAGGCTGACACATGCTGTGGCTCTATAGATGTAATCGCTTATCCATCCCTGTATACATGTAACCTCTGGCATGAATGGTCACATCTGTACAGATCAGTGACAGGCTGATGGGGGCTGCGGCTGTACTGGTGACTGCTCATCCATCTCTGTGCTCATGCAACCTCTGGGACGAGCAAGCATATCTGTGCAGCCAGGAGCCTGCACAAATAGATGACAGGTGCTACGACTTTATTGATGTAACTGCTTATCCATCCCTGTACTCATACAACCTGTGATATGAGCCATCTGTACAGCCGCAGTGGAAGGCATAGTGCCCCATCATTGAAAAAATTACAAAGTGCCTGTGGTCAATAGAAGTGCCCCATTGTTGGTGTCAGTGGGAGGAATATTGCCCCATCATTGGTGTCAGTGGGAGGAATGGTGTCCCATCATTGGTGTCAGTGGGAGGACTAGTGCCCCATCATTGGTCAGTGGGAGGACTAGTGCCCCATTATTGGTTTCAGCGGGAGGAATGGTGCCCCATCATTGGTGTCAGTGGGAGGAATGGTGCCCCGTCATTGGTGTCGGTGAGAGGAATGGTGCCCCGTCATTGGTGTCGGTGGGAGGAGTGGTGCCCCGTCATTGATGTCGGTGGGAGGAGTGGTGCCCCGTCATTGGTGTCGGTGGGAGGAGTGGTTCCCCCCATCATTGGTGTCGGTGGGAGGAGTGGTGCCCCGTCATTGGTGTCGGTGGGAGGAGTGGTGCCCCGTCATTGGTGTCGGTGGGAGGAGTGGTGCCCCGTCATTGATGTCGGTGGGAGGAGTGGTGCCCCGTCATTGGTGTCGGTGGGAGGAGTGGTGCCCCGTCATTGGTGTCGGTGGGAGGAGTGGTTCCCCCCGTCATTGGTGTCGGTGGGAGGAGTGGTTCCCCCCGTCATTGGTGTCGGTGGGAGGAGTGGTTCCCCCCGTCATTGGTGTCGGTGGGAGGAGTGGTTCCCCCCGTCATTGGTGTCGGTGGGAGGAGTGGTTCCCCCCGTCATTGGTGTCGGTGGGAGGAGTGGTTCCCCCCGTCATTGGTGTCGGTGGGAGGAGTGGTTCCCCCCGTCATTGGTGTCGGTGGGAGGAGTGGTTCCCCGTCATTGGTGTCGGTGGGAGGAGTGGTGCCCAGTCATTGGTGTCGGTGGGAGGAGTGGTGCCCCGTCATTGGTGTCGGTGGGAGGAGTGGTGCCCCGTCATTGGTGTCGGTGGGAGGAGTGGTGCCCCGTCATTGGTGTCGGTGGGAGGAGTGGTGCCCCGTCATTGGTGTCGGTGGGAGGAGTGGTGCCCCGTCATTGGTGTCGGTGGGAGGAGTGGTGCCCCGTCATTGGTGTCGGTGGGAGGAGTGGTGCCCCGTCATTGGTGTCGGTGGGAGGAGTGGTGCCCCGTCATTGGTGTCGGTGGGAGGAGTGGTGCCCCGTCATTGGTGTCGGTGGGAGGAATATTGCCCCCCGTCATTGGTGTCGGTGGGAGGAATATTGCCCCCCGTCATTGGTGTCGGTGGGAGGAATATTCCCCCCCCCGTCATTGGTGTCGGTGGGAGGAATATTGCCCCCCCGTCATTGGTGTCGGAGGGAGGAATATTGCCCCCCCCGTCATTGGTGTCGGTGGGAGGAATATTTCCCCCCCGTCATTGGTGTCGGTGGGAGGAATATTGCCCCCCCGTCATTGGTGTCGGTGGGAGGAATATTGCCCCCCCGTCATTGGTGTCGGAGGGAGGAATATTGCCCCCCGTCATTGGTGTCGGAGGGAGGAATATTGCCCCCCCGTCATTGGTGTCGGAGGGAGGAATATTGCCCCCCCGTCATTGGTGTCGGTGGGAGGAATATTGCCCCCCCGTCATTGGTGTCGGTGGGAGGAATATTGCCCCCCCGTCATTGGTGTCGGTGGGAGGAATATTGCCCCCCCCCCCCGTCATTGGTGTCGGTGGGAGGAATATTGCCCCCCCGTCATTGGTGTCGGTGGGAGGAATATTGCCCCCCCCCCCCCCCCCCCCGTCATTGGTGTCGGTGGGAGGAATATTGCCCCCCCCGTCATTGGTGTCGGAGGGAGGAATATTGCCCCCCCCGTCATTGGTGTCGGAGGGAGGAATATTGCCCCCCCGTCATTGGTGTCGGTGGGAGGAATATTGCCCCCCCGTCATTGGTGTCGGTGGGAGGAATATTGCCCCCCCGTCATTGGTGTCGGTGGGAGGAATATTGCCCCCCCCCCGTCATTGGTGTCGGTGGGAGGAATATTGCCCCCCCCCCGTCATTGGTGTCGGTGGGAGGAATATTGCCCCCCCGTCATTGGTGTCGGTGGGAGGAATAATGCCCCATGAGTCAAATGAAGGCAAGTAAAGGGCACAGTGCAGTTTGGCCCAGGAAGGTAGAAGAAAAAAATAAATCTTGTCCTCGGGGTGGGAAATTAGAGGAAAGGTTTTGCTCTATTATTCTTCAGGTCGGGTTATGAAATTTGTAATCGGCTCTGAGGAGTCGGGTGATTGATCCACAATCCATTATTCAAATGTCATTTTTTTTTCTGGGGTTGGGCTGTAAAGAAATCTTTTTGTTGAGGAGTGTTGTGGGAATTCACATTTCCAGCCAGTACTGTACAGCTGTAGGCTCGTGCACATGTTTACACAGCTCAATAGCTCAAGCTGAAATTGACCCAACTGCTGGATCAGAGGAGTTGCTCAATGGCCTGGCCGGTGTGCCGATCCACTGGCTTTAGTACTTTTGGGTCCCTGACCTGAAATAAGTACATTGTATTACACTACTGTGCAAAAGTCTTAGGCGGGTGTGATGCTAATGCTGTAAATGAAGAATGTTTTCAGAAATCGAAATGTTACGTTTTTTTTTATCAATGAACAAAATAGAAAGTATCTGAACAGAAGAGAAATCCAATCAATATTTGGGGTGACTCCAATCCTTCTGTCTCTTCATGTCATCAAAGACAGACTTCATGATGGTGTGAGATCAGGGCTCTGTGGGGGGGCCAAACCATCACTTCCATGACTCCTTGTTCTTTACAGTGAAGATGGTTCTTAATGACATTGGCTGTATGTTTTGGGGTGGTTTTCCTGTTTCAGAATAAATTTGGGGCCAATCCCATGCCTCCCCGATGGTATGGCATGATGGAGAAATATCATCTGCCTGTATTTCTCAGCATTGAGGACACCATTGATCTTGACCAAAATCTCCAACTCCGTTTGCAGAAATGCAGCTCCAGACTTGCAATGAACTTCCACTGTGGTTCACAGTTGGCTGCAGACACTCGTTGTACCGTTCTCCAGCCCTTCCCTAAACAATCTGCCTCCTGCTACAGCCAAATATTTCACATTTTGGCTCATCATTCCAGAGCACCTGCTGTCATTTTTTGTGAACCTCAGTTCCTATGTTTTCCTGCATAGTTGAGTCTCTTATGCCGCGTACACACAAGACGGGACTTTTTAAGGGACTAGGTCCGACGGACTTTCCGAATGAACGGACTTGGCCACACACAATCACACCAAACAGAAAAAAGGGGTGGGTTGCGCAAAAAAATTAAATAAATATTACATCTCTAAAAACACATAAGTGAATATTAACACCAGTCCTATGCGGAAATATGTGCAAGAAATTCAGTGAAAACACCAATATGAAAATGAAAAAAGGTCTCTCCTATGTATTAGGGGAGATACAAAAACGAATAATTGACCGATCCACTAACAAACACGGTACGGTCGTATAACAAATAAAACACCATTAATAAACAGTGTAAAGAAAACACTTTGATAATCATAACATTGAAAAGTCCATATAAAAAGTCCCAAGATGAGAGATCGTGATAATAACTGCAGTGATGAAATGATAACCGACCATCCAAACTAGTGTGAGTTGTGAACACCTCCACCACGGTTAACACTGCCGCTTACCAGAAGCTTATGGTTCTTTACTACAGAGAACCATAAAGCGCCCAGTCCCTCACATCAGCGACCATAAAAGAGATATAAGGCTCGCAATAGTGTAAAACCAAACAATTTAATAAAAAAAAAAAAAAAAGCCAATTGCGCACTTACATAGCATCAATAGACAAATCGCATATAAAACTCGAGCCGGCCGGTCTCGATACACAACGCCCGATACTTCCGGGACAAGCATGTGAAGCGGTGACGTCAGCGCGTCGCTCCTCCCTACGCGTTTCGTCACTAACAGGACGTCGTCACGGGGTTCGGGCGGCATCCTGACGCACCGCTTAAATAATAAACACTAACCAGGCCTCAGTCTGACCTCCGGAAGTGAAACGGAAAACGTCATCTTGGTCAAGGGAAAAACGCTATCCTATACTATGGTAAAACACCCCACATAAACTAACAGCGGGATAAGGACAAATTACAGGTTATTGAACCGTCAGAACCCGATCTGCGCACATTAAGTGCTGATGGCAAAACAAATCAGGTAAATGATGGAAACAACTTATCAGAAAAAACTACTGTGAAAAAATATCTGTTGTGTTTTTCACAGTAGTTTTTTCTGATAAGTTGTTTCCATCATTTACCTGATTTGTTTTGCCATCAGCACTTAATGTGCGCAGATCAGGTTCTGACGGCACATATTTCCGCATAGGACTGGTGTTAATATTCACTTATGTGTTTTTAGAGATGTAATATTTATTAAATTTTTTTGTGCAACCCACCCCTTTTTTCTGTCTTTTGTCGAATGTAGTATAACATTTGGGTTTGCAGCACATTTTAGTTTTTTGTGATTAGGCAAGCGCGATTTTTCTTTTTACAATCACACCATAGTCCGACGTATTCGAACGTGATGACGTACGACTGGACTAGAATAAGGAAGTTCATAGCCAGTAGCCAATAGTTGCCCTAGCGTCGGTTTTTGTCCGTCGGACTAGCCTACACACGAACAGATTTCTCGGTCCGGCGGAGTTCGCGGTGGAAAAATGTAAAACATGTTCTATTTCTAAAGTCCGCCGGATTTTTGGCAAGCAATGGTCCGATGGAGCCCACGCACGATCGAATTGTCTGACGGACTCTTTCCGTCGGACCTTTTCTGTCAAAAAGTCTGGTCCTGTGTACGCGGCATTAGCTTTTTTTCCATGTCCGAGGTTTGGCTTCTTGGCCACTATTCCGCCATACAAACCACTTCTTGGCAGAATTCTCCAGACAGTAGATGGCTGGACCTGGGTCTCATTGCTTTCCACCAGACTTCTCTGGACAGTGTTTGGGTATACCTGGGTCCTATTGCTTTCCACCAGATTTCTCCGGACAGTAGATGGGTGGACCTGGGTCCCACTGGTTTCCACCAGACTTCTCCGGACCGTAGATGGGTAGACCCGGGTTCCTGTCAGGGCTGGCTTAGCCCTTCCTTCTCTGGGCTGGCTGCTCAGGTGTCGGCTAATTGCCAGCTCTCTTCTCTCTCCACAGTTACCAGCTGTTCCCGATGATGCTCGTCTGACCTGCCTACTTAAAGCCTTCCAGCTCACTTCACCTCTGCCTTCACGTTCGTCACATCACAAGGAACCATCTCTTGCGGTTTGTTTCAAGACTGGCTTGCTGACATCCCTCCTGGCTCCTTATCCTGCTTGCAGTTGTTCTACTTGGATCCCTGACTTCAGGCCTGGCTGATTACTCGATCTGGTTATTGAACTTTGGACTGACTGACTATCCGATCTGGTTACTGGACTCTGGCTATGCTTGACTACGCTTTTTCTATTTACCTTTTTATTTTTATTAATAAACAAATGTGATTTAATTGTACTTCTGTCTCAGTCTGATTCATGGTTTCTGACAGTTCCATTGCTTTCCACCAGACGTTTCCAGACAGTGGTTGGATGTACCTGGGTCCTATCGCTTTCCACCAGATTATTCCGGACAGTCGATGGGTGGACCTGGGTCCCACTGGTTTCCAACAGACTTCTCCGGGCCGTAGATAGGTGGACCTGGGTTCCATTGCTTTCCACCAGACTTCTCCGGACCTAGATGGGTGGACCTGGGTTCCATTGCTTTCCACCAGACTTCTCTGGACAGTGGTTGGATATATCTGGGTCCTATTGCTTTCCACCAGATTTCTCCGGACAGTAGATGGGTGTACCTGGGTCCCATTGGTTTCCACCAGAATTCTCCGGACAGTAGATGGGTGGATCTGGGTCCCACTGGTTTCCATCATACTTCCTTGGACAGTAGATGGGTGGACCTAGGTCCCACTGGTTTCCACCTGTTCTGTGCTGATGGCACTGCTGGACATCTTCTGATGTAGAAGGAAAGTGAGCATTACGTGTCTTCCATGCTGCATTGTTTCCTTGGCCGACCACTGCATCTACGCTCCTCAACGTTGCCTGACCACTGCATCTGCGCTCCTCACTCAACATTGCCCGACCACTGCGTCTATGTTCCTCGACGTTCTCAGACCTGGTTTCCACCAGACTTCTCCGGTCCAGAGATGGGTGGACCTGGGTTCCATTGCTTTCCACCAGACTTCTCCGGACCGTAGATGGGTGGACCTGGGTTCCATTGCTTTCCACCAGACTTCTCCGGACCGTAGATGGATGGACCTGGGTTCCATTGCTTTCCACCAGACTTCTCCGGACCGTAGATGGGTGGACCTGAGTTCCATTGCTTTCCACCAGATTTTTCTGAACAGTGGTTGGATATATCTGGGTCCTATTGCTTTCCACCAGATTTCTCCGGACAGTAGATGGGTGTACCTGGGTCCCACTGGTTTCCATCATACTTCCTTGGACAGTAGATGGGTGGACCTAGGTCCCACTGGTTTCCACCTGTTCTGTGCTGATGGCACTGCTGGACATCTTCTGATGTAGAAGGAAAGTGAGCATGACGTGTCTTCCATGCTGCATTGTTTCCTTGGCCGACCACTGCATCTACACTCCTCAACGTTGCCTGACCACTGCATCTGCGCTCCTCACTCAACATTGCCCGACCACTGCGTCTATGTTCCTCGACGTTCTCAGACCTGGGTCCCACTGGTTTCCACCAGACTTCCTTGGACAGTAGATGGCTGGACCTGGGTCCCACTGGTTTCCACCTATTCTGTGCAGATGGCACTGCTGCACATCTTCCGACAGAAGGAAAGTGAGCATGATGTGTCTTTCATCTGCTGCATTGAGTTTCCTTGGCTGACCACTGTCTGCGCTCCCCACTTAACATTTTTTTCTCCGACCACTGCATCTACACTCCTCGACGTTCTCTGACCTTGGTCCCACTGGTTTCCACCAGACCTCTCCGGACAGTAGATGGGTGAACTTGGGTCCCACTGGTTTCCACCAGACTTCTTCAGACAGTAGATGGTGGTACCTGCGTCTACACTCCTCAACGTTACCTGTTTTCTTTCTTCTTCAGAAGAGCTTGAACAGCACATCTTGAACCTCCATCTGCTTTGACATCTTTCCCTGGGAGGGACCTTGCTAATACAGTATATAACTAACTTGTGTCTTGTTTCTTTGCTCAGTCTTGCCATGGCGTATGACCTGTGACATGAAACTGTCTTCCACAGCCTCACCTTAGTAGCAGAGTTTGGCTATTCCCTAACCAGTTTTAAGCCTCCTACACAGCTGTACATGACTGTATTTCAACCTAAATATGAAATTGATCATTAGCACCTGCTTGGTATAATTGGTTGATCATACACCTGTCTCTAATCCTAAAAAAATCCCTGATTTGTGCAAGTGTAAGAATTGATGCTGGTTTGAAGCCAAAGGGAGGTCACACCACATATTGATTGGATTTCGATTTTTCTTCTGTTCGCTCCCTTTTGCATTTTGTAAATTGATAAAAAATAAACCATTAAAATATATATTTTTGAAAGTGTTCTTACTTTACAGCATTTCTTCATACTGATCACCAATGTAAGGAACATTGAACACACTGCCTAAAACATTTGCTCAGTACTATAGATCAGTGTTTCTCAACTCCAGTCCTCAAGGTGCCCCAACAGGTCATGTTTTCAGGCTCTCCATTATTTTGCACAGGTGATTTGATCACTTTCACTGCCTTAGTAATTGCCACAGCCATTTCATCTGAGGGAAATCCTGAAAACATGACCTGTTGGGGCGCCTTGAGGACTGGAGTTGAGAAACACTGCTATAGATTAGCTATTCTCAACCAGGATGCCATGTAACTGTAGGTTTCCTGCACTGGATGTTGAGGGTTCCTTGAGTAAAAAGCAGTTTTCTGTGTCTCCGATAAGTAACCATTGACCACAATGTTTTTTGTTTTTTTTTAAGCCATCTGTAATGTAAGGAACATTCTTCCCACTGATCACCAATGTAAGAAACATTCTTCCCACTGATCACCAATGTAAAGCCACACGGTCGGACTGTCTGGCCAACTAAGTCCGTCAGACAATCCGACGGACAGTCCGTCCTACTTTCGAATGAACGGACTTGACCACACACGATGAACAAACAGTCCGTTGAAAGCTTGCGCGATGACGTGTACAGCACGTACGATGGGACTAGAAATAGGACGTCCAATACACAGCAATGCAACCTTCCGCCGTGTAAATCCTTTCTGAGCATGCACCATACTTAGTCCGTCCAACTAGCCTACTCACGAGCGGACTGTCCGCTGAAACCAAAGTTGGACGGACAATATTACGGAAATTCCGAAATACTTAGTCCGCCAGACTGCACGCTGAAAAAGTCCGCTGAAGCCCACACACGAGCGGATTGTCCGCTGAAATGTGTTTCGGCGGACTAAGTTGGACAGACAGTCCGCCCGTGTGTACGCGGCTTTAGAAACATTCTTCTCACTGACCACGAATGTAAGGGACATTCTTCCCAATGATCACCAATGTAAGGGACATTCTTCCTGTAAATCTCTTTACCTAACAATTTTGTTTTAAATTTTTGGCTGAAATGCGGTATGCATGTAAAATGAATAGTGAACTCGCACACAGTTGCAGTAACTTATATTTATTTTTTTCATAGCTAAGATACATGGTAATCAGCAAGAAATAACAGCGGCAGTGCCACTGAGCACTGGAATTGGCAATGTGGTTGATGACAGGTGACCAATAGTGAAAGCAGGAGATCTTTGTTATTATTTAGAGTCAGTCCCTGTCCTGTGTACGCTGCTCCTCCTATAGTTATCAACCAACCTAACAAAATAGCAATGGTACAACCAAAAACGTAAATGTATTTTATTGGGATTTTATGTGATAGACCAACACAAAGTGGCACATTATTGTGACGTGGAAGGAAAATGATAAATGATACAAATAAATATGTGAAAAGTGTGGGGAGGGGCATTTGTATTCAGCCCCCTTTACTCTGATACCCCTAACTAAAATCAAGAGGAACCAATTGCCTTCAGAAGTCGCCTAATTAGTACGTAGAGTCCACCTGTGTGTCATTTAATCTCAGTATAAATACAGCTGTTCTGTGAAGTCCTCAGAGGTTTGTTAGAGAATCTTAGTGCACAAACAGCATCATGAAGGCCAAGGAACACACCAGACAGGTCAGGGATAAAGTTGTGGAGAAGTATAAAGCAGGGTTGGGTTATAAAAAAATCTCCCAGGCTTTGAACATCTCACGGAGCTCTGTTCAATCAATCATCGGAAAATGGAAAGAGTATGGCACAACTGCAAATCTACCAAGACATGGCCATCCACCTAAACTGACCAGTCGGGCAAGGAGAGCATTCATCAGAGAAGCGGCCAAGAGGTCCATGGTAACTGGAGGAGCTGCAGAGATCCACAGCTCAGGTGGGAGAATCTGTCCACAGGACAACTATTAGTTGTGCTCTCCACTAATCAGCCCTTTATGGAAGAGTGACAAGAAGAAAGACATTGGTGAAAGAAAGTCATAAGAAGTCCTCTTTGTAGTTTGTGAGAAGCCAGGTGGGGGATACAGCACACATGTGGAAGAAGGTGATCTGGTCAGATGAGACCAAAATTCAACTTTTCGGCCTAAAAGCAAAACGTTATGTGTGGGGGAAAACTTACACTGCACATCACCCTGAAAACACCATCCCCACCGTGAAACATGGTGGTGGCAGCATCATGTGGTGGAGATGCTTTTCTTCAGCAGGGAAAGGGAAGCTGGTCAGAGTTGATGGGTAGATGGATGGAGCCAAATACAAGACAATCTTAGAAGAAAACCTATTAGTCTTCAAAAGACTTGAGACCGGGGTGGAGGTTCACCTTCCAGCAGGACAATGACCCGAAATACAGCCAGAGCTACAATGGAATGGTTTAGATCAAAGCATGTTCATGTGTTAGAATGGCCCAGTCACAGTCCACACCTAAATCCCATTGAGATTCTGTGGCAATACTTGAAAATTGCTGTTCACAGACGCTCTCCATCCAATCTGACAGAGCTTGAGATATTTTACAAAGAAGAATGGGTAGAAATGTCCCTCAAAGCTGGTAGAGACACCCCCAAAAAGACTTGTAGAGAAAGGGGGTTCTACAAAGTATTGACTCCGGGGGGCACCATACAAATGCCCCCCCCCCACATGTTCAAAGCCTGGGATATTTTTTTATAACCTAACCCCGCTTTAAACTTGTCCACAACTTTATCCCTGTCCTGTCTGGTGTGTTCCATGGCTTTAATGACATCCCCAAAACTAATTGCAGAGAAAAGGGGGTTCTACAAAGTATTGACTCAGGGGGGTGCTATACAAATGCCCCCCACATTTTTCACATATTTGTAAAAAATATTGAAAACCATTTCTCATTTTCCTTCCACTTCACAATTATGTGCCACTTTGTGTTAGTCTATCACATAAAATCCCCAAAAAATAGGTTTACGTTTTTGGAACATGACAAAATGTGGAAAATTTCAATGGGTATGAATACCTTTTTAAGGCACTGTACAGTATATTGATAAACTGTATAATATGAACACAAAGGGGCGTTGATGCTCCTTAACTTTCTTCAGTTTCTCAATCATCCTCAGCTGTCTGCGATGATAAATGATCGGGATGAGGACACACTGAGTTACATGAACAACTTGCAGGTAAGTGTCCTGCATATGATAAGATGCTATTTGTTGACTTTTAGATGTGAACGTTTACCGATTAACCAGAGGTAAAGAAAAAAAATAATTGTTTAGCTGTAAGGGTCTGTTCACACAGGGGCAACTCCGATCCGACTTCAGGTCGCCCCTAGTCGCCTCAGGTCGGGCAACATTTAAAAAGCAATGTAAGTGAATGAGAGCCGTCTTAATGCACACTACTGAAGTCGCTCCGACTTCAGAAAAGGTTCCTGTACTACTTGAATCCGACTTGTAGGCGACTGGTACCCATTGATTTCAATGGAGGTCGCCTCCAAGTCGGATCTCCGTCTATACGGAGGCGACTCTGACAGAATTATCAGCTCTCAAGAGGGAACTCCACGGTAAATTTATGAAAAAAATTTGGTGTGGGTTCCCCCTCCGAGAGCATACCAGGCCCTTAGGTCTGGTATGAATATTAAGGGGAACCCCCCTATGCCGAAAAAACGGCGTGGAGGTCACCCCCAGATCCATACCAGACCCTTATCCGAGCACGCTACCCGGCCGGCCAGGAAAGGGGGTGGGGACGAGTGTGCGCCCCCCCCCTCCTGAGCCGTACCAGGCCGCGTGCCCTCAACATGGGGGGTGCCTTGGGGAAGGGGGGCCGCGCGCCCCCCCCACCCCAAAGCACCTTGTCCCCATGTTGATGAGGACAAGGGCCTCTTCCCGACAACCCTGGCCATTGGTTGTCGGGGTCTGCGGGCGGGGGGCTTATCGGAATTCGGGAGCCACCTTTAATAAGGGGGCCCCCGGATACCGGCCCCCCACCCTATGTGAATGAGTATGGGGTACAACGTACCCTTACCCATTCACCTGTGAAAAAAATGTAAAAAAAAACAACACAGGGTTAAAATTGTTTATTGCACAGCTCCGGGGGTCTTCCGTCTTCGGGGGTCTTCTCGCCGGACTCCTCCGCTATCTTCTGCTAGCTCTTTTGCTAGCGGAGGAGCCCGGCTTTCTTCTTCGTCGCCGCCCTCTTCTTCCGACTTCGGGGGTCTTGTCCCCCTCTTCGGTTCTTCTGCCGGGCCACCGCGCCTTCTTATAGCTCTTTTACAGGCGGTGGCCCGGTCTTCTGTCGCCGCCGCCTCCTTCCGTTCTTCTTTTCCTGGAGATGTTGACTCGATGCTCTCTCCGGCCGCAATGCTAGAGATGCGGTATGCTCTGGTATGGCCTGGTATGCTCTCGGAGGGGGAACCCACACCAAATTTTTTTCATAAATTTGGCGTGGAGTTCCCTCTTGAGAGCTCATTCTCTGATTGGCCGCGGCAAAAGTCGCCTGGCCTGGGGCGACTTAAAGAGGAAGTAAACCCTGATGAGTTTACTTCCTCTTTCATTCCCTGCAAAGGCAAAGCATAATGGACTACTATGCATCGCATAGTAGCCCATTATGTGTCACTTACCTGACACAGGAGCCAGCGAAGTCACCGCTGTCCCCTGTAGTCTGCCGCATCCATCTTGTTGGTGGGGTCTCACAGCTCCGCCGCTGTCATTCGGCGAAGCCGCGATGACGTCACTCCCGCGCATGCGCACGGGAGCCGACACGCGCGGCAGCTCCGTCGCTGAGAATGACGCGCTCAGTGCGCCTGCGCGCCGCTGTCTACGGCGCATGCGCCGTAGACAGCGGTGCCCGTTTTCGGGCAAATATCTCCTAAACCATATAGGTTTAGGAGATATTGCTTGGACCTACAGGTAAGCCTTAATCTAGGCTTACCTGTAGGTCAAAGTGGTTTGTAAGGGTTTACAACCACTTTAAAGTCGTGTTGTAAGTCGCCCCAAGTCGTGTCCAAGTTGCCTCCAAAAGTCGTGTTGAAAGTCGTGTTGCCCCTGTGTGAACGGACCCCCACCCCTTAATATATTTGCCCAAAACATTCTTCACCCCTTTATACTTAAAGCGGGAGTCCGCCGTTTTTTTGTTTTTTAAAAGCCAGCAGCTACAAATACTGCAGCTGCTGACTTTTAAAATAATGACACTTACCTGCCCAGCGCGCCCGCGATGTCGGCACCCGAAGCCGATCTCTCGATCGTCTCTCGGGTGCTGCCGCCGCCATCTTGGGTATGGGAATCAGGAAGTGGAGCCTTGCGGCTTCATTTCCCGGTTCCCTACTGCGCATGCGCGAGTCGCGCTGCGCAATAAGGATGGTCTCCGCTGTCTCTGGGATCCGTGTGTTTCCCAGCAGACAGCGGGGGACCTTCGGAAAGGGGCTTAGATTCTGCAGATATCTATGCCGGAAGTGGGTGCAGATACCTGTACTGTACAGGTATCTGCACCCCCTCCCCCCTGAAAGGTGCCAATTGTGGCGCCAGAGGGGGGGAGGGTTCCAATGAGCGGAAGCTCCACTTTAGGGTGGACCTCCGCTTTAAGGGTAAAACAAATATTAATGCCTAAGCACAATTTTTCAAATTTGATGTGAGTTAGTAAAACAGTACATCTCATCACAACTACTTAGTGCATCCAGGTGGATTATTAGTATTGTAACTTTTTTTTTTTTTTTACAATAATTTTTTTTGGGGGGGGGTGTCACGATGACTTTTCTTCTTCTTTTTTTTTTTTTTTTTTTTTTTTTTTTCCCACTTCAATACCGGGCACATTGGCACATTCCTGCCCAGGCAAATTTTCAGCTTTCAGTGCTGTCACTTTTTAAATGACAGTTGTGCGATCGTGCTACACTGTACCAAAACTAAATTTTTTATCATTTTGTTCCCACAAATAGAGCTTTCTTTTGGTGGTATTTGATCACGTCTGCGTTTTTTTTTTTTTTTTTTTTGCTAAACGAATAAAAAATTAAAATTTACACTACTGATACGGCTCCCATGAGGTGGCACCAATCAGATGGCACGGACGATGGGCTCTGATGGGTAGCACTGATGGGGCATTGAAAGACGAAACTCATAGGTGGCACTGGTGGGCACTGATAGGTGACACTGGGCACTGAAAGGCTGCACTGATGGGTACTTATGGGTAGCACTGATCGGTGGCACTGGATTTCACTGATAGGCATCACTGGTGGAACTGTCACTGGTAGGCATTTTTCACTGGCACTGATTGGCAGCTGGCTGGGCACTGATTGGCATTTCCTGGTGGCATACCTCGTGGCCCAGAGTGTTGGCCATCGCTGGTGGTCCTGGGTGGGCATCTGAGGGGGGTCTGTACTGATAAACAATCAGCACAGACCCCCCCACGATCAGGAGAGCAGAGGATTGGCTCTCCTACTCGTGTCTGTCAGATGCGAGTGTGGAAAAGCCGATCAACGGCTCTTCCTGTTTACATTGTGATCAGGTGTGATTGGACACGGCTGGTCGCGTGGTAAAAAGTCTCTGCCGGAGACTCTTTATCTAGATCAGAGCTGCGATGTGCCAGACTGACACACCGCAACAACGATCGCCGCGATGAACGCCCGCCCGGGGGAGTGCAGCGGCTTGATATCCTGAGAATGTCTGTCAGGCGCAAGGGCGGGGACCGGAGGAGCACGGAAGACATGGGAGGGGGACTGGAGGAGCACGTAGGACACTGAGAGGGACTGGAGGAGCACGGAGGATATCGAGGGGGACTGGAGGAGCACAAAGGGGGGACTGGAGGAGCATGGAGGACAGGGGGGGGATGGAGGAGCACAGAGTACACAGAGAGGGACTGGAGGAGCAGGGAGGGCGACTGGAGGACATGAGGGGGGACCGGAGGACACGGACGGGGACTGGAGGAGCACGGAGGGGGACTGGATGAGCATGGAGGACACGGAGGGGGTCTGGGGGACTAGAGGACACAGAGGGGGGCCGAAGGAGGAGCACGGACGGGGACCGGAGGAGCACGGACGGGGACCGGAGGAGACGGACGGGGACCGGAGGAGCATGGAGGAGCACGGAGGACGGGGACCGGAGGAGCACGGAGGACACAGACGGGGACCGGAGGACACGGACGGGGACTGGAGGAGCATGGAGGACACGGGGGATGGAGGAGCACAGAGGTGGACTGGAGGACATGAGGGGTGACTGGAGGAGCACGGAGGACATGGACGGGGACCGGAGAAGCACGGAGGACACAGATGGGGACTGGAGGAGCACAGAGGACATGGATGACACGGAGGGGGACTGGAGGACACGGAGGGGGACTGGAGGAGCATGGAGGACACGGAGGGGGACTGGAGGAGCATGGAGGACACGGAGGGGGACTGGAGGAGCATGGAGGACACGGAGGGGGACTGGAGGAGCATGGAGGACACGGAGGGGGACTGGAGGAGCATGGAGGACACGGAGGGGGTCTGGAGGAGCATGGAGGACACGGAGGGGGTCTGGAGGAGGACGGGGACCGGAGGAGCACGGAGGACACGGACGGGGACCGGAGGAGCACGGAGGATGGGGACCGGAGGAGCACGGAGGACACGGACGGGCACCGGAGGACACGGACGGGGACCGGAGGAGCACAGAGGGGGACTGGATGAGCATGGAGGACACGGAGGGGGTCTGGGGGACTAGAGGACACGGACGGGGACCGGAGGACACGGACGGGGACCGGAGGAGCACGGACGGGGACCGGAGGAGCACGGACGGGGACCGGAGGAGACGGACGGGGACCGGAGGAGCATGGAGGAGCACGGAGGACGGGGACCGGAGGAGCACGGAGGGCACAGACGGGGACCGGAGGACACGGACGGGGACTGGAGGAGCATGGAGGACACGGGGGATGGAGGAGCACAGAGGTGGATTGGAGGACATGAGGGGTGACTGGAGGAGCACGGAGGACATGGACGGGGACCGGAGAAGCACGGAGGACACAGATGGGGACTGGAGGAGCACAGAGGACATGGATGACACGGAGGGGGACTGGAGGAGCATGGAGGACACGGAGGGGAACTGGAGGAGCATGGAGGACACGGAGGGGGACTGGAGGAGCATGGAGGACACGGAGGGGGACTGGAGGAGCATGGAGGACACGGAGGGGGACTGGAGGAGCATGGAGGATACGGAGGGGGTCTGGAGGAGGACGGGGACCGGAGGAGCACGGAGGACGGGGACCGGAGGAGGACGGAGGACACGGACGGGGACCGGAGGAGCACGGAGGATGGGGACCGGAGGAGCACGGAGGACACGGACAGGCACCGGAGGACACGGACGGGGACCGGAGGAGCGCGGAGGACGGGGACCGGAGGAGCGCGGAGGACGGGGACCGGAGGAGCATGGGGACCGGAGGACACGGACGGGGACTGGAGGAGCACGGAGGGCACGGAGGACACGGACGGGGACCGGAGGAGCACGGAGGATGGGGACTGGAGGAGCACGGAGGACACGGACGGGCACCGGAGGAGCACGGAGGACGGGGACCGGAGGAGGACGGGGACCGGAGGAGCACGGGGACCCGAGGACACGGACGACGGGGACCGGAGGAGCACGGAGGACGGGGACCGGAGGAGCACGGAGGACGGGGACCGGAGGAGCACGGAGGACGGGGACCGGAGGAGCACGGAGGACGGGGACCGGAGGAGCACGGAGGACGGGGACCGGAGGAGCACGGAGGACGGGGACCGGAGGAGCACGGAGGTTGGGGATCGGAGGACGGGGACCGGAGGAGCACGGAGGAGCACGGACGGGGACCGGAGGAGCACGGAGGAGCACGGACAGGGACCGGAGGAGCACGGACGGGGACCGGAGGAGCACGGAGGACATGGAGGGGGACTGGAGGAGCACGGAGGAAACAAGGGGGGACTGAAGGACACGAAGGGGGGACTGGAGGAGCACGGAGGAAACGAGGGGGGACTGGAGGAGCAGGGAGGACACAGGGGGGATGGAGGAGCACAGAGGTGGACTGGAGGACATGAGGGGTGACTGGAGGAGCACGGAGGACATGGACGGGGACCGGAGAAGCACGGAGGACACGGATGGGGACTGGAGGAGCACAGAGGACACAAAGGATATGGAGGGGGACTGGAGGAGCATGGAGGACACGGAGGATATGGAGGGGGACTGGAGGAGCATGGAGAACACGGAGGGGGACTGGAGGAGCATGGAGGACACGGAGGATATGGAGGGGGACTGGAGGAGCAGGGAGGACACGGAGGTGGACTGGAGGAGCACGGAGGACACGGAGGTGGACTGGAGGAGCACGGAGGACACGGAGGTGGACTGGAGGAGCAGGGAGGACACGGACGGGGACCGGAGGAGCAGGGAGGACACGGACGGGGACCGGAGGAGCAGGGAGGACACGGACGGGGACCGGAGGAGCAGGGAGGACACGGACGGGGACCGGAGGAGCAGGGAGGACACGGACGGGGACCGGAGGAGCAGGGAGGACACGGACGGGGACCGGAGGAGCAGGGAGGACACGGACGGGGACCGGAGGAGCAGGGAGGACACGGAGGGGGGATGGAGGAGCACAGAGGTGGACTGGAGGACACGGACGGGGACCGGAGGAGCACGGAGGACACGGACGGGGACCGGAGGAGCATGGAGGACACGGACGGGGACCGGAGGAGCACAGAGGTGGACTGGAGGACATGGACGGGGACTGGAGAAGCACGGAGGACGGGGACCGGAGGAGGACGGGGACCGGAGGAGCACGGAGGACACGGACGGGGACCGGAGGAGCAGGGAGGACACGGACGGGAACCGGAGGAGCAGGGAGGACACGGACGGGGACCGGAGGAGCAGGGAGGACACGGACGGGGACCGGAGGAGCACGGAGGACACGGACGGGGACCGGAGGAGCAGGGAGGACACGGACGGGGACCGGAGGAGCAGGGAGGACGGGGACCGGAGGAGCAGGGAGGACGGGGACCGGAGGAGCAGGGAGGACACGGACGGGGACCGGAGGAGCAGGGAGGACACGGACGGGGACCGGAGGAGCAGGGAGGACACGGACGGGGACCGGAGGAGCAGGGAGGACATGGACAGGGACCGGAGGAGCAGAGAGGACACGGACGGGGACCGGAGGAGCAGGGAGGACACGGACGGGGACCGGAGGAGCAGGGAGGACACGGACAGGGACCGGAGGAGCAGGGAGGACACGGACGGGGACCGGAGGAGCAGGGAGGACACAGAGGGGGGATGGAGGAGCACAGAGGTGGACTGGAGGACACGGACGGGGACCGGAGGAGCACGGAGGACACGGACGGGGACCGGAGGAGCACGGAGGACACGGACGGGGACCGGAGGAGCACGGAGGACACGGACGGGGACCGGAGGAGCACGGAGGACACGGACGGGGACCGGAGGAGCACGGAGGACACGGACGGGGACCGGAGGAGCACGGAGGACACGGACGGGGACCGGAGGAGCACGGAGGACACAGAGGGGGGATGGAGGAGCACAGAGGTGGACTGGAGGACATGAGGGGGTGACTGGAGGAGTTCGGAGGACATGGACGGGGACTGGGGAAGCACGGAGGACACGGATGGGGACTGGAGGAGCATGGAGGACACGGAGGGGGACTGGAGGACATGGAGGGGGACTGGAGGAGCACACGGACAGGGACTGGAGGAGCACATAGGACATGGAGAGGAACTGGAGGAGCACGGAGCATATGGAGGGGGACTGGAGGAGCACGGAAGGGGTCTGGGGGACTGCAGGACACGGAGGGGGGGATGGAGGAGCACAGAGGACGCAGAGGGGGACTGGAGGAGCACAGAGGATATGGAGAGGGACTGGAGGATACGAGGGGTGACTGGAGGACAGGGACCGGAGGAGCACGGAGGACATGGACGGGGACTGGAGAAGCATGGAGGACACGTGCGGGGACTGGAGGAGCACGGAGGACAAGGATGGGGACTGGAGGAGCACAGAGGGGGTCTGGGAGACTGCAGGACACGGAGTGGGGGTGGAGGAGCACAGAGGATATGGAGAGGGACTGGAGGACACGAGGGGTGACTGGAGGAGCACGGAGGACACGGACGGGGACTGGAGGAGCACAGAGGATATGGAGGGGGACTGGAGGACACGGAGGGGGTCTGGGGGACTGGAGGAGCACAGAGGACATGGAGGGGGACTGGAGGGACACGAAGTGGGGACTGGAGGAGCACGGAGGAAACGAGGGGGGACTGGAGGGACACGAAGTGGGGACTGGAGGAGCACGGAGGAAACGAGGGGGGACTGGAGGACACGGAGGGGGGACTGGAGGAGCACGGAGGAAACGAGGGGGGACTGGAGGCGCACGGAGGACAGGAGAGGGGACTGGAGCAGCAGGGAGGACATAGACGGGGACTGGAGGAGTACAGAGAACACGGAGGGGGACTGGAGGAGTACAGAGAACACAGAGGGGGACTGGAGGAGTACAGAGAACACAGAGGGGGACTGGAGGAGTACAGAGATCACTGAGGGGGACTGGAGGAGCACAGAGGACATGGAGGGGGACTGGAGGGACACGGAGGGGGGGCTGGAGGAGCACGGAGGGGGGGCTGGAGGAGCACGGAGGGGGGGCTGGAGGAGCACGGAAGACACGGAGGGGTGACTGGAGGAGCAGGGAGGACAGGAGGGGGGACTGGAGGAGCAGGGAGAACAGGAGGGGGGACTGGAGGAGCAGGGAGGACATGGAGGGGGACTGGAGGGACACTGAGGGGGGACTGGAGGAGCACGGAGGACACGAGGGGGGACTGGAGGAGCACGGAGGGGGACTGGAACAGCACTGGAGGAGAACATGGAGAAGGACACAGGGCACAGTCGGGGATGATTGGTGCAGCGGTGGGGTGACTTACAAGCACCGATCTCCCTGTATAGATTTTAAAAAAGCAGCTGAAAGCCGTAGGGTGTGTGTGTGTGTGTGTGTGTGTGTGTGTGTGTGTGTGTGTGTGTGTGTGTGTGTGTGTGTGTGTGTGTGTGTGTGTGTGTGTGTGTGTGTGTGTGTGGGCTGCTTTATTGATTTCTATACATGGAAGTCGGTGATTGTAACTCCCCGCACCGCCGCACCCATCACCCCTGACTGCCCAGATATTGAATCAAGCATCAGAGTATTTGCACCAGTACAAGTACCGATACGACTCTAGTATCTGTGCAACCCTAGTTACAAGCAATTTCCGACATGTACAGTGCCTTGCGAAAGTATTCGGCCCCCTTGAACTTTTCAACCTTTTGCCACATTTCAGGCTTCAAACATAAAGATATAACATTTTTAATTTTTGTGAAGAATCACCAACAAGTGGGACACAATTGTGAAGTGGAATGAAATCTATTGGATTTTTGAAACTTTTTTAACTAATAAAAAAATGAAAAGTGGGGCGTGCAAAATTATTTGGTCCCCTTGCATTAATACTTTGTAGAGCCACCTTTTGCTGCGATTACAGCTGCAAGTCGCTTGGGGTATGTCTCTATCAGTTTTGCACATCGAGAGACTGAAATTCTTGCCCATTCTTCCTTGCAAAACAGCTCGAGCTCAGTGAGGTTGGATGGAGAGCGTTTGAACAGCAGTTTTCAGCTCTTTCCACAGATTCTCGATTGGATTCAGGTCTGGACTTTGACTTGGCCATTCTAACACCTGGATACGTTTATTTATGAACCATTCCTTTGTAGATTTTGCTGTATGTTTGGGATCATTGTCTTGTTGGAAGATAAATCTCCATCCCAGTTTCAGGTCTTTTGCAGACTCCAACAGGTTTTCATCCAGAATGGTCCTGTATTTGGCTGCACCCATCTTCCCCTCAATTTTAACCATCTTCCCTGTCCCTGCTGAAGAAAAGCAGGCCCAAACCATGATGCTGCCACCACCATGTTTGACAATGGGGATGGTGTGTTGAGGGTGATGAGCTGTGTTGCTTTTATGCCAAACATATCGTTTTGCATTGTGGGCAAAAAGTTCGATTTTGGTTTCATCTGACAAGAGCACCTTCTTCCACATGTTTGGTGTGTCTCCCAGGTGGCTTGTGGCAAACTTTAGACGAGACTTTTTATGGATATCTTTGAGAAATGGCTTTCTTCTTGCCACTCTTCCATAAAGGCCAGATTTGTGCAGTGTACGACTGATTGTTGTCCTATGGACAGACTCTCCCACCTCAGCTGTAGTTCTCTGCAGTTCATCCAGAGTGATCATGGGCCTCTTGGCTGCATCACTAATCAGTCTTCTCCTTGTCTGAGCTGAAAGTTTAGAGGGACGGCCAGGTCTTGGTAGATTTGCAGTGGTCTGATACTCCCATTTCAAAATGATCGCTTGCACAGTGCTCCTTGGGATGTTTAAAGCTTTGGAAATCTTTTTGTATCCAAATCCGGCTTTAAACTTCTCCACAACAGTATTACGGACCTGCCTGGTGTGTTCATTGGTCTTCATGATGCTCTCTGCGCTTTCAACAGAACCCTGAGACTATCACAGAGCAGGTGCATTTATACAGAGACTTGATTACACACAGGTGGATTCTATTTATCACCATCAGTCATTTAGGACAACATTGGATCATTCAGAGATCCTCGCTGAACTTCTGGAGTGAGTTTGCTGCACTAAAAATAAATTTTTATTTGCTAAAAAAGTTTAAATTATAAAATAGATTTCGTTCCACTTCACAATTGTGTCCCACTTGTTGGTGATTCTTCACAAAAAATAAAATTTTATATCTTTATGTTTGAAGCCTGAAATGTGGCAAAAGGTTAAAAAGTTCAAGGGGGCCGAATACTTTCGCAAGGCACTGTAAAGTATCTGATCAAAGCAATCTCGGTTTGATCAAATGCTTTTTAGGGCGGAGGAGAGATCTGGAGTCTTAAAAAACCCAGATTAAGTTAACTCCAGTTATAGTAAATCAGCCCCCTGTGATAGTGATTCTTGTCACCAGATGCTGCATTTTCTTCATTCAGGGTCACTCGGCTGAGCCTTCATTTTCAGCGTCTGAGCTACTAAACCTGTTTCTGTTTACCATAGGTGGAGGACATCACACACCTCAAGTCAAGTTGTAAAATCAAATTCTATTTCAACTCCAACCCTTATTTCAAGAACGACGTGATCATCAAAGAGTTCCAGTTTGGCCCCTCCGGTGAGTGCCGTGTTAAAATTAGTCTTCTTTGTCTGTATGTGTGTGCATATATGTGTGTGTGTGCATATATATATTTTGTAATTTTGTTATTTTTTTACATACATTATAATATATATATATATATATATATATATATATATATATATATTAAAACAAAAAATAAACTTTTTTGTTTTATTATATTATATATATATTTATATGTTTGTTTATTAATTTTGTTTTTTCTAATTTAGGACGCCTCACCTCCCACTCCACTCCCATTCGATGGTGGCGGCGACAAAACCCAGAGTCGTACCAGGGCAAATCTACCAACTCAACACCAAGTTTTTTCAGCTGGTTCACTGATCACAACTTCCCGGCAGCTGACCGTATAGCCACGGTAATTTTTATAGTCTTTATGTATTTTAATATGTTTATGGCCAGAACTTACTGTGTTTTTGCTAAGGGACCCGGGATGGTCCGATTTTTTTTTAAAAAATTTTTACGTTTAATAATGATTTGTCAGGATAGCTTGTAGCAGAAAAGGTGCG